>NC_086173.1:62019196-62329508 GCF_023053635.1 Elgaria multicarinata webbii | reverse complement strand
GGATGGCAGGGTGTAGTGGAAACGTGGAAATCCGCTGTATATTGAGGAGCTAGTGGTGCAACCCAATCATTCTCTTCTGTGCCGAAATGCACATGAGCTTAGCACTCATGTGCATTTAGTGCACAGAAGAGAACAACTGTGATGGACCATTAGCTCCTTGATATACAATGTTTTTCTGCATTTCTACTACACAGAGTGTTTCTAGACCGGGTGCAGGATATTTCTAGACTGGTAGTGCTTTGAGTTTTTTAATGGTGTAAGAGACCAGAACAAAGATAGTTAGCCGTAATTCCTTGTAATCCTGGCAGAGAGAAAAAATTGTACGTGGGGAGACTGGGGCTTATGCTCAGAACATTCATACGGAGCCCCGTATTTAGAGTCAAGAAGGCACTTCCATAAGTCAGATTGGTTAGGGACTGGGGAAGAAATGTCTTCCTTTTGATATGTGGCTTGATTCATTTGCTCAAGTCATCCATGGCGATTTGCTCTGTGTTTTATTTATTTTGTAAGCCACCCTGAGAATGACAATTGGCCATTGAAGGGCAGGGTACAATTTTTAGAGAGAAATAAATATTTGCTCTGTAGGCACATTACTACAAGGCATTACTCTCTGTTTTTGACACAAACTGTGATCTAGATAAGCCTTCCTCAACCTGGTGCCCTCCAGCTGTGTTGGATTACAACTCCTATCATCCCCAAGCAGCATGTCCAATGACTGCTGCTGGGGATGATGAGGGTAATATTCCAATACATGTGGAGGGCACCAGGTTAAGAAAGGCTAATGTAGACTATGTAGTCTGGCTGAGGAAGGAGCAGGCTAGGAGGTGAATGGTCCTCCCATGTGGCAAAGGGTTTAACCATAATTTTAACGCCATGAAAGGGGCAAATTATACTTGTAGTCCAAGATGTTAATGACCCCAGGAGGATCTGATTAGACGGAGGCTGGCACTTGGGAAGCCAGATACAATTCAGTTATATAAGTCTCAGGATAAGTAAACATGAATCTATTTGATCATGTGTATCTTAGAGCAAAACTAGATGGATTAAATGTCTTTCAAAACAACAACTGTGAGGAATTAAACCTCCCCATCCCCGTGCTATGATCCCAGTGACTACAGCAGCTTCAAAATCTCCCTTGAAGCTGCTATTTCCCCCAAGAAGAAAGCTAGCTTCCATCCAAGGCCATGTAGCAACTTTAGGGGGAAGGTGATTTTCACTGGGACAGGGTGAAAAGATTAAATCCCCTCTTCCTGGATCCCAATCCTGATCCTCCTCCGCCACAGCTGTTATTATTTAAACAAAAGCAAGTCACATTAAGGGTGCAATCCTTTGCATGTTTAGGCTGATTAAAATCCTACAACTCCTAGCAACCTCCAGCCAGTCTACAGTTGCATAGGATTTCCCCCTAAATGCATGTACACATTTAATGTTTAGTCTACTTTGTCCTTTAGTGGCAGGGGGCAGAAGCTAGCGGCAAAGAGGGAGAACACTGGCATGCAGCAAAGTACTGCCCTGCACCAACAAGTAGCACCCTGTTCACCTATTGAACACTCCCTCTTGCCTCAGGGCAGCATGAGGACAATCTCACTTACCAACTTGGGGTGGCTAGGTGCCCCAAAGAAAAAAGTATTTTATTTCAACACTGGGAGCCAAGCCCTGGCACCATGTCCCTGCCTGCTCACTCCTGGGGAAGAGAGCTAGGTTTCTATACCTCTCCCCTGGGGCTCTGAATCACCAACTGTGTCTGCGCACGTTGCCCGACACTCTGTGAGTCAGCCTTTACCCCAGGGCTGCGCGGGCGGTAGTACCAGGCCTGCAGCCCTATGCCAAAACTGAATGACTGAGGCCTGCTTGGGAGCACTACAGACAGAACCCTTTCATATACTCATCCAAGGAAGGAAACCAGCAGCTTTTTGCCACCTCCGCTCACGGAAGAGAACTTGCCCAAGGTCAGCAGCATAGACAGAACACAAGATGAAGCGGAGAGAGGTAGAACACAGGCATTTTTCCAACCCCACCCTCCCATTCCTCTCAAGGCTCCTGGTCTTATTCCTAACTCTGATGGGTAAACTAAGCTCCCATGTATTCTTGCCAGGCTTCTGTCCACCTGCACCCAGTTTCTAAGTGTCTGGCTTTGCAACTATTGGCACTGAAGGCTCTGGGGCTTTCTCCTTAGAGGACAAATAGCTATGACCTTCATTAAACACTCAACTAGAACCCCGCGTCACACACTCCCTATAAGCAAGTGTTACAACTGCAATCCATCCCCACAAAGCTAAAATGGATTACAAACATTTTAAAAAGCCAATAGTAAGTAGCACCAGCTCCTCACAGGAGTAATTCCTTTTTGTCCCTGTCCCAAAGAAGCAGCAGATCAAATTGCCATTTGTGGAGGGGAGGGGGAGAGACAGCACTGCTGTGTCCCCTTCTCCTGCTCCCCATTCCAAAGCCAGCAGTAGCAATTCACAGCACTAGAGCTGGAAACATCATTCCAGGAGTGGAAATGGTACATCTTGCTCTGACATTGCTCTTCCCAGTATCCTATCAGCGATGAAGCAGAGCTGGACTTCTACTTGCTACAGAAGTTTGGCAGAGGGGAGTCACAACTCCACATTCCTATTTCCAGGGACTAAAAGGTTAATTATCACATATTAGTAGCATGGTGTTTCTCTGAATGCTGCTCAAGCCCCCAGTTTCTCAATTAAGGGAGCAAGCACTAAATCCAGGGTCGGCTTCTTTTTAATTCTAAGTGTATGTCTTTTGCCCCAGACTCTTGTTGCTAGATTTCAGGGTTCAAGTAAGAAAAGAAAAGAAAAGTAGATCCCACAAGCTTTATGTTTGCCCACTCCTGTTCTAGATAATGTCCAAAGCTGTTCTGAGCCACCAGCTGTCATCAGCCCTCTTTGGGCTGCAACATCAAGAACAAAAGCGCAACTTGCCTTACTACTACTTCTGTGCTCTTCAGTAGCCATGGAATCAGTCACTTTATGGCAAGAAAATGCTACGTAGGATTGAAGCTCAACAAAGTGCCAATAAGGGTGAAAAGGGTGTGAGAACAAAAGTACGCTGGCCTGGGACTCTAAACTGACACTAAAGGCCAAACTAGCCACAATAGTGGCAGACGCATGTTTATTTTCACATCTATTCCGCACTCGTGTACAACGCAAGAGGAGTGGGGTCTTTAAAAGTAAAAAGGGAGACAATGAGAGACTCCCCCCTTTTTGTCTCATTTTCTACATTGGAATAAAGAATGGGGGTTGGGGGTAGGGTAGGAAAAATGAACTATGGAGGGTAAGGCAGGGGGAAGAGGAGGGTTCAGCGCCCCACTCCTCCTTTTTCTGTTAAGAACACCACCACCACCACCATCTCCTGCTTAATATATGGCATATAAGCCCTATATGGCTCGGGTCCAGGTTATTTGAAAGAACAAATTCTCCCTTATGAGCCTGCCCGTGCTTTGAGATCTTCTGGAGAAGCCCTTCTTTCAGTCCCACCATCTTCACAGGCGCACTTGGTGGGAACATGGGAGAGGGCCTTCTCGGTGGCTGCTCCAGTGCTCTGGAACTCTCTTCCCGGGGAAGCTAGGCTGGCTCCCCCCTTGATGGGCTTTCGGAAGCAGGCTAAAACTTTTTTGTTCTAGCAGGCCTTTGGAGAATAATCTGTCCCTCCATCTATGTTAATGTCTTATAATTTTGTTGTGTATTTTAAACGTTTATGATTTTGTTCCCGCCCCCCCATGTATGTTTTAAACTTTGTAAGGCCGCCTTGAGTTCCAGCATTGGGCAAAAGGCGGGATACTACTACTACTACTACTACTACTACGAAGAAGCAGTAGCAAGTGGGATGGGTATCTGTCACATCTGGCTTGGCCCTGAGATGCCCCCCCCCCCCTTTTCAGATTAGCCATACAAGCAGGTACTCCCATGAAACCAAAGCATAAATACAAAGCAACAGAGCAAGGTAGATCTAGTCTAAAGGAAATCTAGCCTGAACAGATCCATGTATAATTAACCTCCTTAAATTCTCATGTAAATAGCAATGTTACATTTATGCTTGTACAGAAACTTGCCTTTCCCTGATTTTAAAATCACATCAACATCCTTTAAGTTGATTGCATGCCAAGGAGGTGATATACCTTAGACCTTTATTTGAATGACATCTGCAATAATCATTCTTGCCATCTTTAGCTGAGAAACAAGCTATGGAAGTCAAGAGGCATGAAATACACTGTGAGCACAAACACTGCATGCAGCACCTGCTGCTGACAACAGAGATACAGTCTCTTTTATACTCCCTAAATTAAAAGGAAGTTCAAGAAAGATATTATCCGAAACAACTGATGATTAGTCATCAAAAATGACAAAGAAACTACCTGCTCCAGGAGGCATCAGTGCAGGAGTGCCATCTGGAACTGTATCACTCTGTTCCAGGCAAAGGAGACAAACGCTTAATTCCAATCTTACAGTGCCTATTTCTGTGCATGTTCAGATGCAAATCCCACTGAACTAAATGGGATTTACTCCCCCCAAAAGTAGGCATAGGATTGTAGCCCAAGGGAGAAAGTCTTCTCATGCTAGTTTGTCCAACTCTTGAACAGCAATAAAAGGCCTATAATCCAAGCCCTATAATCCAAAACATAGAGAAATCTAGGACCATGAGACCCAGGAAAACACAATTCTGGAGGTCCACTGAATAGGCTCATTTGCCTATATTAAATGGGCATGTTTGCACTGGCTATAAGCAGCAAAGGGACTCTCTCTCTCTCATATACTCTTTGCGATCGGAGCAGGTGAATTAATAGTAGTGAGGGGAAAGGGAGAGAACAAGTACCAAGGACTGAGACAGAAAGTTGTGCTGACTTCAGAAATTCCTTCCAAATCAAAGTGCTTAGCAGAAATGGTGCACACATTTTAAAGGTTGTTGTTTACCCCACCCTACTCAGGTTACCTCTTGTTTTTCTCTTGTTCTTTTTTAGTTCCTGTTCTGAGTTGTTATAGTTCACAAATTTTAATTATTGTTTTGTTTGCATGTAAAAAGTCAATAAGAAATGTGTTTTTTAAAAAAATGAAAACCAAGATAAACCACACTCTGCGGCGACTATAAAACTCAGTATTAAAAAGTGCAATCTGTATTTCATGGCCATGTAACATTTTCAGCCTCCCTCCTAGCTGCCCCACCTCTAAAACTGGCCCATATTCTGATCCCATTTCCATCCTAGTCCAGTATTCCCCATCAGCCTCACCACCCCCAACTCTAGATACATTCAGTTTCCTCTTTGCTCACCCTTCTGGGTGGCTGCAGGCCCCATTTCCCAAGCACAGTCTATTCACATTCATTTTTGAAGTGACTGTGACAGGCCTAATCCAAGCCCCACCTTCTTCTTCAAGGCACAAGCCACAAGATGGTGGGATGGGGGGGGGGAGAGAGAGAGAGAAGCAGGCAAAACTAAACTGAGAACCACCCATTGTCCACATCCCCCGATTGGGCATTGCCAAGCCCCAAAAGGTGACTGCCCCTTTAAGAGGCCTCCTTACAGGTGTTTAGTGGGGGAGGGGGGAAAGAGGAGGAGAGCATTTTCCCTTCAGCACTGGGCACTCCCAGGCCTCCCCACCCAACCTGTCCAACAGGTTTCAGACCATGCTGCCTAGAGCTGCCTTCCTTTTTCTTCCTCTCCTCTGAGCCCCTAGCAGAACTTATCCAGAGTTCCACAGAAACCCCACTACTTTTGTAGAGCCCCAGAGGGCTTGGCTAAATGTCCGTTCCGTGCTGGGCAGCAGTATTCTGGTTTTGGACTCCAGATCAGGACTTACAGCCAACCGCTAGTAGTTTCTTGTCCTATCTCATCCCATCCAGGGATCCAGGCCAGGCGTCAGTGCCTCCCAGTGATTCACCTGTTCTGGGCGTGGCATGCAGATCCACCTGTCCTGGATTCCAACACAGGCAGCACCAAGCTCGCTGCACTGGCTCATACACCTGCCACTAGGAGAAGCTACTGAAGGAAGTAGGACGAGTAGGAACCCCAGGCCCAGCTAAATCCAAGTCTGTACCCTGAACTATCAAACGCAAAACCTCTGTGCGTGTGTGAAAGAGAGACAGAGCACCATCCAGTGCCATGTGACCACACTAACAACAGGAAATCATGAAGACAAATGCAACTTAGTGCTGAAATCATTATAATTATATCACCCAGGGACAGTCTCTCCCTTTTAAACTTTTATCAGTGCAAAGGTAATATATAAAATCAGCTCTGAACACTATTGGCAGCATCCACAATGCATCTCCCACTCTTCAGCCTGCCAAAACATTAGCCAGATCGAGAAGAGAAGATGACCTAGCAGCTTTCAAACTTTTTAAAAAAACAGGCATCCATACTGACAGATCCTTATTGTAACTTCCCAACTAGGGACATGTGCTATCTTATAAACAGACAACAGCCAAAACAGATGAGGCACAGAAGATCTGTGATCAAGTCACCATAAGTTTTCATTTTATCTAAAGGCAGCTGCAGGGTGCTCCAAATTTGAGGGGGGGGGGTTCCTTTTCCTGAACCAAAGTCACACCACCCCCCAACTGCTATAACCTGTATGTTTTCTTCTGAGGGACTAATAGCAATTTGGGTGGATTTAGACTGGAAAATGGGGGTGGGTGGGAGTTAAACCCTACACCACCCAGACTGAGATTTTCTGCATCTCATTTGTTTTGGCACTTAGCTCCCCATAGTCTATTATATTAATATAATATTACAGCATCTAGAAAGCTAGTACTTTTTTTTTCATCACCTCCACCTTATAAGATAATTGCTCCATCACATCTTTATTCCACCCTTCCTCCCAGCAGCTTAGGATGGGTTATCCCATTTTATTCTCACAACAACCCAACTATGTGGTAGTTTAGGCAGATAAACAGCAATTGGCCCAAGATTCCCCCAACCCAAAAATATTTCGTGGCTGAGCAGGAATTTGAACTCGCTTTCCAATGTACGATCCACTACATCACACTGACTCTACTTTGATGTTGGGATCAAATTACTCAAGTGCCCCATAGCAAATATTTTCCAGTGGTAGAGCAGTCAGAAATATACAATGGAAGCCAATGTGCACCAGTCAGTAAGAACACCTCCAAATTCCCATGGGCTTAGCATGAGAAGATGAGAAAGGTGCATTGGCATTATTCACTTCAACTCCTGACATAGCATGTTGCCTATAACAGGACTATGGCAGTGTGCAACCCTTTCACAGTATGCTACTAAGATTCACTTTGTAGCTCATCCAGGTCCCCGATTTCCCAAGGTATACCGCAGCCCATGAACAAAACTCTCTGGGACGTTCACATAATATGCTAACTCACATTCAGTAGTTGTGTCTGGCTTGTTTTAAACTATGAGTTGTCTGTTGAATCGTAGGTTAGTGTGTTGTCTGAACACAGCATGTTTTCAGCAGGGTGGGTTATCGTGTTGTCTGAACACAGGCATGGTAGCTCGTTAAAAATGCAGTGAACAATCCCTGAACAACCCAACAACAAACCATGGGTTCTCAATGTGGCTTGTTTGAGAAAAATAAGCCACGCTTCATGGTTAACAAGCCACCCAGGCTGCATTCAGACAACACAATAACCCACCGTTGAACAAACAACCCATGGTTCAATACAACCCACACTCAACCATTGAGTGTGGGTTAGCAAGTTGTGTGAAGAGACCCACTCGCTCTCCCACTTACATCCAAACAACAATTTTCACAATGATAATTTTACAGCTTCCAAATTACATGACCAGACCGCTCTCGGCAAGCAAATGGCTGAACTCTGTAAAACCCCAAGCTGTTTCAACACACTGGCTGGGTTCAGATGACATGCTAAGCCACCGTGGGTTGCGTTCGGGAGCAACCCACATGGGGTTAATGTGTTGTATGGGGGGAGTTTTTCCTGCCCTTGATCAGTAAGTTACCCACACTCTGCAAAGTAGGTACAGGGTCCCAGGGTGGCTGTGTTGTGTAGCAGGCTCCCCGTGATAAATTACCATGACCATCGAGACGGCCACCTAGAGTGCCTGGAAGTTCCGGTAACACTCTAGTCCACAAGGCCAATCTCTATGGTCATGGTCATGTAGCAATGGCTGGAGTGGCCAGGCCAAGGCCATTCCTGCCATGGTGGCTGCTGGATATGTGGCCACAGCGGAGGCACATTGATGGCGTGACCCCGGGTAGGGGAGAGGTAAGGGAACCACACTGGGCAGCATGGTTCCACAATCATGTGGGGGGCGCTTGTCGTGGTTCCCTTACTCCTCCCCGCTCCAGGGTTCCGCAACCCACCCACCGGCTGCAATTGTGTGAACAGGCCCACTAAATGTTATTGAACTCCGTAGCCCAATTTGTGTGAAGGCATCACTTACATGCAGGCAGCAATCCCGTTGGAGTAAACAATGCAGCTCCCACCATTCTCACAGGGCTTGTTACCATCCAAGCACTGTACAGCTGTAAAGAAAAAGAAATTGGTTAGAGCATGCCATGTACAACAGTGGGGAACAGCAAAACAATATGCAGGCTATGAAGAACAGATCAATAGTTATTGGCCGTAATCACTCAATTAAAGCCCCATACATACATCCCCAAGCTACTGCAGGAAAAACAAAGGGAATAACCATCACTGTCATGCCATGAGCTTCTAAAGGCATGCTGGCCACAGAACATTGGTCTAGATCAGCCTTTCCCAAAACATAGATCCCCAGATGTTGTTGGACTATTAACTCCCATATGTCCTGACCACTGACCATGCTGGCTGGGGGATGATGGATCTGTAGTCCAACAACATCTGGAGACCCAAGGATGGGAAAGGCTGGTAGATGATCTGATCTCAAGAGGCAACTCTTATATTTTACATTCATGGCCACTTCTTGTCTGAACTGGACTTTTGTCTTTCCATTTTCCAGAAGCAGCATTATACCAAGTCAGACCACTGGTCCACCCAGCTCAGTAATGTCTACACCAGCCATCCCCAACCTATGCGCTCCAGGTGTTTTGGACTCCAACTCCCATCAGCCATGGTTAGTATAGCCAATGGTCAGGAATGCTGAAAATCGTAGTTCAAAACACCTCAACGATACCAGGTTGGGGATGGCTGGGCTACATTGACCAGAACGAGCTATCCTGGGATTCAGACTGGATTCTTTTAGCCCCCACCTAGAAACCTGGGACCTTTTGCATACAAAGCATGTGCTGTACAACCGAACTAAGGTCCAGGTCCTTTCTCTTTCTTTATCTCCCCATAGTAAAGCTTTATGTATTTTATTTAAACAAGATCACAACAGTGACTGAAGGCAAATTTTGCCACACAAACTTTGCCCAGAGTCCCATGAGGAGAAATCTTTCTTACTAAAATGTTCATATGTGTAATAGTTAATAGCTGCTATTAGTAGACTTCAGAACACACACACACACACACGCATG
Organism: Elgaria multicarinata webbii; assembly: GCF_023053635.1. Classification (NCBI taxonomy): domain Eukaryota; kingdom Metazoa; phylum Chordata; class Lepidosauria; order Squamata; family Anguidae; genus Elgaria; species Elgaria multicarinata. The sequence continues at coordinate 62,320,068 of NC_086173.1, read as the reverse complement.
CACACAAGCACACTCACAAGAATTTATAGAGATGTGAAGGGGGAAAACTTTTTTTTCTCATGGCTTCAAATTTCCGGAAATTTTCCATCTCTACGAGACACAGAAAGAAAACTGATGTTCTGCAGATGGATCTTCACAGAGCCACATGAGACAATGAGTTAAAACAGATATAAATAGGGCAGCAGAAACACATGAAGGGACAGCCAGACTTTCTCACAAGCCACAAGTAGGCCCAACTGGCTCTTAGTACTTCAGCCTCTACACTACCCAGTAACTACAGACACGTTTTACTGCTGAAGGACAGAAGGTATATGGAACCCCAGCAAAAGTTACAGAGAAAGGGGACAATCTGCAAAATTCTTGATTTGGAAAAAATGGCCTCTTCTCATAGCGCCCTCCCACTCATGTTTTGTGGGAAAACAAAACTCAGACCCCACAGGGAGAGGAGCAAGCACAGGGATCTATCTGAAACTCCAGGCCTTCACCCCATCTTCACTAACAGTTTCTAGCAGGGAGGGGCCAATGGCACTTTATGGACCAGGTCTGCCTCCTGACACTTTCCCCCACAGGTTAGAAGGGGCAAGCAAGTCTCCCATGGCACATTTCTGTCCTTATGAGCATGTTCCCACCCGTGCACTCACATAAATGAGAGGGTGCTCCAATGCCTCTAGGCAGTCCCTCCTTTCACACTGTAGGGGTTCCCATCAACGGTATTCTTCCCATGTGGCTCAGGAACATGCTAATGTTACAAGGAGAAGATGCAGGTTCTCCAAAAGCTTAGATGGGAAGTTTATACCTCAGGCTGAAGACATTGGCCACTCTGCCAGCCCTTACTAGAGCAGTTGACTCTACTCCCCCAGGGCAGAAACAAGCATGCCTAAAACAACCCCATGCCCTCATGCCACACAAAGAGGACATCATATCATATGGAACCAGGCAGGGGGAAGGCAATAGTTTATGAGGGCAGTGCCCATTCCAGGGACAACAGGGAGCATCTGATAACATGCAGCAAGCAGCCCAGATCCCTGAACATTATCTTCACTCCATACAAAAAACTCCAATATCCAACAGCTTAGGAACATGGAGATTCATTGGAATTATGAGGGTTCCCAAAGGGCCTGATGACTCCCTCGCCACCCACCTGCAATAAATGGCCCGAAAAGAGCCCCAGATGAGGGCTAGTTGAAAGCGGCTTCAATCTGCACCGATCCTGTGCAGGCAAGTTTCTGCATGGGAAGGCTAATATTTTAAAAACAGCCTGCAAAGGCAAAGCCTTTCCACCATACCCTCATGTCTGAAGTACAAGGCCTAACAAAACCTGCACAGAAAAAAGGGGAGCCTGCAGCCATCCTACCCCTCCAGTGTGTCAGCATGAGCGAGGTAGGAGGAGCCGATTAGTAAATTACCCAAGCTAAGCAAAGCAAAGCACGTTTCCTGATGGGGCCCAGGCTAGGGAAAAGAGAACCACAGGCACCCGGCTCTGCCAGCTATGCGAGTGGGGTGCCTTATGAAAGGATCGAAATTAGAGAGACATCCATTCCCAAAGGAATCCCTTCTCGCTCAAGAGGCATTACTAGTACTCCAGGCCTACTCAAGGAGGAAAATACAGCTGGGGAGCAGGAGAACGGAGACTGAAACCCCTCCCCTCTCTGAGCAGAGAGAAGATGGAAGGAGCTGGGGCCCAGGCGTTTCACTCACTCTCAGCCATTTTCTAGAGACCCACTTGTAACCGAGTGCGTGCCCAGCACACAGATCAGTCCCAGACAATGCTTCTCCCCCCTCCCCTGCCGCCCCTTACTCTGTCGGCACGCAAAGCCAGCAACAGTACTGCAGCAAAATGTGCTCTCTGTAACCCCCTGTAGACAGATTATATTAAAAGACCCCATGCTGTAGGTTTCACCAATCCCAAACTTTGACAACACGTATAGCACAGGTTGCATACAAAGTGGTGCTCCTGACAACTCTGAGTGCAAACACCTTATCAAAATCTATACAGATGTGTAATTAGTCAGTCAGTCTCTTATATGCACATATTTTATATGTGTGTATGTGTACACATGCGCATATATATAATGAAGCAGCGGCACTCTTATATGCCAAGCATAGTAATAAACACTATTCCTGACACACTTGTTTGTGTACACATACACACACACGCACTCACACTTGTGTCAGGCTCCAATAAAGGCAAAGATTCCTATGGAGACCCACCTGCTTACCATCACATATATGAAGATGTACACAATTTCACAGGAGTGCAACACACATAGCCAGTAAGGGCTTCAGCAGACTGCATTCCTGATGCAACACAATACCTCAGTTTCTTCCTGCTTCCTCCTTTCCAGAGCACAAATCCAAGTCTGAGCCAGCAGAATGCATTCCCACATGCCTTCATACTCGCAAAACGTGCAGCTCACATGCCCACACACAATTTCCGCAGCCAACATTCTGACACACACAGGCTTTTCAGCATTAGAAGGCTTCGCTTCTATGGCACAGTACTCAGCTTGGAACTTTTATCTCCAAAGGCCAGAGTTGAACTTAGATGGATGCAGGCTGATCTAGGATGATACCGTCAAAGGGTGCAGCAAACTAAAGCTATCGCATCGCCTTCATATATATGTGGAATACAAGTGCAATGTGACTCACTGTGGCAAAGAGAAAATATTCCCATTCCTTCCTGCCCACCCCCTCCCAAGACACAGCATGGCAAGAGATGAATTCACAGAATCAAAAGAATCCTAATTTACCACCTTCCAAAGAGAGGAATAAAACCTTGCACACGAACAACCCACAAACCCCTTTGATCGATCAGCTTTAGTCTCCCCAAAGGCCCAGGAATTTTGCTCCCCAAAGCTTTGGTTTTGTATCAGCCCATCCAGAAACAAGTTGGAAGGCAAGTAGGTTTCATGCTCTTTAAAGAACCACTGGAAATAAGAAGTGGCAGAGGTCACCCACCAAGGCAGTGAAAAGCCAGAGACTACAATCGAGGAGCCCTGGCTCCTACTGCTTTGACCACTTAATCCCCATGCTCTTTGCAGAGCTAGGCTAGATGCCAGGAGTCTTGGCTTCTCACCCCCACCCCATCCATTGCTTCCCCACTGACAAGCAGCACTCATCTACCCATGCAAGTAACATTTAATAATAACAGCAGCAGTGTGAAGAAAATCCTAAATGTAATCCTAAACAGGGATATAGGTTATTTTACCCCATAATTTGACTGAAATAAGCTGTCCATATACTTCAAATGAACACAAGAGCAGGATTTTTTTGGTCAGCAAACCTGCATAAAACAAGCTGCACACATTAAGAATTCATCCTTGTCTATGGAATTCAGCATCCCGGGAACCATTGTTTTAAAAGCACGTTTCTAATGCTTATGGCTGTGAAGTATTATGCATGTATACGTGTACGGGTTACATTTATATCATGCCTTTAATCCAAGGAGCTCAAGGCGGCATACATGATCCTCCTCTTCATTTTATCCTCACAACAACCCTGTGAGGTAGGTTAGGCCAAGAGTGAGTGACTGGCCCAAAATCACCCAGCGAGCCCTTTGGCTGAGTAGGGACTACAGCCCAGATCTCCCAAGTCCCAATGCAACACTTTAGCTGCTATACCACACTGGCTCTCTCAACTAGACTTGAGCTGCCTAGTGAAATCTGAAGAGCCAGAGGGTAGACAGACTAGACTTTCCAGTAGTCAGGTGGCAAGGTTGCAGTACACCTTGCATTAGTACCTTGCCCTTCCCCACAACGAGGAGAAAGGCCAGGCAATATAATTTGCTTCATTTATATAATTTATGGAACCTGCTAGATTGTCCACAGAATGTGGACTGTCTTGGCAAAGATATAATAATTTTAAAAAAACCTCACGCACACAAAATGCACAGCCCTGCCCACATATCTTGTGAAAGGCAGTGCATCTCAGCAAAGATGTCAGACTATAATTAGGGCCACATCTCCTAGCCTCACTAGATCATTTGCGACATGTTAGTCCATACTGCAATACTTTCTCTTAGACGGTTTTTATCTGACATGTAGTGCTGTAAAAAAAAAGAGAAGTTTTCTTCTAAATGCATCCTTATATTTTGAAGCATTTTAGACACTTCCTTGAGACTTTGGAGAAGTGAATGCTTCTCTGTCTTGATGACGCCCCTTTCCTTAACAATGGCATTATTTCTCTCTAGATTTAAAGAGACTGTTGCTTTGTACTCCCAGTTTGTGTTCAATTATGCTATGTTTGGAAATTTCCCAATTTAATTTTGTATGTTTTACCTTGCCAAAGTATTTTTAAGACTATTGTCCTTTATGAGATCAGAAGCAGCCATTTCTCTTATCCCATAGCTTACAACTTTGCTGTTTAGATAGCAGTCTTTTTTGGATGTAAAAATTCACATGGCTATTCCGGCATTTGTAGCTCCAGAAACAAACAGGCAGGCACTGACACTTTCATTAGGGCTGGCTCAGTTCTTGAATAAAGGATAAATGGCCACTTCCAATATTGGCCACCGTGATAGTAGTGACCAAAGTCCTGTTGGGCCCTGTTTCTAGACTCGGGTGTACATAGAAAAGGCCTGCTAGGTATTGGACTTCAACTACCAGAAGACCCTGCCAGAATGGCCAATGGTCAGGAAAGCTGCAAGTTGACATCCAAAACATTTGGAGATCTGCTTTCTGCCCACACCTGTGCTAAAGTCAAGAGAACAGAATGGAGGAAAGCCCTGAATCGAAGCTTTAAGTTACCATCCCTGTTTTCTGGTCTGGAAGGAAAAGCAAATAAATCTTGCCCTTAGCAAAAAAGTTAGATTTATGGTAACTGCTCTGCCAAAAACTCCACCTGATAGTGGCAGAAGAGCAGTATGGCTAGATCCTCCCCTAGTGATTTGTAATCTGTGGCTCAGAGTCTTCTGCTGATGAGATAGCAGTCTTGTTACTTGCTCCAATTAAAAATAAAACATCAAAGACACAGTTACACAAAGTTCTTTTGACTTGGCTTTTAATTAATACAGATCTAATTCTTAATTGGACATAGAATGTTCAAGTGGATAAATAATGAAGAAGAGATTGTAACGCAGGGGAAATGTAGGGTTTTTTACCCCAAAGAAGAGGTAAAGGAAACAAAAAAGTTATTCTTTCATCCACATTAATATCTTACCAGTATTCCTCACACCAGAATTGAGCTCATCTTCTCAATAGGTTAATCAATAAAAGTATTGTTCCTTATGAACACCATATACAATCACAGCTATTAAGTTTCATGGTATACCTGTATAGGGTTGCATCCAGACTTAGAGTGGTCTTTCAATAAGTCTGCTCTAAGTATTACTACGTCTGGATCCAACCCATTGGATATTTGGAATGAGAGTTTCCTTATAGTTCGTGTGGTCAGATTGTTAGGGCCAATACCATGTTTCAACTTCATAAAGTAACATAAGTAACCCCTGATCACTGCAAGATCTTCTTTGAGGAATAGGATCTTTTTTCTCTAATGCCAGTTATCCTGAGAGGGGTTGTGCAAATCTTCCTGCAATCCCACATCTTCAGAATGAATGCTTCCACCACTGATCTACAGCTTGCACTTTGCATAAGTGTGAAGCAACTGCACACTATTTTGGAACCAATTCATGCTTTACGGAACAGACATTGACTTCTGTGTCTTCACCCCAGTTGCACACCAAACTTACATGTATTTGAAGACACATGAAAATGCGCCCGCCTGCAACATCTCATCGCATCTATTTATTTATAGGTCACTTTTTAACAAAAAATATGCCTAAAGCAGCTCACAGTGACTATAATTTACAACATATTAAACAGCAATAAATATGACAACATTCAAAAAATACAATAGAAACAATTATAAATAGCCATAATGTTGACAGATAAATACATAACAGAAATACAAATACATAAAATATCAAATAAAACAGTACAAATAAACTAATCTAATCAAACAACTGAGCACTAAACAGGAGACAGAATAAAGCGCAACACAAAAATATAAGCAACATTCCCTACAGATAAATGAATCGTCATTCCACATGGGTTCTCACAATTAGCCTACAAACCCTGGTTGGCAGCCACTCCTGTCACTTGTGGCAGCCTTTCTCCCAGCTCTCACCTGGATGCCCTCTACTAGTCTCTTATGCAAGGAAATACTGCCAGTCCTTCTTCAAGCCCCATATACCCACAGCACTCAACACTGTAGAGTATTCCACTGTGTGTCCATGTGCTACAGACCAGCATTACAATGTTCACTGTAAGGCAAGCAGTGAATATTCAGGAAATTCTTGCAATGAAAAAGGCAACACCACCCCTATGGAGCTGAAACTATGAAACCGCCACAAACATAGAGGGACACGTCTATAGACTTCCTGACTAGGTGAGGACATGTCATACTGTAAGATCATCATAAAAGTCTTCCCCATCCATCCCAAATAGAGGGGAGAATTAGCTGACAAGGCTATGGTGAGATTTCTCTCACTCCCCACCAAGAAGACCAAAATTATGCCATAATGACCAGCATTGTGTCCTTGACAAGTTAAGCAGTTTTTATGGCACCACAGTAGCTAGGCCATAATATTGTGTTAAACCTCACACAGTTCCTTTGAAATGTGGACTGTCCCTGATGACACACCAAGGGTTGTGCAACTTCAACTTGACATCAGGCTTGACGAGTTCCTTCCGTCACAGAAAAGGATACCCACCAAATGGCTCAGAATGAAATCCTCCTAGAGGGCAAAACATTACATTCGTACCAGCCCTTCCTCCAACTCAAACCCAATCTTTTCTTTGAAGCCTCTGGTTTAAAACAACTTCTGTATTTTTGGGAACCACTCTGTCACCCAAACACAAGTAGAGCCTGGAACAATGTGGCTCCTCTATTATACAGTCCATCCATTTTTAAGTTTGCAAGAAAACACACACAGATATGGAGCACGTGCATTTCAACAATATGAGTTCATCAAACAGGAGGAGGGAGGGTCCTGAGGAACAAATGTGCATCCTGAAAGACATATTGGCACTTGTGCCTGTCAAGCTATCAATTTGAGAAAATTGATATGACCTAAATATAGAATTCCACAACTCCTTTTCCTTATAAATGAAACTATAAACACAATGTATTACCATGCTTTGATTAAAATTGAGTAAAGGATTTTAATGGAGGCTGAATCTCACCTGTGGGCTTTCACTTGGCCATCTCCAAGCAAAAACAAAGATCCAGAACTCATCGGTTCTGTTTCATTTTCTAGGTGTGGCTGAAGCTGGGAGACAAGACTCTAGCACAGCCTTCCCCAAGCCGGTGCCCTTCAGATGTTTTGGACTACAACTCCCAGAATTCTTGGCCAATAGCCATGCTGGCCAGGACTGATGGGAATTGGAGACCAAAACATCTGGAGGACACCAGATATAGCAATTTCTTCAAATGCTCTACCAATGTACTGGTTTATTGCAGTTCTCGCAGAGAGAGACTATAACCCTCCCAACAAAACTTCAACTTGGAAATCTGCTTGTAAATGCGTACTTATGGTTTGATGCATTTTAGGCATTTCATTGAGCCTTTGGGAAGAAAATGTTCTTTTCTGTTTCTGTGACCTCTGCTGGGCATAGGCAGCTACTTGAAGAACCCATTTTGCCACCAGAAGGGATGATTGTTCATTCATATTAAATTACAGAGATAGATGGGACTTAGATAACATTCTCTGAAAATACCGCCATATATTCCCAACTCATCCCAATATAACCTCTATGAAAATCATGGAGCAATTTCCCTTCTAAGAGATACCAGTTGTAATCTTGTCCCAGCATAGGGATACAGAATGAGAGACTGAAGCCACATTCACACATTAAATCTCACAAGGAGTTTCACCCAATTAAAAGGGCAGTGCCGCTGGCCCCGCAGCCATGGTCACACAGTTCCCCATCCCCTGGTGTCCGTGAATTGACCATGGCTATCTCAGCCATGGAAGCCGATGTGCATAGGCTTCTATGAGAGCCTATATGCATAGGTTTATAGATGCATAGGCTTCCATGGTTGCTGGAAACCTGATTGTGCTCCCATTGTTCCCCAGTCTAAGAAGAGTAAGCACCAATGTGAAATTAATGGCTAGCTCAGAGAACATCACTGTGGGCCCACCTAATTCTTGACCCTCCTACAGAGTTTTTTAATTAGTGTTCTAATTTTTAATTTTTAATTAGGGCTCCTGTATCTTTAATAGTTGCATTGGAAAGGGAATTTCAGCAGGTGTCATTTGTATGCATACAGCACCTGGTGAAATTCCCTCTTCATGACAATAGCTAAAGCTGCAGGAGCCCTGTCCTCTTGACCAGATACAAAAGGGGCCAGGGCTCCTGCAGCTTTAACTGTTGTGATGAAGAGGGACTTTCACCAGGTGCTGCATTCATACAAATGTCACTTGCTGTGATTCCCTTTCCAATGCAACTATTAAAGATACAGGAGCCCTGTCCTCCTTTTCATATGGTCACCTAGAAGAACCAAAATGGTAGATGAACTTCCCTGAAAGGCCCCTTGCCAGCACTACCAGTTCTCTTGGCATTTGCTCACAGCAGGGGAGTATCGGGTGCATTATACAGTGCATTCTCACTTGAGGTAGGATGATAGTGAGCTCAACAGGCTAAGTCAATGGCCACGCATGAACAGAATTCTTTGTAGCATGTGGGGGACATGGCACATGGAAGGCACCTAGGGGTTACTCCTCAGACATGTCAATGGAGGAAGGATGCCCTGGAGGTAGAAAGTTTGAAAACCATTCCCTTAATGCAACAAGCATGCATGTTGCAAGCTCTCTAGCGCTACTTGCCTTTCCTCAAAACGGTAAGCCCTCCTACAGGAATATCTCTCAAAACAATAGCCCAAGAATGGAAGAAAGAGTCCCATGGAAAAACCTTCCACAATTCCCCACCTTCCTTTAACATCCAGATGACACAAGACATGTGTGCCAACTACATATCTTGGTTACCATGTAGGGTGTGGTTGAGTGATTTCAGGCCCCTTTTGGAAGGCACTTATAAACAGGACTGCATATACCCGTTACTAAAAAAAAAATCAAAATCAAAATTCTGTGCCAAGGTATACTAAATTCTGAGCCAAGAAAAATGATGACTTGGATAAATTATGCAAAGTGAGCAAATTTGCATGTGTTAGACATCTTGTATAATTCATTCTTAGTCATAGGGAGGGCAAAACAGCTATGCAGGGCATGAAAGCCCCATTTCTTGACCACAGGAAGCTCTGCTCAGCCTCTTCTCCAGTTTTTCAAATGTCTCCAGGCTTTGCCTAGCCCTACCTATTTTTGCAGCCATAAGGGCTAGAAGCTTGGTTTAAAGAACCAACTGAGTTTCACAGCAGGAAGAATTCTGCAGGCAATACCAACTTTCATGCTTGCACATAAAGTACACATGAAATACCCACAACCTGTTTGCAAAGCACCTGGAAGCAATAGTGCCAACACCCAGCACAGGACAGAAAAGAGAAGAATTAATATTTCTTTGAAACATTTATAGTCTGCTGAGTGGCTCCAAAAGTAGCTTAAAGATCAATAAAACCAAGTCAGCCCCTGCCTCCAGGCTTACAATTTAAGAGGACAGGACTCCAAAGGGGGGGGAGGATGGTGGAAAACAAGAAAACTCAGGCACCTTAATGACCAGCTGTAATGTAGCTATAATGTTGTAATGGCTATAACGCAGCCGGACATTGTGGGCATTCTTATCTCAGCCAGCTGAAATGGAATTAGTCCCTCTGTTGCAAAGGAGTTACCATTGCACAGCCCAAATGCAATTATGCTTAGACAGGGAGATTGTTACTCACAATCTTCTAAGAGTGACTGTGCCCAAATGGCAAAGACAAGAAGATGACCCCTTTCCAGAGGTTCCATTCCTATTCCCTGAAGTGGTCCATCACCCTCCAGCGTCCCGTTCCCCCTACTACACGTGCTGAGAGTCTGCAAAGCAATAAAAGGACAAGAGGTTGCCCACTCCATCCTAACTTTACCGGCCCAAACTGAACATGCATGTTGATGAGGCAGTTGTCTGGAAGTTCCAGTGTAGGTACCAATCCTGATTTCCCCATTCTGTGCAGTAGTATGGTTAAAAATAAATAAATACCAGGATCCATGCACATAATGGAACTCAGAGACTGCTTTCACATGCACATTTAATCCCAGGCTGATTCTTTTTTACAACAACAACAACAACAATGATACATATTGAAAAAAATCAACCCCCAAAGTGACTGCATGCAGCAAGGCTCCAGAGGGGCTCTTCCCAAGCTCTCTCCAGCTGTCTTTGTTAACTGGCTAGCAATGTGGGCAGAATAAAGAGGCAGGGACTTGAATGGCCAGCCGGCTGGCCTGCAATTGCATCTGGAGGGGCTGCAGCAGGGAGGCAGCTGCTGTATCTCAACAACTCTCTGCTCTGAGCATAGACAGCTTCAGCTCACAGAATCTATCAATGGGGAGGGGGGGACTCCTCACTGCATCCAGGAAAAAAGCACAGAGAAGACCAGCAGGACTGCATGCATCCTACCATTGCTCAGATAAAGGCTCAGCACCAGGGAGAACCAGGAACAAACACACGCACACACACACACACACACACACACACACACACGCACGCACGCACACACACACACACACACACACACACACACCACTGTCCCAAGTACAGCTCAAGACAGGGAAGCTTGTCAGCAAAAAGGGTAACACCCACTGAAAACCTCCATACTAGCATCTAGGAAGAGCTCTCAATAGTGACCTCTTGTCAGTTCTAGAAGGAATAAAATGCCCACCCCTCAAAAGACAAAGAAAAGCTGGAAAACCAAGAGAAGATTTGAGATCAACACAGCGGGAGCCTCCAATGGAATCTCAGAACTGGAGCCTGCGTAGGCATAGAAGGTCTCCTTCCAACTCCCAAAAAGAGAAAGGAGGAAGGTTGAATTCGGGTTGTGCCAATGTGCAAACTGAATTCAAAGAATCGGTTCCACTAATCTCCAAATTCAATGAAGAACTTTTAAGGCTGTAATCTTAAACACACTTACATGGGAGTAAGCCTTACTGAATTCAGTGGGGCTTACTTTGGAGCAGATATGTATACCATTGCACTGTAAGTAAATTAACTAACTGTGTAGCTTGGTGTGTATTTTTTTTTAATAAAGGTGAGCATTTATTTAAATGTTCAGAGCTCCTTCCAAATAACCATAGTTGTGATTGAAAAAACAAATACATTTCAGATCCAGATATATTGCTTATAAGCACTGGATTTCACCCATTTTAGAAGGAAAGGACTGCGTCATAGGTAAGGATGCTTCATGTGTCACAAAATCCTTTCTACAGAGAAGGAATTAAGGCAAAAAGTATGCACGCAATGACCATACATCCAGGTTTTCCATGTCATGGCATGCGGTGTACATTGCTGAGAAGCCAAGGCCCAGTCGCTGTAAAAGGAACTCCTGTGCACCTGATCATGTGAAGCAGCCTTCAAATGAGGGCTTCATCAACAGAATCACTTTACCACAGATCATCACATTGTTATCAGTGCAGCCAGGCAGAAAAGAACCAACAGCCATGGAAGAGACAAAATGTCTGGTTTCCAGACATGGAGGTGGATGAGGCCTAAGCGCTGGACCCGAAGTTCCATATGCATAGTACAGTACAACGAAGCTAATCCCAGACTATTTGCTTTCCCACTAGACAGACTCCCAGCCCTTGTATGACCCTGTGGCCCGGCCCACAGCAAATCATCATCATCATCATCATCATCATCATCATCATCATCATCTCACCCTCCCAATTCAGACTTAGGAAACTTGGCCAGATTTGCCACACTGAATCACCTAGTCCTCAAGGCCCTCTACGCGCTCCTCTGGGAAGTTTAAGGATAAGGGTCCCCAGTCACTTTAGCACTATTATTCTGAATTCTCTAGAGTCATTAAAAACGTTCAAGTGTGGCTCAAAGCAACAGCGTCAAGCCCTTGTCTGGCGCAAGACCGCCAGAGCTTCGACAGCACTGCGGTGGAATTGCTCAACCAAGAACAATGGCCCATCTATGTCCAGCCAAACAGCAAGCTGGCGGGGAGGGGAGGAGGGGATTCATATTCCCGGGCATCCAGAATCTACAGCATCCTGGCCTCATGCATAGGGCTAGCCACACATTCCCACGCACTGCAGAACCAGCTGGCTGAGAACGCTGCAATAAGCAAGGCCGGCTTCCTCAAACCAGTCGGATGGCTTTCATGGGAGAGTGAAACCCATGCTGAATAATAGCCCCACATTCTATTTACCTTTCGCAGCAATTATCTCATCCCTGGCATACTGCTGCACGTTTCATAGGGCAAAGCAAGTTGCTGCATGACACCCAATTAAATCATCTTATCTCCTGTTTGCATCACCATTTATTCCCAGAGCACAAATTGGGAAAAAAGACAGCTGTGGGGTAGAGGTGGGGGGGAGAGAAATGGGTTTCATTGGAGACTGAGCTACTCTGACTCCCCAGGAGCATGGGAACCGGCTGGCTCAGTTGCTGAGCTGTGCACTCCCTTGCATGTTCCAAAATGCTTTTCTAGTTCCACAACCAAAGATCTCCAACTTCTAGGCCTGCCAGATATCCAGTTTCTTTGGATCTGAAGCAACCATGCATGGGCTACAACACTGAGTGGAAGCGCACTGACTTGAATGGCCCTTGGACAGTTTATTGCGAGTCACTTACCAGCAACAATAAAAGTTTGTACATCCAGCAGAATGTGAAGGAGGGGGGCAAGGGGGCGACAGCTGCTACTACATCTGCCCAAATCATCAACACCCTTCTCTCACCATCCTGTACACACAATGCACCACAACAAAAGCGCTATCAAATCCAATGTCAACTCAAGTGTTACCCTTCCAAGGAGGCCATTTCATGACAATCCCAAAGGGAGTGGGGGAGCATAAAGCCTACTTACATCACCCTCTATCACAAGCAAATGAAAATATATGCTGCACAACAGCACACAAATCTATCATAGAAATATGTGCTTATGTGCACAGCTCTTTCCCCATATTCAGTACCCAGTCAAGTAACTATGTGTTCACGCAGAAAGACCACTGTGCCTTGCATAGCCTACTGTTGTGCATTTGAGCACTGCTGTTCCCCCAGACCACTTACACAATCACGAAGTTCTGACTATACTCTGTTTGCCAATTTTTTCCATTTACACCTCTGCACAACAGGCATGTCATCCAAATACTTATTCCCTCTTTAATGTTCCTTTACAGAGATACACTATCTTATAGCACAGCCACATTCCGCCACACACACACACATACACACACACGCTCGCTAGACCTCAGTGGGATACTACAGAATGCTGCAAGCGTCTCCCTTTCCGAGTACAATCGCATTTGCAAGAAGCAGAAAGAGAAAGACACGGCGGAGGGAAGGCTGCCGCGAAGGCAGAGAGAAGCCAGATCCTGAATCCACGCTCCGGCTTTTTCGACTGCTCCGAGCTGGGGAGCTGGAACTGGCTGGCGAAGAAAGTTTGCTTCAAGTAAATAAAAAGTGTAAGATTGTTTCCCCTGTAGCTCAAATCAGTGCCGATGAATTATGCCCCCCTCCCTCCCCCCCATCCAAGCCGGTTCAGCCAAATCGCTGCCTTTTCTCCCCCTTCCCCCAATCTGGAATTAAACAATGATCGTTTATTTTCTTTGTGGTCGGACTCCGGTTCAGTAACCCTTTCCCCTCCCCTCCCCTCCTTCTCACGGGCGGGTGGAGGGGATGGAATTAGCTGAGAACAAGGAAAATAACTTCAGGGTCCCGCACTGCCTGGACGGGCTGGGGGGGGGGGGAGGTTCTCAAGGCACCGAGAAAAGGGCTCCAAAATGTCCCGGCAAAGTTCTGACAAAAGTTTGAAAAGAGGAAACGGAGAGGCCCGTGATCAAGCCTACGAGTGTCCCAGGAAAGGTGGGGGGCGCTCCCCATGTGTACCCACAAAGTCCTTGAAAGCCGCGGGGACGGGGGATCCCACCCACCCCGACCCGACGCAACACCCCCAAAGGTCCTTACCTGCTCCCAGTGCCAGTTGCGCTAGCAGAGTGATGCCCAGGAGGCTGCAACCCAGCCATGCCCGCCACGGGCCCCCGAGCCGGGACGCCAAGCCCATTCCACCCCCCAGTCCTGCTGCTGCCGCCCTATAGATCCATGGAAGGGGCCGAACTCAGGCTGCAGCTAGACACCGAAAGCGCGGCAGCGGCGGCGGCGGCGCCTCCTCCTACTCGTTCCCGGACCCTGGGAAACTTCGCGGAGTGAGAGCGGGGCGGGGCGACCCCGCTGCCCGGGGGCGGGGTCCGCACCCAGCCCGCCTGGCCTGGCTCGGCTCGGCTCCCACGCTCCCTCCTTCTCTCTCTCCCACCCACCCCCACTCTTCAACACACACACCCAACGCACACACACCCCGGCCCCACAGCCTTCACGTCGAGGGGGCGCGGGGGGACGAACGTGTGCGGAGTCAGAGAGGGAGCGTGGCCTTTTGCAGGGCTCCGCGGGCTTTCCCCCCTCCCTCCCTCCGTCCGTCCCTCTTCCTTTCGGTGGGACCTGGCTATGGGGCGGGGGGGGTCCCCCCTCCCTTTACGACACAACGTGCACGCATATGTGCGTGCCTATAGGGAAGTGCGAGCTCGCTTTCTGGGGAAGGGCTTGTTGTGGCTTTGCCGCGGAGGCCAACGTCGGCTGCTGGGTTTGGGCCCAGCAAAGAGGATTATTTTTAGGATTTGGGGGCGGAGGCGAGGGAGAAAAGGGGGCGCGCGGAAGGGGCTGGGAGCATCACGGTGGGAGTGGGAGGGAAAGAGAGCAGGCCGGGGGAAAGCGCTGGATGCCTTGGCTCGGTTATACCCTCTCGCCACCACCAGGCCGCCTTGCATTTTCCCACACACGATCCAGCGAGCTCTCCAAACGTGACCAAAAAAGTTGCTGCTTTCATGAGCGACGAAATTCCCCAAGGAGAGGAAAAAGTTTCCATCCTTCCCCCAGATGAGGGGGTGGAGGCAGCAGCCCAGAGCAACGTCTGCTTGTTTCCAGTGGCACAAACCCAGGAGCCCGGGCATGTAGCTGCGCGAGGGGGGGGGGGGAGAGATGAGAGAGAAGGGGGAGCGGCCAAGGGAAGGCTAAACCCCTTCCAGAAATTTCGTATTTCTGATCCTTTGCTATGTCTACACAACTGAATATTTGTTATGCTGATCAGTCACTGTGGCGAAATTCATCGTGGAAAATGATGACTGGAGACAGCGGGCGGAGGAGGAGGGGGACGGCGAGGAGAGACAAAAAATGTAACATCCTGTTGGGCTCTGAGCTTATTATAAGATCCCATATTACAGCATTCCAAACATGAATCTCCAGCCTAGTTCTGGCGACTCCCGGAGAACTTCGGCATCATGGCGTTGCTGTTGTTTAAAATGGGCACAGATTGTTACCGGCAGTTAAGAAATTGATAGGAAATAGTGCATGACGGATCGTAAATTAATGTTTATGTGTAGCTTGGATTACAAAACGTAATGGGTTGGGATTAGGATCTGCCTTCTGTTCCCACAAGGTCCTTCTGCCCGTTTGTGGGGATCTCCCTTTACATCCACACCACAGCTCATCCCATTTGGCAGGATCTTCTGGCCCGCTGTGTAGCATTTTCACGGGATTGGAGGGGCTGCCTTGGGGTGGGGGGGCTTCCACCAGCCTATTTGCATGTGTCTAAATCTAGCTCAGAGCCATCCAGTTTAAAAATGAACAAAGGTATTTTTTCATGGAAGTGATTGGTGGAACTCATTGCCACAGTACATGGATCAACAAGATAACCGACCATTTAAAAGACTGGATAAACCAGTGCAGTAGCAAGAAAGTTAGTCAGATGCTCTCACTAGAAAGATAGTCAGATCTTGTAACCAAGAAATCCCCTTTTCTCTGGGTCTCCAGTTGGGCAGGGTAACAGAGAACATTCAGCCCCTTTCAGACTCATTTATGAGGACCTTGATTATGTTAGATGACTCAGCCAGATTTTCAAGAGAAGGCCTGGCTCCACCATGGATTACTCAGCTTCTTCAGGCCTCCTTTTCCATATTTTGAACTTGGAAATTATGCTCCAGCTTTGTTTCACAATAGTATGAAGAAAAAGCACATCCAAACTGAGACACCATGACAAAGTATTTATGCACTGGATTAAAAGCAGCCTGGCATCTCTTCCTTAGCTATGGGCAAACTCCGGGTGCTTCAGGATGAAGTTTTTATTGTGCAGTTTAAGGAATTTTACAGGCTGTCCAGATTACATGTTTGGTGCCTTTTGACTGGTAGCGCTAGGAGCCTTCCATTTGGAAGCACCCCCAGTTTCTATGATTAATTTCCTGCTCCTAAAATATTGACTGCTTGCCTAAAGTCTCCAGAATCTAACAACATTCATGTATCTAGTGCATTTCAGGCATTAAAAATGCCTCATGTGCATTATCTCAATGATGACAAAGAGCTAAACTGTACTACTCCACCATTGCATTTTTGCTCTGAAACCTATGTGCGAAAAAGACCCTCATAAAGTTTCAAAAATGCATAACTCTGTTGGTCCATGGAGTCGGGGTGGGGGACAGACCCTAAGCAGAACACAGCAACTGCAATACTATTATTCAAGCCAATCCAAATTCTCAATGCAGGGAATCATGCTGGAAGAAAAGTTTTGTGAAAGTCGAAAGCTTGCACAACACATTAACCTTGGCATTGTATTTGGATCCTGCTGACTTTGAAAGCTCTGTGCTTTACCGAGGCGTCTTGCTTTCTCTGACATGTTGGGCTGCAGAGGCTGCAGAACTCGCCTGTGCCAGCGGGCCAGCGATGGTTGTAAAGGCTTGGTGTTCACGCCTGAGGACTGGTGGAACCAGTCTGAGCCAGGTCCATTCCCTGCTACAGGCAAGTAACTAACATCTGGCTGCCTGGCTGCCTTCCACAGGAATGAGGAGAAAACTGGGGCCAGGGACTTTCAGGAATGCTCAGGCTGCCACTCTGTACACAGGGTTCCCACTCATCCTTTGCCAAGGCTCTTGGGAGGGGAAGAGAAGCAGCTCACACATCCTTAGAGCCAGGTCTTTGGACCCACAAGACACTGCTGCAACTAGACTTTCAGCCTTCCCAAGCCCCACATTACAATCCAGACCACCACTCTCCCTCAAACCCTCCATCCTTACGAAATTGCACCTCTTCTTGGCCACACTGGACTGATTTTCAAGACCAAATGCAAACTCCGTTGAGTGGACACTGCTTCTACTCCGCAACGACAGTTCAATGTGTACATTTTAGTGCTGACAAAATGGAGAGGGCCCCTAACTCAGTTTATGTGGGCACAGGGCAAACACTTCTTTAGACATACATTCTCCTGCTTCCACAAACGACTCCCACTGTACAGAGAATCAAGTGGCTTTAAGATCATGAGTGCAAACGGTGAGGAAAGGGGGATCCACATAGTCACACAAAATGGTTATGATAACAATGCCATCCTCCTCAGAGCAACAACACAGTCTTTGGAACCTTGTAAAAGGAGACACTGAGAGATTATGGTCATGGTTATTTATTTATTACATATTTATACTGCCCAACAGCCGAGGCTCTCTGATCAGTTAACAATTAAAACCATGGTATACTAATATCAAGATTCAAAACTTTTTTTTTTTTAAGTCATATAAAACCAGAATAAGTTATAGTCTGGGGAAAGCTTGTCCAAAAAGATGTGTTTTCAGGAGGCATGTGAAGTATGTTACATTTTCCACCTCCCAAACCACACGAGGGAAGCTTTTTCCAGAGTGTGGGGGCCGCTACAGAGAAGGTCCACCACCAAGGCTTTTCATGATGAGATTCTGTTCATTTCGGAATAGCCAGCAGGACCTCCTCTGACGATTGTAGATGTCATCTGGGTGTATATAAGGGAAGGCGGTCTGCTAAGAACCATACAGAAAAACATCTTTTTCACTGAGCATCTTCACGGACTCTCGCCCCCATAACTCCTTAAAAGTAACAGCAAGAAGCAGCACAACAACCCAGCTTCTGCATCTCTACTTGCTAGCAAGAAGGATTGTATTACTCAGGATTAATTGCCCAAATAACAAACAGAGACTAAATCCCTCCCCCCCAAAAAACCAAAAGATGACGAATTATATATACACACATTATATATATACACACATTAAAACAGGAATGCAACATTCCGATATTCTGGCTGCTGCTTTAGCTTCACTGACAGCATTGGTGGGCGGACACACAAGATGCCCTCCCCTCCCCATTTCCTTTGTGCTTTACTGCCCTGCTATTTCTCCCTATCCTGGTCAATCACCCATTCCCCCCCCCATCACATGGCAGCAAATGGGTCCCTTTTAAAAACAGGTCATTGTATGGAGCAAACATCCAGCTCACCCAACAACTTCTGTCGTAGGGGTGTGCCAGGTGTGCCCACACTAATGTCTCAAGCAATAAGCACCACATTGAGTAGGGATTCAGAGGAGGATCAAGATGCAGTGAGAAGGGTCCTCCAACTGCTCTGCTGAAGCCGCCCCCAGCACTCCTGGAGAGCTGCTACCTATCACAGGAGACAATACTAGGCCAAATGGACCAACAGTCTGGCCCAGTATTAGGCAGCTTCCTCATAGTGTGCAAGGGTTTTACAGTCCATAAATGCCGAGCAGGCTTCTGCATGTAGAGGGCTTACAATCTGCATTATCTACTTTTTACATCCAGGCTAATTTTGGGCTCCTGGCTGCAGTGTTGCAGTTTCCCGGGTGATTGTTTCACCACATCCTCAGATCTAGATTCTTCAGCTTGCATCCAGATTTGAAAGCTTATTGGTAACAGTTCAGTAAAAAAAAACGTGTATGTGTTTACATTGTTTTTATCCCACTTCCCCATCTGTTTGAGGTGGTTAACAACCATTTTAAAAAAGAAAAGAAAACACACACACACACACTGTAGATATGGAATACAAATTTTGGATTAGGAAGGCACACAGACCTGGCCAAAGAAACCAATTTTCAGTGACTGGTTATGGGACAAAAATAGCCTTAATCACCCAGTTGGATGAATTACATTGGGGAATGGAGAGTGCAACCTTGTTGGTTTTTCTGGACTCTTGGCCCCCAGTATCATCACTCATGGATCCTTCTGGATCAAATTTGCTAGAGGTGGCTTGGGAGGTGGCGAATTCAGTTGACGGTGCTTGGAGACTTCTGTTCCATCTTATGGCCATTGACTTTTGGGGTGCCTTGGGGTTCTATCTTGTCCCCTACACTTCTGAATGTCTATATGAAGCCACTGGGGGAAGACATTTGGAAGGGTGGGCTGAAACGTAATCGGTATGCAGATAGCACACAGGTCTACCTCTTGTCCCCACCTACTAATCCCAGAGAGGCTCTGCAAGTCTTGAACAGATATTTCAAGGCAATTTTGGGATGGATCAGGATGAACAAGATGAAATTTAATCCAGACGAGATAGAGGTATTGTGGATGTGGAAGTCAGCTGGTGTGGATGGAGGTGTACAATCAGTTCCGGATCCAGTTGTACTTCCGCTGAAAAATCTGCCTTGCAGCTTGGGGATTCCCCTGGACATGGCACTATCCATGGAAGTGGTGGCTAGTAGTGCTTTTTACTAGCTTAGGCTGGCATGCCAGCTGCAGCTCTATCTAGGGGCAACTTGCTTCAGTTACTCATGTCCTGTTACATCCAGACCAGACTATTGTAATACCCCTCTACATGGAGCTGCCTTGAAACATAGCTTGGAGACTTCAGATGGTACAGAATGCAGTGGCATGGATGAGGGGGAGGGGGAGGCAAGCATTGGGAGCACATTGCACCAATTCTGTATCAGCTACACTGGTTACCAATTCGCATCCAAGCTCCATTTAATGTGCTGGTATGGACCTTTAAAACCATATGAACCCACCTGGGTATTAAGGTTAGCCACAGAGATCCCTGTTTGTAGGCCTTCCAATAAGATTGGGTTGGCTAGCCGACACAAGAGAGAGGATCTTATTGAAGTTGGCCCCTCATCTGTGGAACACGTTTCCAATCGTGGCTTATTTGGCTCTCTCCCTATTTGATTTGAAGTGGGCTTTTGATTTCAATCTGCTTTTTATTGAAATGGTTAGTTGACTTTTTCATGGTAAACTTCAACC
This sequence comes from Elgaria multicarinata webbii, assembly GCF_023053635.1. NCBI lineage: Eukaryota > Metazoa > Chordata > Lepidosauria > Squamata > Anguidae > Elgaria > Elgaria multicarinata. The sequence goes on along the minus strand of NC_086173.1, from coordinate 62,299,891 downwards.
AGACCAATAAACTTTTTACTGGTTTGGTTGAAAATATTTTAGGCAGCTGCTTTTAATTCAATGTTTTTAATATATTGATTTTAAATGTTTTATGAAATTATTCAATAAACAAACTTTTTCTAAAAAGTCAAGGAGCCATATACAAAGTGTACCTCCTAAGGATGAGCATAGAAGTCATATGTTGCCATTGTGTGAAATTCCTATGGACAGGTTTATGTTATTGTGAGCAATACAAACCTGGGCTAGGAGTCAGAGCTCCCTGACTCTGTTCTGATATAACTTCTGTGACTGCGCAGGTCCATTCTCTCTCTCTCTCTCTCTCTCTCTCTCTCTCTCTCTCTCTCTCTCTCTGTCACACACACACACACTGGTGAATTATAGCAGGACTGGAACAAGATTGTGCTAGATAAATTAGCACCATTCGAATGTCTTGAAAACCAAGAGAAATAGTCTAACTGTACTTCATTGCAATGCTAAAACAAAATCACATACAATAAATTAAAACTATTGAGCGTGGTCAAAATGTTCTTTTATAAATACACTGAGAAATAAGAAGAAACCTAGTTAACTGAAAATAATTTAAAAATTTAATTGCTTTGGCACTTTGTTTTGATATTATTTCTTAGTTTAATAAGTAATTTGACACCAGATTATTTGCAGAACTTATGGTGACATTGAGAAAAGGACAAAAGTTAGGTTAGGAACAAAGAGAAGTAACCTTTGGAGTTCCTATGCCATCATAGAACGCAAATCTCATTCAATGTCCAGTAGCAACCTTGGCAATGAAAGCAGGAATGTGTGGGTGGAATTTGCTGATGTCATGAAGTTTAAAATTTGAGATCAATACTCCAGATGAAGACTGGAAAGACTGGAAATTGAAAGGCCCCGTAGGCTTCAGTAATAAAAATAGGATAGCATTAGAGTGCATTCAGACCAACACTGGATCAAATTAATTTTCATTTTGTTTGTCATTATCCTTGTATTAGCCCTTTACATAGTTCCCATACAATTGCATTTTCTGAACCTACATTTCAGTCCTAGATTTAGGATTTTGAGGTGTACTTGTACAGTTATAGACAACTGAAATTTGATGTGCTGGAAAAAGTGAGAAAAAACATTGAAGGGGAAGTTAAGTTCTGGGATCATGATGTTGCCAGACTTTAACATTTGCCCAAAGGAAGTAGCAAGAGGTCTGAGAGTCATTACCCCCTTAATGCAGCTAAAGGGTTTGCCATTCATCCCCCATGTGTGTCTTAGGGCAGGGGACGACGACCATAGTCTTTTTGAGGGAGATGCTTATGCACCATGTTTCCCATCACAGCACATTTACAGACTGTTTTCCACTTCACACTTTAAAAGTTCACTGGGAGACTCCCAGGAGATACGCAGCAAATGAATTGGCCACAAAGAGAATAGCAAGAGAGGTGAAAATTCAACACAAATTAAAAAAGGACTCTACTAATGAAGGAAGAGGTATGGGGAAATGGAAGAAGTCTATCCAGATGGATTGCTGGAAGCATTGTTCCTCTAAATGGTACAAGCCCTTACACAAACCAGGAAGTGGTGCACATGCAGTGATATAGCACAGAATGGGCTGCAGACTGAACCCTCTGCTTGTGAAATTTTCCACAATAGATCTCAATCTCTCTCTTGTGCATACCACACACACACATGTGTGTGATTGGCCTTAAGTCTGCATCCTGTACACACTTATCCGGATTCCATGGGACTTACATCTCACTAGACATGCATAGGCTTACATAATAATAGTAAAAGGTAAAAGGTCATGTGTCCATTGACTAATAATAAATAGTCTGCCTATCTGCAGTCAGTTAGTTTGAAAGGTTAAACAAGGAAAGAGACCTTCAGGTACTGGTCTCATTACTCACAGGACTAATGTAATCGCAGCTAAAGCAAATAACATTTTTGGATATTACATTTCCAGCAGGAAACCGAATACATTGATATCATTGTTTAGCACCCTGGAAAAGAACACTGTTCATGGAAGTAGCCAAAATTGCAACCGCTAAGGATTTACGGCACGGTTCCCCAACATGGCAACCATGGGCACCATAATGTGCAGAACACAGCAGCTCAGCTGTTGTTGGGAGCTGTGCCCTTTCAGCATGCAACTCCTTTGCTAAGGAAACTGCATTGTCTGCCTATTTGCTACTGGGCTAGGTTTAATGGGTAATGGTTTAACTAGGTACTGATGTACCCTAAACAACTTGAGACCAGATACTTGTTAGAGTGCCTTCTCCTTTATTAACCTACCGGGTCACTAAAGTTATCAGAGAGCATGCTCCTGGTGGTTCCACATGGACTTGTGGCCTGATTGGAGTCTGCCAGAAGAGCCTTCAGTGTGGCGGCCCCCTTTCTTTGGAGCTGTCTGGCCCTGGAGGTCAGGCAGGCGCCAACATTGTGCTGCTTCTGGCACCTCCTGAAACAGCTCTATTCCAGGAAGCATTCCTTAACTGACAATCACATTTTTATTGGCATTCTGTTTTTTAAAAGTATAATTTTAATATGGTGTTTTAATATATATTTTTATTTATTCTATTTTACTTCTTATGTTCACAGTTCTGGAATCTGTTTTAGATATTGAACAGTATACAAATGTTGTTGATGATGACGTTATTCCATGGCACCCCTAAAGCTCTCTGCTTGCCCTTTCTCCATGCTGTGCACGACTTTGTATTATTTCCCTGTGTGACTTTTCCCCATAAAGTATGGGAAGTGTCAATGAACCATTGAAGCTGTGGGAGAGGCTGCAAGGAGGATGTGGAGGAGCAAGGAAAATGAGGACACTCTTCACTTAGGGCTTCCTGTTCTCTATGTTTGCCAGAAGCAATTATCACTATTAAGCCAGGCCATCTTAGGCTGGTTCTCTGTGTCTACATGTGGTCTGAAGTTTAATGGAGGTTTAGTTGGTTTCCCATGTAAAAATCATGGAGATCCTTCAGGATCCACACCTTGGGGGACCATGTTTTTCTGCCATAGCAGTACTGAAAAGTCCCAGATCTGTGATTTTTACTGTGCAGGCTGTAAAACTGTAGTTTGTGGGGGAGTGGGGAGGGAATCCCATGTAAAAATCATGCAAATTTACTATGGGCCTGTCTTGATGGTACCGCATTAGCACTGCAAGGCCTCAGGGTCCCGCATTGGCGCTCCTTCCCGACATCTGCACGGGAAGGAGCACCAATGAGGCGTTGCCGCTGCCACTGGGCCAAGCACCAGGGAGAGGAGAGGAACGGGGCAGCTGGCTCACCTCCCTCTGGCTGCCCTGTTCCTCTCCCCCAACCTTTTTTATTTTTTAATTTGTTGATGCGAAACTTTGGATCTTAAGATTAATTTTATAAAAAAAAATAGGGGGGGAGAGGAATGGGGCAGCCAGAGGGGGGTCAGAGGGAGGACAGCCGATTTGGGCACCATGCGTCCCTCTCTTCCTCCCCCTCCAGCTGCCCTGTTCCTTTCCCCCATTTTTGTTTATCTGTAGATGCAAAAGTTCGCATCTACGGATTAAAAGGGGGGAAGCAACAGGACAGCCAGAGGGGGAGGAAGAGAGGGACGCACAGCGCCCAAACCAGCCCTCCTCCAGCCAACGGCAACCAATCAAGGAGCGCCATCGGCTGTGGCACACCTCCACTTAAAAAAAGTCGGGGTAATTGCCCAACTTTTTTAAAGCTGAGTTTAGGGAGTTTACCCCTAGATGGCTTCGGGATGGCAGCTGTGTCATATACGTCAGGGGTCCCCAACCCCCTGTCCACAGACCGGTCCCGGTCCGTGGCCTGTTAGGAACCAGGCCATGCAGGTGAGCTGCTTTCACCCACCCCAGCATACCATCTCGCCTGCCCAGCCGAAGCGAAGCAGGACGCTGGGGTGGGGGCGACAGCTTCGGAACAGCACGCCCAGCCGGAAGCCGCTCTGTTAGAGTGACTTCCGGGCGCACTGTTCCGAAGCCGCCCGCCCGCCCCAGTGTCCTGGCTTCGCTTCGGCTGAACGCCCACCCAGCCGAAGCGAAGCAGGACGCTGGAGTGTGGGGGCGGACGTGGCTTCCCAAAACCATCCCCTCAAATTGTCTTCCATGAAACCGGCCCCTGGTGCCAAAAAGGTTGGGGACCGGTGATATAGGTGACCTGCCGCCACTCCAAATCCACTCCAGGGCAAACCCCTCATCAAGACAGACACTATGTTTTTGATTTACTAGATCTGACTTTTACTTTGTTGCCATTTTGTGATTGGCTATGCCCCCATGGCAGCCATTTTGTGACAATGTCCCTGACACTTCCTCAAAATTTCAAATGGATCCATGGGCCCAAAAAGTTTGGGAACCCCTGATTTAAGGCAGTGAAATCTAATGCTGACTGTGAAGTGTTACAGGATGACCGCAGAGTCTTAGTGTTTTTCAGACTTAGGGTGTGTGCACTCCTGGAGAGGTGTAGGCAGTTGTTCTTCAATGACGAGTACCCCCAGACGAGAGGTACAAACTTTTTTACTGTACTTACAGCAGCTGAGCACACAGAAATAGCAGGAGGAACTTTTCTTGTGATTTTATTCGCATGCTGCTGCTTTTCTGACACTTTCTACATTCTATTCCATAGGGCCAGTTTAAAAAGGATAGAGACCCCATTCCTAGCATATGTAGGGTGACCATATGAAAAGGAGGACAGGGCTCCTGTATCTTTTACAGTTGCAAAGAAAAGGGAATTTCAGCAGGTGTCATTTGTATATTTGGAGAACCTGGTGAAATTCCCTCTTCATCACAACAGTTAAAGGTGCAGGAGCTATACTAGAGTGACCAGATACAAAAGAGGGCAGGGCATCTGCACCTTTAACTGTTGTGATGAAGAGGGAATTTCACCAGTTTCTCCATATATACAAATGACACCTGCTAAAATTTCCTTTTCAATACAACTGTTAAAGATACAGGAGCCCTGTCCTCCTTTTCATATGGTCACCAATGTGTCCATAGGACCATTCAGCCTGGCTCATCACGATTAATGCAATAAATGATGCTGAATGTTAATTGCTGGCACCAGGGGAAATTGAGGCAACCCTCTATATTTTGCAAGGTTGTTTTGTTTTTGTTCTATTGCTTCACAGGTTTTCCTCCCAGCAGGCCTAGATGTAAGCCTACTAACCTCCCTTTTGCTTTGATCTTCCTGCCCCAGGGCCAGGGCAAGAATGAACATTGTCAGCTGAATAAGCTTTTGTTTTGTTTTACACAAACATAGCAACATAGGAAGCTGCCTTATACCTAGACAGTCAAATGGTCCATCACAGGCACCAGTTCTTAATGTTACTTAATTGGCCTTATGATGACTGGCTGGAATGGAGACTGTTCAGACGGGGGATGAGTGAAACGCAGGTTTTTGCAGCTGAGTTGATAGAGTGGGCCTCATTGTCCCATTTCTTCCTCTGCTGCAGCCAGGTGCAATAATGAGCTGAAAAAGGACTCATAATAATAAGGGATATTTATTATGCACCCGTCGGATGCTCCAGGTCCTGGCAAGCTTCACTGCTCCTTTAAATGGGTATGATGAGTGAGGTCCCACTTGTTCTCCCCTGGGTGCCAGCACTTTGACCCAAGCCAAGTTAATCTACTGGTTCCTCTCTATTCGGTGCTGGTTAAGCCTCATCTTGAGTATTGTGTCCAGTTCTGGGCACCACACTTCAAGAAGGATGCAGACAAGCTGGAGCGTGTTCAGAGGAGGACAACCAGGATGCTCAGGGGTTTGGAAACAAAGCCCTATGAGGAGAGACTGAAACAACTGGGCATGTTTAGCCTGGAGAAGGGAAGATTGAGGGGAGACATGATAGCACTCTTCAAATACTTAAAAGGTTGTCACTCAGAGGAGGACCAGGATCTCTTCTTGATCATCTCAGAGTGCAGGACAAGGAATAATGCGCTCAAGTTACAGGAAGCCAGATTCCGGCTGAATATCAGGAAAAACTTCCTGACTGTTAGAGCACCTAGGGAGGTTGTGGGTTCTTCCACACTGGAGGCATTCAAGAGGCAACTGGACAACCATCTGTCAGGGATGCTTTAGGGTGGATTCCTGCATTGAGTGGGGGTGGTTGGACTTGATGGCCTTATAGGCCCCTTCCAACTCTACTATTCTATGATTCTATGAAATGTTGATCTGGCTAAATGTGTCCTACATGCACATCTGGCATTGGTGTACCTTGTTCTCTCTTGCTCTCGACATGGTGCACGGCGCACACTGTAATTTGGGAGATTACAGGCTATATCCATAGCTTAATTTTTAAGAAAGGAGGCATTGGATTCAAATATGTCTCAAAGTTTCACACTGGAACTAGGAAGCCCTAAAAATGGTTAGTTACTCAGTAGTGCAACTAGTGCCACAAATACAAGTCTGCACATTCAAATAAATAGTCATTATGTCAGGTTTTAGTGCTTTAAAAAAGGCACAACTACTATACATGTCATCTCTCAGGAAATTAGGGCATACAAGAAACTGAACAAAGAAACTTTCACCTTTCTAGCACCATAATTTTAAGGTTTGGGGCATATGTTTGCTGGGAGATACTTATGGCCAAGATGGTAGGAGTGGAGATGTTATGTGTCTGGGCATAATTGATGGGGCTGGAACAAGGCTCCCTGCCAAAAAATTCATCCGACATGCATGGGAATGACCTAAGACCCTTATTGTATACAGTTCGTTTCCCAAAGTCCCAATTCCAAGCCAAAGGCATTCCTATTTGTGATTATTTCTGCGTATATCACACAAGTTTGCATAGTTACTTTATTTGCATAATTATTTGTTTCAGTTGCAATACTTGGGATACTGCAGAGCTTGGTTCCCCCCACCCCAACATCTGGGGGGGAAGGGGAAAATACACGGAGGGGTCAGTATGGGCACATGGTAGAGGACCAAGGCCAAAGGGGCTTACAAAAAACGGTGGTTATTTTGAGAGTCCTGGCAAGACTTTCTTGTTTGAGAGCTTTCAGCAGGCATTCCTCCTCCTTCTCCCCCTCCCCACCACCACAACTGTTTTATAGCTTTTGTTCATAATCATGAAGGCTAGAAACTTTTGTTTCAACTGAAAGCTGATTCTCAGGAATCCTACTCCTGTGCCAGAGCCAGATTGTAGATTCAAAGTTTCATGGAGGGCATACAAAATCACAGGAGCGTGCACACACGCACGAAATGTGCACCGCTTCGTGTTACTACCCTTCATTACGCCAGGTGTTACATAATGGGGAGAAATGCCAGGCTTTGTCCTGTGCCCACCTGTATCCTCTCCCTCAAAAAACTGCTGCCATAGCAGGCAGTGGGCATACTGACCAGCAACAGAGCCAGCTCTCTCAGTCATCTCTTTCCAGGCCCTCACCATCATGTCCTCTCCCAGCTAACTCACGTTCAGATTTCCTAGCCCTGAACCCATCCCATATTTATTATTCTTCCAGTGATGGAAGTGATCAGGAGCCGCACAGTTGCATCAAAACATGGTGGAGTCCCCTGGCCGAATTTTTTCCTCTATGGTGATCACTGAACTTTGAGCACTAGAATAACATTCTGGGAATCTGAGACAAAGATGTTGTCCACTTGCATCACTGCTTTCTTCTCTCAGCTTCCTTCCAGCCCAGTCTGTGCCCTCTGCTCCCTCAGGCTGCCAGCTTGTTTATTTTTCTTCGTCATCTGCACCATCAAGGGGACCAGTTTCTCAGCGAGGGAGGGGAGTGCAAGGGAAAGCACCTATCATTCCCAGAAATGGAATCCAAAAAGAACATGAAAAATGGGGTGCGTGCAGAGTTCCTGGGCCCCAAAGGGACTTGTGGATGAGAGGGCCTGGTCACTGGAATGACAAGCTGAGGCAGGCATTAGTATGGCCGGCGCAGGTAATTATGGCCATGGGTCATGAAAGAGGCAGATAGAGACCATGAGCAGGTCCCTCAAAGTGAGTCAGGCAGCGGGGGATCTACACTACTGCTTTTAAAGCGCTTTAAAGCACTTTGAAAACGTTTTGAAAACTGTATATGCAGTGTGTCCTGGACCCAAACAGTTCTCAAAACTGTTATAAAGTGCTTTAAAGCGCTTTAAAGAAGTAGTGTAGATCCCTATACGAGTGTCCCAATATATATTGGGGCCCAAAAGCTTAGCTCTAGATATGAAATCCCTACCTTCTAGTTACAAGGTGGTCTTTATAGTGAAAAAAGAAACTTTATCCATGATCAGAGAACTCTCTTCCTTTGTTATTATTGCTTCACACCATCCAGGGCTGAGCCCTGCCATTGCAAGTAGGGTTCTGGGGCTACGCTTTACTGAGCTTTAAGTCCTGGTGGTAAAGAGGGATGCTTGACCAGCTGCCAGACACAATGGGCCACACTTTTCCAGGGGCCCATCAAGGTAGATCAGACTGAGGCAGGAACGCTTTTGAGGCCCCAGTCAAGGTCTCCTCAGGCTTGGCATTACGTCTCACACCCTCTCCCCACATGCTGGTCCCAGCTCAGCAAGGTTTTGGCTGGGGCTGCTGCAGCTGTTTCCCATTTAGACATGGATGAAAAAGATGCATCTTTCAACTTTAACCGCACTCCCCTCCCCACCAGGCCTGGCTTCTGGCCCATCGAAAGTCTGAATCCCTCCCTTCCCCCCTCCCCAACTTCCAACCTGCATATTTGAGAAACTATTCAACTCTATCCAAATTCAGTAGCAAGATAAGTTACCTAAACAGACCCCTCTGCTAGCTATCAAAGGAAGCAGGAGTTTCTCACCCGGGACTCTGTTTTTGGAATTAAATCCTTTGTCTAATTCATCGTAGACCTTCCATGAGCTGCAGTCAAGATGTAATCTATAGATGAAGGCGGGACTACATGTTGTCTTGGCAAACCCAACGTTTGCCAAGACGATGGGTAGGTGGAGGGAGGGGTATGCAGGGGAGAACTGGTAGGCAGGAGGGAGAAATACATATCCACCCACTACCCCCTGCAAATCCCACCCCTGAAACTTTTTAAACCTAGCCAGGTTTATTTCTGGTTTCAAAGAAATGATTTTAAAAAGTGGGAAGGGTACACTTCCAGGGCAGTATCAGAGGACAGAGGAAAGGTTAAAGAATCTCCTCCTCTCGCCCACCAATTCTCACCTGCAAATGCCCCCACCCAAACATCACTGTGTGTTTTCTTTGCAATGTGTTTTTCTGCCCTGAGGTTGAAGAATTAGGTATTTTCAGCCTATAGCGGGGGGGGGGGGAAGTAATTGCTCAGAGTGGGGAGGATCTGTGTTTACAAAAAGAGTCTCTAACTGTTCAAGGCCCATTTGGAATTTTTGAAAAAATCTCATGGGCACGACCACAAAATGGGTATAGGTAATGTTGGGAGTATCATCCCCATTCTGTGTGTGTGTTCTCTTTGGCTCTATGTTAGAACACACAGATACAGAATAACACACACACACACACACATTTTAGGACTCTGTTTTGTCTGTGTGTTTTGTCTGTTTTGTGTATAAAAGACACAGAGACATAAAAATGTATTGAATAACAGACACAAGTTGGGTGTTGTCTATGTTTTTGTGTTTCTCTGTCTTTTGTATGTGTGTTTTGCCCTCCCCAAGCTTACTAGGCAGTGGCAACAGCAGGGCCCCATTTGGTGTCCGCCCCCGCCCCCCATCTTGCTGCCTTTTTTTTTTTTTTTGTAGCATTTTAGCAGGTGGCTGGCATGATGCTTCCTACCATGAAATGTTTTGAACGTTCTCCAAACAAAGTTGGGAGCTCCTGCTATTCACGGGACAAGAAGCAACAGTTTTCAATTACTTTTCCCTTTATTATATTAGTTTATAATATTTATATCCCTTCTTTCTTCCAAGATCTCAAGGTGGTGTACAAGGTTCTCTCATCCTCCCCGCTCCTGTTTTAGCTATTCAACAGCCCTTTGAGGTAGGCTAGGCTGAGAGATTGTGACTGGCCCAAGTTCACTTACTGGGCTTCATGGCCGAATGGGGTTTGAACCTGGATCTCCCCAGACCTAGTCCAACACTCTAAGCACTACACCACAGAGCAGATTTGCACGTCACGCTAAGCCACCCAGAGAATAAGCCACCATGGGTCGGTTGTTCGCTCACTAACCCTATGCTACAGAGCACTCTGTAGCTTGCCTTCCTCCCTCAATCCTCCTGCTGGCTCCAGCACGTATCCTGGGGCCCTTTGCAGCCAAACTCCCCATTTCCTTGGTCTCTTATAGCAGCACCCTTTCTGCAATTGTCTGCTGGGGTTGCCACATCCTCAGGAAAACTCCCCCCAGGCATTAGATTGCCAAATGGAATTAATTTTCAGAGTCCTTATAAATGCAGCAACGCGTTTGCAACCTTTAAAAATAATTAAGTTTTGTGCTTTTGCGCAAGAGCACAAGACCACCTGTCCGATATTTAGGCAAGGTTTCTGATATCCCCTCCTGTCAATATCCTTGTCAATTTTATCCTGTTTCCATACTTTCCTTGCTAGTGAACACCTTTTCTTTAAAGGCTGCTTCATGTTACATTGAAGTAATAACACTGTCCCTAAAGCTCTTTTTCTTCTGCAAGCAGTTCTCCGCTCCCCCACCCCACCCTTCATTCTTTCTGCTTCCCTTCACTGTTCTCTGTTTCTAGCGGTCACGTATAGATATGGGTTACAGAGCAGTGAGCAGAATCGCTAAAGATACACAAATGTCATGGCAGAGGAAAATCTCATGCCAGAGCAGTAAAATGGAGGGGGAAATGGCACAAATCTCATTGCAGAGCAATAAAATGGAGAGGAAATTGTCAAGGCAGAATAGTAAATTGTAGGGCAAATTGACACAAATGTTTTAGCTGTGGATATTCGCTCCTACACATGTGCACAGGACCATTTTTTTAAAGTTGCAAACTAAAGATGGTGAACCACCAAACTGAATACATGAAGGCCTATACAATTCTAATGCTTTCCTCTGTGTATGGATAGTGCTGTTTTGGCTACAAAAAGAACAACACTTGGAGAACTAAGTTTGCTTTTAATATATATGATTATCAGCAAGAATAAGATCTGATTCCACTTCAGCTGTCTACTACTAGCACCATAGATCAATCTATCACCTACGTGAAGAAAATGTACCTGAGCTTGTTCTATGTAATATTTTGCATCCATATTAACCAAAGTGCAGTCATGCTTGGTGAAAGTATTAGTCCCTGTAATTTCAGTCGCTTGTTGGTGGGGTGACGAGAAACAACCCCCAAAGGTTTTTGCAATCTTTGGGAGTTCAGCAAAATTGTAATATAGGAGGGCAGGGAGGCATACCATGATAGAGATGTGGTGGTAGAGGGTTAGACTTTTATAGGAAAAATTGCCGCCAGTTCAAGCATCATTTCCACTGGGCCGTTCTCTTTGCAATGAGGAGTGCTGCTAGGCTGCTGCTTATTTCTGCTCTGCTGCCTCATGGAGTGGTGGCATTACAAGAAAGGCTGCAGCCCTCTGCTGCTTTGTCTTTATCATGCTAAGCCCTCCGCCTCTCCCCCCCCCCGCTGCCTAAATATTATAATTTCACCCAACCTCCCACCAAAGTCTCCTCAAATCCCCTCTTTCACTGGACACATATGGCCCCACAAGCTGGGCATTTTCAGCCCGGCATTAATCTGTACTGAATACTGTATTTGTTTGGGAAACTCATAGGTTTCAGCCTCCTAGATGTTTTCGTGTGAAACATTGGGATTCACTGTTTGCTGTTTTTAGGTACAGACCCCACTTGTAAACACCTCTGAATAAATGCTGAGCAATGCTGCTAGGGTAACTGCTATTATCCCTGCTCATCATCTCTAAAGTCTTTGGTCTAATTGGATCTGGTTAAATTAACCACTTTTCATTGTATTATTAGTCTTTCAATCACAGAGTCCTTTTTTCCATTAAAGGGTTGTGTTTCTTGTTATCACATTTGTCTTCATGCTCCAGTCTTGCATACCTATTGGAATCCAGGCACCAGATGTTGTGAGGGAGGCTTGTTTTGCACTCTAGGCTGAGAATGAGGGAGAAAAGATATCGGTAACCCTCAGTACTGTAGCTTCATCTGGGCAGATACCGTTTATCTCTCTCAGTGGCAACAGGGAAGCAAACTCAGTACACGTGTGTGTGTGTGTGTGTGTGTGTGTGTGTGTGTGTGTGTGTGCGTGCGCGCGCATGCATGTGCAAGCAATCACACATAGAAGGAAACATCACCATTGCTGTGGGCACAGCTGCAAGATGTTATGTCTTTGTTCCTTTATCAGTCTGGGAAAAAACAAGATACTGCTAGAATCAACTGTTCATTCATTGCAACTCCTATGTATTAAGTCTCTCTAGCGTGTGAAAATTCGCATGTCATGGCCAATTCCTGGATTGTTTAACCCAGGAATTGGCAGGGCATGCAGAAGTTAGTGAGAGTGCCACTCACCACTTCCATTTTCAATTAACAACCCAGGAACAACCTAGAGTTAACCCAACAATTGCCCATGTTTGTAGTACACTTACAACTCTGGGTTGTTTCACTCATAAACAATCCAGTGTTTCTGGGTTTGGACATCACAAAACAATCCAGGAGCAGGGCATTCTTGAGTTGTTACTTGAAAACAGAAGTGGCAAGTGGCACACTCACTCCTGCACCACCACTCCTGCCAATTCCTGGGTTAAACAACCCAGGAATTGGCTGTGACGTGCAAAGGGGGGCAGTGGATGCATCCAGACCCAGGTTTTATTGGGCTATCACCCTGCCTCATTCGTAGAGTTTTACAAGGGATCCAGATGACACCTTTCAATCTTTTTTCTCACCACAGAAAATCCATTAAGGACAAAAGAGCTCCAAAATGTCTTTTGATTGGTAGCACTAGGAGCCCTCCATCTGGAAACATTCTGTATTTACTTCCATAGGCACACAGCAGGGCATGGATCCCTAAGTGACACCAACCAATGCAAACCCAAGGATCTCAGGACACCCATTTCCTGCCATACTTAATAGAAATATTGCTGCAATTTCCATCAGGCAAAGAGTTTCCATCATTTCCCTCATGCTCTCTCCCTCAGTCCTGACCTCCCTGCTCCCAGCTTTGTGCTAAGTAACTGTTTCTCTTGCCCATTTTCCCTGGGCATCAAATTCCCATGGCCTTTGGAGGCCTCTGTCATAAACAGCCCCTTTTCCTTCAGCAGAATGGAAGCACTAAGCTCCAACAGCCCATTCCATGACATTCACTTCTCTGCAGAAATGGCCTTACCATGAGACAATGTACAACCACTAGCTGTTTGAGGTGGCAGGATTGGGGCCACTGAGAGAGAGAGAGAGAGAGAGAGAGAGAGAGAGAGATCCAATTGTTGGGAAGTGCAAACAGTGAGCACCAGTTTCTAAGCTCTTATTCTAATAATGAGAAGAGCCATTTTGTCCAATCCTGGGTTAACTGCCTAGGGAAGCCAATGAACAATATGCATTTTGGTGCCATATTGGAAGTATTTCTTCATTGCCAAAGGAGGTGGTTTGGGGGCAGAGAACAACAACAGGTGACCCTCAAGACGGTACTGTGAATAACAGCTGTGCAGCTGTCACATTTGTTCATCTGGAAAGGCTTTGGCCTGCAGCGGGATGGGTGACTACATGTGGATGTTGAGTGACACCAGATGAGCATTTTATCGCATGCTCACTACTGCCCACTTATGGATGTTTGCATGTCCGCCTCTTGCTCCTTCTTGCCTGTTTTCCATCACAAAATGGACCCCTTTTAATCTGACTTTTTTAAAAAAAAACAGAATGTGCCACCATTTCCTGTTGTGTGCAGTAAAAACAGCATGATAAAAACGCCCCCTGAATGGGCCACATGGTCTTTACTTCCTCTTTCTTCTCCAGGTAGAAGAGGAAGTATCACGGGACAGGAGCAGGGATGGAGAAGTGACGGTAGGGAATCACAATTCCTCCCCGCCCCCCCGGCCCGGTCTGATGACGCTCATTGTCTGCTATGGATTATTCATAATACCTAACTATATTTATTCACAAGATGTATAAAACACAATGTGTTTCAATTAAACTTTATTTCAGGGCACATATGTTTATGTCCATATTCATTGAGGTAAAACTCTTCCAAGAACCTTTTTCCAGGAAACAGATGAGTGACCATGCTCTAGAGGAAGGATCCTGAAATAGTTGCCTCACTTTCATTTTACTGTAACATACCAGGATCGCCTTGTTAATTTTAGTTGTTTTTGTTTTTCCAGTTTGAAGCTTGCCTATGTTCTTGGGTTTTTTCCCACCCTTCTGGTGCTGACCCTCCTCCTTTTTGGCTTATGGGCACAGAGAAGGCCAATTGGTGGAGCAGGGATGGACAAATGGCTGCAGGAGGAGAGTAATGACTTAGGGTGCTTCAGGACAAGGCTTTTATAGCGCCATCAACTTGCTGCATTCATGGAATTTTCTACATGAGGCACCTATCGTGTGCTCATCATTCCCTACTCACAGGTGTTTACGGGTTCTTTAAATGAAAATGTGATCTTCCCGTTTCACTTCTGTTTGTAAATAGGGAAATAGGGAAATAGTTTTAAAGCAGGGAAAATGGGGTATTATTTCTGATGGTAAAAGAAAATACAGTCCCCTCTTGTGTGTTTGCACAGCACAGCACCATCTAGAGGTTATGTAGAAGAAAAGCAGGAAAGGAAATTCTCCTTATGTAGAGCTTGGATCTCAATTCTATGAGAAAATAAGCGAAACTAGAAACATCAGATTAACAGCCTCATGTTAAAAAAAAAAAAACCTCAGAAAGGGGTCAGACAATAGCGTTTTCCATTTGTAGCCCTCCTGTGTTTTCTCAGGGCTTCCTCCGTCTTTTTTCTTACCACAGGAAATTGTTAAGGAAAAAAGGCTGGAATTGCTACACTGTGCCTTCAGATTGTAAGCACTGGGACCCACTCCAGCTGGAAGCACCCTTAGCCTTCTCTCTTCCGGCAATTAAAACTTATGGCCAACCCTGGTTCTCAGGGGCAAGGAAGAGCTACCAAGCCAATCAGGATGCCTTGCTTTTAGGTTGCTGACTAGGGATTTCCCCCTCCATCTTCTGTCAGATCAGGCATGTGAACAGGGAAGCCAATGTGCCTTGAGCAATCCTGTTACTGTCACACTCTGCTCCTTTGTGTTCACCCTCATCAAGCCACACACAAGGAAGTTGAGCAATGCTAGCAGTAACTACCTAGCTTGGGATGTGTGAATAATGCCTCTAGTGGGCGCGTGCATTAATGAGGATATGACCTCAGACACTGCTGGCTCAAGCATACAGCTGTCAGAGCACATTTTTTAAAAAAAAAAAACCAGAAACATTCCAACACTGTGATATTTAACTCGGAGAGCTGCAATGATCTAAAAGAGAGGTTCTCAGTTTAGGGTTCTGGAAATTTGGAGGACTGTCCTTTAAAATAAGAAACATAGCAACCAAAGGCTCGACTGACCCCTATTTTTCCTGATGCTGAAGATGCTGCTTTAAGTATCTGCTGAATGTGTTGCCTACATCATCAGTTATAGCACACATACTTTTTATTTATATAATACCATTTCCTGGTGCTCAAAGTGTTTCCATATTTTAGGAAAGAGGCCAATATTAAAAAATCCTAATCTTCCATCCTATATTGAGAATGCTGTGCTTTCTCTCCTTTAACTCCTGTCCTGACTTGCTCTGTGCAAAAGGGCAGCAATGAGCAGAAATTCACAACACACCCACTTTCCAGTCCCGGAGGAAGCACCTTTCCACATCCGTTTTTTAGATTACATTACTGACACGTATTGCTGCCACTGCCAAATTATATGGACTGATGATCTCTAAGAACATTTCCCAACCAGGAGGTGCCCCAGATCCTGTGCCTGAGGTTTAGATTATTTATTTATTGCATTTCTATACCGCCCAATAGCCAGAGCTCTCTGGGCGGTTCACAAAAATTAAAACCATTCAAAGTATAAAACAAGTGTAAAACCATAATATAAAATACAATATAAAAGATTCTTTGTTGGAACAATAATTCAACACAAGTCATTCTTAAGCAAGGGCAGGCATTTATTCAGAAATTGGTTGACTCATTATTTGTCCTACTGCCCTATCTATTCTCAAATTCGTTCTAAATATTTAGATTGTTTTTTTAGAATATACTTTTTGTTTACATGCAATAACAAGACTGTCATGTTGGCATTGGCCAACTTCGCTCTTACAGCCCAAATGTATAGAGAAAATTTCTGACCTTGCATGTATGATTTTAGCATTGTTTTTATTATGGTTGTTGTAACCATTGGTTGAAACAATAAAGCTTTTGACTACTTAGGTCAGTTTCTAACTGAAAAAACACACACATTTCTTTTGGATCAGATACCACATTTCTTATCACCCATGTATAAAAGAATGTGTATGACTTTTGTATATCTGAAAAGGTAACTTACTGTACCTTCCCCAGAAAAACTGACATTCTGGGAGCTCTGAATGTGTGGCTCCTTATGTACAGTCTAGAGATGGCTGGCACTGCTAAGGCTTTGCTCTCCAGCAACCAGCTGGACGGTCAATCACAGAGTGTCATCACACGGGGGGAAATCACGTTTGCTTACCATCACTTCTCTGTTTGCACATTTGTCCCTCATTACTTCCTCTTTTGAAAGAGGAAGTAAACAACCTGCACATGACCCATTCAGTGGGCCGTTTTGATCTCACTGATTCTCCTGCACACAGCAGGAGATAGCGGCAACTTTCGTCTTTAAAATAAGTTGGACTTACTGGGGTATTTTGTTGTAACACGAAGAAGGCTAGAAGGGTCGAGAGGCAGATGACATCGTGAGAAAGGGACCCATGAAAATCTGTGAGTGCCCAGTAACAAGCGTGCAATGAAACACTTGTCTGATGGCGCTCACTGTGGTTGCACATAGCACTGCATTATCCATTACAGTTCCTTAATGTCTGTCCCCACAGCAAAGGTAAAAGTGGGCAGTGCATTGCCATAGCAATCCCAAGCCAAAAAGTTTGAACATTGGTGCTGTATTTTATTATTGGTGCGTATACTTTAGCACCAAAATTGTGGGGGTGGGGGGGAGATAAAGAAAAAAGCAAATGCTGGTTGTGGAAAAGTAATGGGGGAAGGGATGTATAATAGCAGAGAGGCACGCGGCCAATACAGGTAAAAATTCCTGCAATCAGCAGTTTGGTAAGGATGGGGAGGAGGTGGAAGGGCTGAATTTAGTTTCCATGATGTTTCCTTGGGTGCTTCCAGACAAGGGTTTTATTCTGCACTCGCCCTGCCTCCAACAATGAATTTTATGGGTTGGGTAGGTTTATAGATGTCTCATTCATGAACCTCCCATGTTTTTTCACTGCATCTTCCCCGTTTTCTTACCATAAAATATCTGCTAAAGAAAGAAAGACAAAATAGCTAAACAATATCCTTTGAATGAAAGTCCTAGGAGCTGTCCATCTAGAAGCACACTTCAGACAGTTGATCTGCAGAATGTTCACCTGCGGAACATTCATCTGGATCCAGAACAGGTGGTGGCAGCAGTGCAGCCAGAAAACTCAGGGCAAGAAATGCAGGGCCTAAGCAATTCTATCACCAACTGCTTCTTGGATCACTCCTCTCACCTCACCTAGGAGGCATCTTTATGTCTCCACTTTTGCTATCGATTCCCCAAAAAACCTGCAGCATCACTGCTGCGAAGCGGCAACAATAGCGTTACATGGCAGTAGTGAGCACAGGCTATCCAGGCTGGAAAATGGTGGTAATACGCAGCAAATGTCAAGTGATTGAAAAACCTCCAAAAGCTTTTCGTTGTTGTTTTCTGACTACTCTGCACACCATTGTAGCGCTTAAAGCCTGCATCTGCATAGCTACAATTCATTGAATTTGAGTTATACATAATTACTGTCCTTACTTTCATTCGAGAATCAGACTTTAATGTCACCATGGCAGCCACTACTAAACATTCACCTGTGATCCACCCCCCTGCACTGTATTATATCGTGCCTACCCTGCACTGAGATCCGCCCTCTAACTATGCCCACTCTCTTAACCTGAATTGAAACCACCACTGACATGCACAAACAACCATGGTGACATCGGAGCAAAGTAAAAACACATGGTAAAATGGCACATCAAAAATGCTCAGCTTCATGGGTATTAACACGATGTGACTGTGAATTGGCAGCTGCGTCATATAAACAATGGAGCACAACTGCGCAGCCACGATGGAGTATATACAGCATATAGAAAAGTTCCAAGTGAATCAACAGAAATTTGTTAGACCAAACATTAATGTCTGTGTGGGTGGGTGTTGTGGGGGTGGTGGGATATCCCATTTTATCCTTACAACAAACCTCTGAGATAGGTTAGGCTGAGAAAGAATGGCTCTCATTTTATTATGGGGGTGATGTGATTTTACAAACTGATTTGTGGTTTTTCTTTTTATTATGTAATTGTATTGACTACTGTCTATAACCTGCTTTGAAGGCCACTAAATGGCGGGAAAGCAGCACATAAGAACACAGGAAGCTGCCTTATGTGGACTCAGAACATTGGACCAACTAGCTTAGGATTGTCTCTAACATATCTGACTGGAGATCTTTCTCAGCCCTACCAGGAGATGGTGGGGATTTAACCTAGAAGCTTCTACATGCAAAGCATGTGCTCCGCCATTGCTACAGCCATTCCCCATGCTGTACCAAATTGATGAAATAAACAAACACTGTAAAATAAATAAACAAATAAATAAAATGTAATGAATGATTGAAATACACAAAACACTGTATTACAAGAATGGATGGCTGGGGCAAGTTCACCCACCAAGCTTCAAGTTTCCCCTGTCAAACCCCCAACCTTCTATCCACAGCAATATGATGCTGGCTCTCATTTCAACACACGTTCAGAGTCCCACTGGAGTCACCAATAATCCTTCAGTGCAGGGGCAAGAAACTACTGCTAAAGGTAAAATTAGATTTCGGAGGAAGAGGAGGAGGAATCAACTGTATAGCAAGAGAATCCAGGCCTGGAATGCCAGAATAAGGGGCCAAAGAAAGCAAAGCAGCCCAGCAGGCTGCTAAATGGAGTTTTCAGTTACACACACCTTTATCTCCCTGCACCTCCCATACTGGAACGGGCAGTGGTGGCGCACAGCTTTGCTGGGGCAGTTCCCTGTCCTTCCCAGTGCTGTGCAGAACTAGCCCCTGCTTCACTCGAAGAGGGCTGGATTGGAGGGGTGAAGAAGCTCCGAGTTGTTCAGCCCCTTACTCAGGGCCCCCAGCATTAAGCCAAGGACCACGCCACACTCCCTTCAAGGCAACCAGCTGTTCCCATCAAGCTGCCAGCTGTGTCAGAAGCCTCAAAACAGCAGCCCATTGTAGTGTGGGACTGGAACACTGCCAGGACATGGAGGTGGTGTGTGTGCAAGGGTGATAGAGGGAGTGCAACTTCTGCAGCTTATCCCCCCTCCATAGTGAGGTCCTTCCCCCTCCCCCTTTGCCATCCACCCCAAGGTTGCAGCACAGATCTCTTTGAGCCATCAGCTTAGTTGCACCCACACTGTAAATGTCTCCAAACGACTACTCAAGACCCCCTGTAAATCCTGACTAGTAGATCGGGTCTCACTTCGTCTGCTTTTATTAAGCAAACTCTCCTCCCTTCCTGGGGCTCCTTTCCATATATAGCTAGTCCTATCGTCCTTCCTCTAAAAGTGAGGGTGGAGAAGAAAAATCCAGTTAGGGACGGAACATGACAGGCACCAGGTAATCCCTCTTAGATTCCAGGTTTCCCCATATTTCGGTCTGAGGTACAATCCACACCTCTCTCGTCAGGCGCACTTGGCCACTTCCTGCTGGGCAACGCTGGTTTACAGCCCCTTCCGGGAGTTTATCCTCCCCAAATTAGATGACAGTGATGATAATGGTTAACTTTTACATAGTGCTTTCAAGCGTTCGAAGTTGTAATGTTATCGAGTCGTAATGACCTTGTATGGGAAACCAACATTATTATCTCCCTGTTTTCCGGATGGGGAGACTGAGGCTGAGATAATGGCTTGGCTAAAGCCACCTAGTGAGTTCACCGCAGAGCCGTGAGACTCAAGCCAGGGACTTCCGGATTCGTAGCTCAACGTCTCCTCAGCCACTGCGCTTAGGACAAAGCCAGCAAACTCCCTCCCTCGCCCTCAAGGGGCTCAGAGCCACCGCCGCCTTCGAAACAGCCCGATCTTGCGCAGCGTCAGGCGGGGCCGGCCCTTCTCGGCCACCATCTGGGAAGCCGGCGAAGACCAATTGCGGCGTTGCGCCCCCTACTGGCCACAATCCTTTCCGCCGCACACGGCGGGGGAGGGGGCCTGCCGGACGCCTCCGCCTCCTCAGCGTCTCCCTCAATGATTCCACCGTCGGAAGGCTGTTGGCGCTTTCGCTGGGAGAATCTGGAGGCCCGAGAGCAGCAGCAGCAGAAGACTGCGTTTTCCCGGCAAAGAGCCACGGGGGCGCTGCTAGGCCTGGACTCCTCATGGCGCCTGCCCCTGAACCTGTTTCCCGGAGCCCCGCCTATTCCACAGAACCCTGATTGTCTATTGGTTCCAATGGAAGCCCGCCGCCTGCACGCACGTCGCTTAATTCATGCAGAGTGGCAATCCTACGCATGTTTAGACATGTTTGCCATTTAGAGCGCAATCCTATGCATGTCTAGACAGGGGGGAAACTCTTACAACTCCCAGCTAACCTGCCTCCATGGCTGGTTGGGGAACGCTGAGACTTGGAGGATATGTTTCCCCCCTGTCTAAACATGCATAGGATTGCACTGTACTTTTAAACCACCCAATAACCGAAGTATACAGTACATTGAAAACTTAAAATGGAAATGATAAAAACAACAGCGCGGAATAAAACTAGATAAAGCATGAAACTATTTCAGCACATAAGACCAAATTAAAATAAACAACAGCATAAAGCACTAAACAGTTTGTAACATGCCTGGGAGAATAAAGAGGTCTTCAGCTGGTGCCAGTGGAGGGCAAATGTAGCTGGGGAGGGAAGGGTTAACTCCCCTTCCCACATGCTACAACACCCCTCCCTAGTCCAATTTCTTTTTTTTCCCTGGATAGCAATTAAGCTCAGAAAAAAAACGTTTTCCATTGGTTTGGGATGATCTGGGGTAGGGTGCAAATTAATGGAATAATTTATTTTATTTAAGATTATTTGGATGAGAAACTTTGGCTTGCCTCCTGAAACATGTAAATAAATCCTAGTAATTCTTTTTAAATGTGTATATTTAGATGTAAGTTAACTTATGCAGGTTTTATGCCAATTTGTCTCCTATGGGCCTGGACCCTGAATCTTTTAAGTGCCCAGCAACATCCCATGCCATGCTGTCCCCATATAGAAGAGGACGCAAATTCAGTACTTTTGCTTTTATCTACTTAATCTGCCCCAGAGTACATATTGAGGTGGGGAGAGATAAAGGAGATGCGTCTAAGTAGGACGGCCAACTTTTATCCTGAAAGGGCTCCTGTGCTTTTAAGCTGAAACCTTTTCTGACCCTGGAGATGGAGTACCAGTTTTAAAAATGCAGGAGTCCTGCCTGAAAAAAGTTGGCAACCCCATGTCTAGACACTTAGGTAACAGTCCCTGTTTATGCTGCAAATGCTTGTGGGAAGTTCCCTGTTATTGCAGGAAGTGGCCTTTGCAGTCCAGAGGCTCAGAGCTGTTCCTGGAAAACTGTTGATGGCTGTAGAAAGAGTGACAGATATATGCATTTCACTTTGGCCCTCAGGATGGACAGCAGTGGGTGATTTTCCAGGAGCACCTCAGAAAGGCAGTGCCACCGTGATGATGAAGAAATAATTTCTGATGTAGAACTAGATTCCAAGGGCTATTCAAAAATTTGAAGCCAGCGTTTGGATATAAGGAAAGCAGATTTGAAGAGCATTTGTTGTGTGTAAAATGTTATATTCCTAACAGCCAAAGATATGGGTGGGTGTGTAACTTTGTGGTAGAGTGTTTGGCGTTCTTCACACAAGCGAAATAAGGCACGCTTGTGACTCATGGAAGTTTCTGGGTCCTTTTGATGACGTCGTCAACCTCCATGCATCGACAGGAGAGGAAGTTTTTAGTTATAGATCATGTGGTTGCTCTTTTCTGCCCATGTAATGGTACTTATTACAGTTGCACAAGAGAAGCAGGAAGCAAAGCCCAGTAAGGCAACACAATTTCCCCTTAATCTAAAGAAGCCCTACTACATGTCTTGTTTTCAGCAAGGCCCAGGCATCTCCAGTGAAAAAGACGGCAGGTCATGAAAAAGACTTCCTTCTGTCTGAGACCCTGGAGAACTATGTTGGGGAGATGAGAGTTAGGCCCTCCCTCACTCCCAAGGTGTGATCCTCCCAAAACATACACACATACCCCTTGCTGCTGATCTGAGATGAATGATTTCCCAGTCTATGGGGAAAGGGGTTTGTGGGGGAGGCTAGATAAGGACACCTCATGCGCTGTATCCAGCCCACAGGACAGAAGCCCCCAATCCTTGGAATAGACAATCCTGGGCTAGATTGACAAATAGTCTGGCCTGATATAAGGTAGCTTTTTATATATTCTTCTTGAGGAGGGCCAGGATCTCTTCTCGATCATCCCAGAGTGCAGGGCACAGAATAATGGGCTCAAGTTACAGGAAGCCAGAATCCAGCTGGACATCAGGAAAAACTTCCTGACTGTTAGAGCAGTACAACAATGGAACCAGTTACCTAGGGAGGTCGTGGGCTCTCCCACACTAGAGGCATTCAAGAAGCAGCTGGACAGCCACCTGTGAGGTATGCTTTAAGGTAGATTCCTGCAGTGGGCAGGGGGTTGGACTCGATGGCCTTGCAGGCCCCTTCCAACTCCACAATTCTATGATTCAATGAGGAATAATTATGTGGTCTGAAAAGACAGGCTGGGCAGCCATCCCCTGCCTGCCTTCCCTCTGTGACCCGCCTGCAAGAGACCAGGATTCCATCTCCTCCTGTCCCAGCAGAATCTCTCCCCACCCATTGCTGAGGACAGATACAGAGCCCAGTGGTCCCAGTTCCCACTCTCCCCACCCATCCTTTCCTCATGAGAGCCACCCAGTTGAAGGAAAGGGTGATGTTAAAAATAAAGGAGAATGGAAGAAAAGGTCGAAAGGGAGCAATGCCTCAAGTCGTGGGACGCTAATAGCTGAGAGGGCCAGTAAGGGAACAACTCACAGTGGTATAAATAGCCCTGAAATGCAGACCGTTCCCAGCATTTCTATCCTTTCCTGTACCCAACTACTGGAAGCTTCCTGTTAAGCTCACACCAGTACGCCCCACCAGGCCAAGTTCATGGCAAGGCCCCAATAACAGCATTCCTTTAGCTTCTGGCAAGAGGATCAGGCGGACAGTATAGAAAGTCTCCCTGGCAGGTCCTGCAATGCAAGGCGATGTAAACAAAGCCCAACTCTAGGAGATAACAGCATGGGGGAAGAAAGTCCAAGCCCACTGGATGGGCTGTTAGTCCTAAGGCAATGCATTGTCTGTTAGGGTGGATTTCTGGTCCAGCAAAAGTTGACTACGTTAAAAAAAAACTGTATTATTTACATTTCTCTGCCCTAGTGCAAATCCAGAACTCTTCAGTCATAACTCCCAAGGAGCACACACTCCTTTTTTACTGCCCAGTTGTTTAAAAATTATTTATATTTGGGGGATGGGGTGCTTCTAGAGGGTGAAGTCAGGTTATAGTATTCTGAAAGAAAAAGCACATTACAAATACATAACCCATGAAACAAAATAAATCTCACCCTGTCAAGTCACAGGAATAATACCCTAATCTATTTCACCCAAGGCCAAGGAAAATGGTCTGAATTCTTCTGAATGATGCTCAGACATTGACACTGGGCAAGAGCACTTCCCTGAACACCCTCATTGTAAAGATAGCGCACAAAAGGCTGGAGGTTCATAGCACTTGTATTGATTGCAAGAGGACATCATGGAGAAGGTTAGTTTTCTTGGCATGCAGAATCCAGGTCAGGAACAGTTCAATGGTTCTTACAACAACCTGGAGACAATTTGAATAATAGAATTTCTTGTGGAGCCATTGGTGAATGAGTTTCTTTTTGAAATAAAGTGTCCTAGCAGCTTCTGTGGTTCCTTCCTTGTGCTCCCATTGGACAAACACGGCCTTCGCTTTCTGTACAGGTGCGCAAGGCCTGCACAAGACATTGAGCTGTTGCCTGAGGTAGAGCCAGAAATCCTGCCAACACCCACCCAAGTCAAGGTGCACAGCCAAATTGGCAGCCAAATTGTTTTGGCGCATGAGACAAAAAAATATCCCACAAGCATCTCTCCCCATCCCTGTCAGTGAATAGTATATGTTTACTGACAGGAGTGGGGATTGGTACTTGTGGGATAACAATAATTAAATAATTACCCATTTGCTGCCCTTTCATGGCACCCACAATCTGCTGCTTGAGATGGCTGCCTCATTCTGCCTAATGGTAGGGCTGGCCCTGCAGGTGAAGTGAGGTAAGTAATGCTTCCCCCAGAAGGGGAAGGCCCTGCACTGGTGCATCACCCCCAATTAATGCGCCTGGGGGGTCTAGAACATGGCTATCTGGTTCATCCATTGCCTGCCAGTCATGTTCTGGCCTTTCCCCTTTAATACCAAGAAGGGGTGCCTTCCTCCCTTATTGTCTGTACTGCCCCTCCCTGTGCTGCCTCCCCCTCCCTGCCACATGGCTGCCTGTCTAACAATGGTGGTCCTGCCTGTCCCTGGCTTGTGACCAGGGGGTTGACCAGGGACTACTGGAGATGTGGTTCTTACACCCCTTCTCTTCTGTTTCCCTACTGCCTGGCTTGCTGACAAGTAAGAAGAAGGAATCCAGCTACCCCTCCCACTGACAAACACAGGAAAGACACATGTGGCCTAGGAATGTGGCAGATTGCACAGCACCCAGGATGGAGTGGATCCTGAACGACAAAGACAGATGTCTGGGATTGCCGACCTGTTATTCCAACAAAGCTCCTGTGCCTTTGACCAAAGAAAGGGGAGCAGGTGAGCAGAGTTCATGCTAGAGATAGCATCACCTGTTGCCTGCCTGCCTATTATGGAACTTGCTACAGCATAGGAGCCCACCTGTTGTGAGTAGGTTTCCAACCATGCAGCAAGCAACTGGTTGCAGTGCTGGTGATGATGGTGTGACCCTCCCTCATGGTCTG
This sequence comes from Elgaria multicarinata webbii, assembly GCF_023053635.1. Lineage (NCBI taxonomy): Eukaryota > Metazoa > Chordata > Lepidosauria > Squamata > Anguidae > Elgaria > Elgaria multicarinata. The sequence continues at coordinate 62,274,726 of NC_086173.1, read as the reverse complement.
CATGGGACAGGGTGGCTCCTGTCCGTGTTTGGAAAGTGTGCCTGTGGAGAGCAAAGGGAGGCAAAGAAAGAGCCAGCAATGAGTAGCTGGGAGTAGGGGTTTGTGAGGAGGGGATAGAGCAGAATGAGAGCGAAGAATGAATGGTACCACCCCAGGGTGCTCAGCCATGCTCAACTATCTGGCTCCCCATGGGAAACGGGTGCAGTGATGACTATGAGTATATGTCCTCTTTCCCCATAGAGGGTCCCAGTGGAACAATGTGTGCAGGGACTGGACTACAGATGTATTGGACAACAACTCCCTGCACCACCCCCCACATCTGGAAGGCACCAGGTTGGGGAAGGTTGTAGCAGAGGGAGGCAGAATACGATTGTCCTCCATGGCAAAAGGGATGGGTGGGAGCGAGACATGAGAGATAGTCCCCGCAGTTATACCTTGCACCCTTGTGTTTCATTTTCCATTACTTACCTGTGTTGGTTGCTCAGTTGTTGGACAGTGGGTTGGAGTTTGGTGTTGGATGTCTGTGTCCTAAGGCACAACGTGGGCACGGGGTTGCTATTGATGCAGGGGCAGCTATTTTTTTATGCCCTTCCTTCCTCCATTGAATTCAATGAGAGGGAAATGTCTTGTACCTGGTAATGCAGGGATGGTCTGGAGAAGTATAGGGCTCTTACTCTGTGTCATCCGTGACCCACCCCATTTCACCCATTCTGCTGGTGTATCTTTCCCCACGGCTTTGTACTGCCAGCATCTTTGTACTGTTCCGCTGGCACGTGTTCCATGGGGGCAGCATATCTGGTGTCACACCGTTGCAGTGAGGCTTCTGCAGAATCCTATAATCCCTCACCTTGATTGTACCGTTAAAGAAAGAAGCCAATTTTAATTTTAGCATAAATGGGATAAATTCATTCAGTTTTGGAATATAGATTGTGGATATCCTGGGGATACAGCTTTGCTGTTGTCTCTGTAGTGATCTTTAGATAAATATTTATTCACACAGGTGTACTCTGCTGTTTGGTCTATGTATCTTATGTGTATTGTTTTGGACAATGGCTTTCTAAAGAATAATAAATTGATATAAACAACAGTTCAGTAGCAGAAAAATAGCATACTGCAGCCTCCCCCAATATGGTGTTTTGGGATACAGCTGGCCAGGTCTGATGGGGAAGTCCAAACCATCTGAGGAAGGCTGGCGTAATTAATAATAATAATAATAATAATAATAATAATAATAATAATAATAAAATAACATTTCTGTAGCGCTTTCAGCTGTTCAAACTGTTTTACATGCATTATCTAATTGTCTTCCTTACAACAACCCTGTAAGTCAATGTAGCGTTATTATCCCTCATATTGCAGATGGGGAGACTGAAACTGAGAGTGGGGGAGGGGGAGGGGAGAGGGGAAAGGGAGCAGCTTGCCTGAGGCCAGCTAGTAAGTCCAGTGCAGAAGTGAGGTTCAAACCAGAGACTTCCCGATCCATAGCTTCTCTTATCCACTCAGCTCCATCTGTTCTGTGTGGCATCCATACAGATGCTGGACCTCTCTCTTATCTCTCATGCACACCATACAAGAATGCAGGCTACCAAATTCTGAATCAGTTGAAGCTTCCAAACACTCATCAAGGGCACCTCCTCCCATGCAATGTATTACAGTAGTCTAACCTCCAGGTTACAATGACATGAAACATAGTCATCAAGTCTGAATCCAAAATGAAAGGTCTTATCTTTCCCACAAGAGGGTAAAATGCACTTTGGGTGTTTTCAACCACTTCAATGGATCCAAAAGCATTCCTAGACTCCAAAGATCAGTGGGCAGTGAAGGCTGAGGTTATCTATCATTGATGGTTATCCCTGTTGAACCCCCTCCCCCTTTACAGGTCACAGGGTCTACTGTTTTGTGGGTATACGTGGGTTTTTTAAACAATTGTCTCATCTAGCGTCACCTTCAAACAGCTTTCCCTCACCAGGGCTGCCCACTCCATGCTTTTAACAGAGGAGAAAAATACACTCCTATCCTATTTTATACATGATGGTACATGGATTCCTGCATTGAGCAGGGGGTTAGACTCAATGGCCTTGTAGGACTCTTCCAACTCTGCTATTCTATGATTCTATGATATGGTTCTATGATTCCTGCTTAGGGATAAATAGAGGAAGTTGTAGGAAACTGTAATGTCTGACGTAATCCCAGTGGTGCAGCTAGTGCTGGAACTCAGGGCCCAAATCCTGGAGTGGGTCCCAAATGACTGTACAGAGTGTGGCAGCCGATGAGGCCAGGCGCAAGCAGGCCCGGTGTCCGCTCCAGGGCCGGTATAAGCATGTTGGGGCCTACGGGGTGTGTAGCTGCTCAGCACAGCAGTGCCCTTTCTTTCATCTCATTTAAAGAAACAACAACTACATTTTATAATCAGAGGGGTGCCAGACAGGCATTACATGGTTACAGATGCTCATTACTTTAAAAAAATCCTTTCTGCAGCAAAATTGTGTGCTTCTTCCCTCATAAATGTGCTTAGGATCAGGGCAGCCGGAGCAAACTCCATTTTATCCTGTAGTCATGCTGCTGCTATGGTTTAAATTCTTTAAGCAGTTGTAAAGCACGGAATGGTGGGGGTGGAGAGAATATCCACTTTAAACCAACTCTAAAAGAGTGTGTGTGTACGTACATGAGATCATTAAATCCAGGGACTAAAATTACCTAGCTTCACCACTGAGTAATCCTGAAATGTGAGTTTTTTTATCCTTCCCATTCATGCACAGGTATTTAGGGGGGGGGAGTACAGTTATAGTTGCAGCTGGCTTGATCATGAGTTACTATGGAGGATGTCCAAATTCTATGGTGTGAATTATTTTATATTAATTTTACGACAAGTGAAGAAGAAAACCGGCCACAAGAGTCATTTTCTAAAGTTTGGGCGTTTGTAGCTCATTTGAATAACAAGTCTGCTCAATAAAATAGATCATGTTCATCTGCATCTCATTCTACGGGGCCACAAACCCCCCAGTCTGATTTCCAGGTTACTACTTCGCTGACCCTGAGGCGAGTGCGCCTCCTGCTGGACTCACGGTGCCATTGCCAAGCAGGGAAATGTGTAGTCCAACAAAGCAGTGGGTGGACAGCTATACCATGCAGAAATGGATCGTACTAAAGAAATGAACATTTTTATTGCCTACTCCAGCCAGGATACTTGCCCAGACCAGACCTGATACTTCTTCCAAGTTGGCTTGTGTGATGATCTTTACTGGACAACAGCCACCCTAAATTTTACAATAATTGAGCAGGAATTCACCCACCCACTCCCCCTGCACACATACCATAGAGAATGGGACTCAGCAACATAATAACTAACAACTCCAGAGCTGTGCACTGCCCCTTTAGCGAACCAGCTTTCCTTCTTGCAAACCACAATAGATCTGATTAGGGCAAGGGGGATCCCATTTCACTTGAGCTTCGTAAACAGGCATGACTGTTTCATGCCAGAGTGCCATTCCAGTTGCAAAAACACTTGCAGTTGTTTCTGTATTTTTTGCTTTGGCTAACAGTCTGAAGTGGCTTGCGAGTTACTCATTTGCAGTTACTAGTTCATTATTACGGCTGCCAATGCAGCAGCAGCATTTGGGGCCTGAGTGGCTTTGTTTCCCCTCCTCCACCCCATCCTGTGCATTGGGCCTCCCCAATCCATGCTTCCATTCCCTCCCACTGGTGGATTGTGCCCTATGAACCAGTGGGCTGACCCCAGGAATCCTACTGAATTTTCATTTACATTCCTGGGATCAGCCTGTTTGGGAGCACTTTGTGCAAGATTGAAGCCTCGGGCCAGACATGTTGCTAGGTCGCCTTATGAAACACAAAAGCAACTAAGGGGGTTTCTCCATGTCACCGGGCTGGCGCTGCCTCCCTCTCAAAAACCAGGCTTTCCCTCCCCTGGGGTGATGTTGGATAATCCCAACACTGAGTAGGGATTGTGGGGTTCCTGGGTGGCCATTCAGAGCCTCCCCCAGCTTCTTCCGGGTGGAAGGCGACCTATCGCAGGTCGCCTTCCACCAGGCACCACCTGGCCATGCCTCCATTGCAACTCCAGAGTGAAGCAAGGGACTGTCTTGATGTCATCTTGCACATCCTCACCTCGCTCCAGAGAAAAAGGTTGGGGTAAGTCCCCGTCTTTTTTTCTCCACAGCTTCGGCGGAAAGCCCCAGGGTGGGTGCGCAATTGCAGCATGGTTATTGTATAATCGACGCCGCGCCACTGTGCACCCACCCCGGGGCTTTCCGAGCATTTAGACAGCCCCCAGGAGTTATGTGGCACCTTAAACCATTTTTCTGGCATGAGCTTTCATGGACACGGTCCACTCCATCAGACACATGAAGTGTTAACCTCAAGCTGCGAGATCTATATACACATGCTGGGAATATAAACTGGAACTAAAATTCAAAAACATACAGACAGTGATGATTATCTTATCAGTTGCCATTCACAAAATGTTGTTGGGTGATGACAGACAACATTGCAATGGTAAGCCGATTGATAAATGTAGTGTGATATATATTCTCACTTTCAAACCACAGGAAATGGAGCTGAATCTCTTGATGAATTGTACTTCAGCAATTCCGCACTGATATCTGCCTTTGAAATTCCTTTGTTCAGGAACGGACACCTCCTGAATGATTAAGGTCATTGACAGTATCTCCTGGGAGGTTGAAATGTCCTCCCATTAGGTTCTGAACTTTGCCCTTGGTTTTGTTAGAGTTGTGTCTATTTATTATTTTATGTAGAGACTGGTCTGTTTGTTCCACGTAGAACGCAGAAGGGCACTGCTGGCAAATGTTGGTATTCATCACACTGGACGCTGAGCCAGTGTAAGAACCCCTAATGTTGTGGATGGCATTATTAGGACCTATGACAGTGTTGCCAGAGTAGATCTGGAGACAGAGTTGGCATCTGTGTCTGCCACAGGCTCTGGTTCCTGTGTCTACATCTCTGTTGTGGGGTCTGTTTTTACGGGGGAGTATCATTTTTAGGCTGGGCAATTGTTTGTAAGCAACCATAGGCCTACCATCCAAAGCCTGTGAGCATTTAAAAGCTATATAGTTGGGGGAGTGTGAGGGGGGAGGGAGAGAGAGAGAGAAACACAGTTTTGAAGAGTGAGGAAAGGGGAAACTGTGTTTTTCCTCTTTCTCCTTTTAGCAGAGGGGTAAGATCACCACAATTTTAAACCCACCCCCCACCCCCGATACTTATATGTTGTCAGGTTTGAGCAGATCAAATCTTACTCTCCATTTTCTCTCTCCCTCCTCAAATTCCACATCTCAGCTGCTCTCAACTTAACTAATAATCCTATAGACTTGGATCCAAAGATAAATGAACAGAATAAAGTTCAGTGGATACCCAAGACAAACAGAGGTATATTAATCTGTAAATTAAAAGAGAAATTAAAACTCAAAATAAATGGGCAAAGACCTGAGGGCTTCCAGATTTACAAAATATTAATGGCAGATGAGTCAATATTTTCCCCCCTCCTCCACCCACTCTGGGTACTCCTGGAAGAGGTTTTCATCCTGCAACTGCCCTGCCTCAAACATGGAATTTACAGGGGACCCAGATGTTGTCACCTTCAGCTTGTAACCCTCCCATGTTTCCCTACTGCCTTTTCTGTCTTTTTCCTTACCAGAAAACATCTGTTAAGGAGGGAAAGACGGACTAGCACTCCATCTTGCGGGGAAGGTATGGTTCCAGACAGAGGGTTTTGAGTGCTGCATCCAACGAAGTGAATGGACCCCTTCACTATAGCCTATGCTGGCTAGGGCTGCTGGGAACTGAAGGCCGAAACATCTGGCGGGCCACGAGTTGCCCACCCCTGTTCTAGAGGGAGCATATTCCACAGCTTGGGAGCAGCACAAGAGAAAGCGTGCCTGACACATGGGTCTCTGCAGGGAGTGGGATCCTCAAGAGAGCGTCTCCTGCAGATTTTAACAACTGGGCAGATTCATAATGAACACCTGTTTGGAAGAAAAATGGGGCCAACAAAACAGCAAGATAATGAATTTACAGAGTCCCATTTCAGGGGCTGTCGGTCCTAGATCCATGGTGACCATGCCTGTAGCTTAGCATTCGGAGGAGCCCTATGCAGATGCAGATAAGAAGTAGCTGCTTGCCTAAAGGATGCTTATATTGGAAGATGCTCCACCCCAGAAGCAGACTCCTCTTAGGGCAAGGAGTCACTTGCTGCTGACTTCAGTTTGGTGCCTCCTCTAGAACAGAAAGCTCAGTTTGGCACACTGGATTTCATTAACGACTAAAAGGCAGTCTTGGGCCAGGGCTACACAACTCCTTAAACAACCTGTGGATTTTTACTGCCTGTCTCATGTCAGTGCCAGTCAGCCTGTGCCTCCTTTAGGCGCTAGGGCAGCTTGCCTTCAGCCCTCCACGATGCTGTGGGCCCTGGTGTAGGGCAAAGGAGGCACCCCTCCCATCTTGCAACTGGAGAGGGCTCTGCATGACGTGAGTAGCATGCAGGGCCTAAGCTGCACATTCCCAAGGCTAGGCCCTCCCACCATGTGCAAGCTATTAGGCAGAGCAAAGCATTTCTTGTGCTTGAGTAAGAATGTTCCCACAGCAGAACGGTGGGGTGGGGGAGACGCTGGCCGAAAGCCAGGCGTGTGGAGATAAGTCTCAGGCTGGCCGAGGTCCAGCCCTCGCAGAGCCCCATTCACAGCAACCTCTGGCCTGGCTCCCGAACCTCCCTGGCCAGAGGGCACCACTTCCTTCAGGGTCAGAGCCTTGATTTATGCACAGGGTCACTACTGCCCATGCTCCCTGGATGTGCACCACTGGGGTGGCACTTGGCACTGCTCCACAGGGCCCAAAGTCGGCCTGCTGGCAATGGTGTGCTTCTACTTCTGAGGCAACTTAAGGCTCCAGCCCAAAGTCAGTAACAGAAAGCTTCTTATAAAAGCCCCACAGGCCGTTTTTAGTCTTCCTCCACTCACTGTCTGAAATGGCAACAGCAACTCTGTGGCCAATGCAGGTCCAGGAAGAGATTTACAGGAACCCTTCCCTCCATGCCAGATAATGAAGCAGCCAGAATCGTCACCCATCAGGCAGCCTCTGGGATTTCCTTACTATAAATGAAAACACAGACGCAGGGAGCTGCCTTAGACTGAGCCAGAACCTTGGTCCATCTAGCCCAATATTGTTTACACTGACTGGCAGCATTTCAGGCAGGATTCCCCACCCCCCAGCCCTAACAGGAGATGCTGGGGATTGAACCTGGGACTTTCTGCATGCAAAGCAGGTGCTCTAACGCTGAGGTATGAACCCCCTTTTTCAGAACTACTAACACAGGACCCATTTGCATTCCCAATATGTCATGGTGAATCTGACGCCACTGCAAGGAGCCATTTTTCACAATTATTGCAAGCCAACTCAAGGATGGGGAAACTCTGGCCTGCAAGAGATCCCCATCTGCCCCACCAGCTCCCCTGGCTCTTCTCCCTCCCAGAGGAAAATTTCTTATCTCCGATCTCTGCAGAGATAAAACAATACTGCTCTCTTGCCACCCACCATGGTGCATTTGGGTTTTTAAAAGCATCCATTCAGTGCGATTGAAAGCCTCCTCCAGTACAATTAGGCTTTTAAAATTAGGGGTTTTTGTTTTAAGAAAAGCCTAATTGTAGTACAGTGGAGGGGGGGGCGGGCAGGGTCACTATTGGGGAGGAAAGCGCTCTCCCTCCCCCCTGCTGTTAACCCCCCCAGATCCTAAACAAATTGTTGCAAGTTCTCCCATCAACAGCACAAATCAATTCAAGGGACAAGGTGGAAACAGGTCCAGACACTTGTGAAGTGATCATAACTTTACAAATGGTGGCCTGGGAGTGTTGGGTCAAGAGCTTAACATCTGTACCCCAAAGGGGAGTGTTCCACATACACAGGCAAATTGCATGTTGGAGGCAACTGACTCTGCTAGCATAGCCTCCCAGAAGATTCCTTTCCCCAGCAGATTGGGAACAATAAGCCAGGTATAAAATAAATGCCTGGAGAGAGTATGTCTCTGAGAGAGAAAAGTGGCTCAGTTCCCATATGAAGTCCGAGGGGGTGAGTTTCTCAAGACTCCTCTAGCCTCCCTTTGGCCTCTGCAAACAAGGCAAGTCAAGGCACACAAGGGCATATATGTGTGTGTGTGTTTAAATAATGGACGAGAGAAAATGCAATCAAAACAGAAGCAGAACAGAGGTTATGACTTACACAGAGTATGTGCATACAACAGAAGTGAAGGGCTCCAGCAACCTTGTGCCCATGTATACTTCGGAGTTAGGCCTGCCTTGAGTGATAAGTCTAGGACTAGTGTTCATTATTCCAGGCACCCATTAAAAGTAATTCAATCTGCAGAACATTCTATTTGGTTTAGTGCTTATCTGTCTTTGAATTGTTTGCTTTAGGTATAAAGTACCAGTTCTTAAATTCAAGTGTCCTGGGAGAAAACAACGTGCTCCAAAAGGCTAGATGTTGGATTTTCAAGAGTAGTTCAAATAAACTTGATTTCACAACCTGAATTTTCCCTCCCCCTTTCTTACTTTCCAGTGGGGTGTTTCTTTGAGATTCTAGGTTAGCCTTCCCCCAACCTAGTGCCCTCCAGGTATGTTAGACTGCAACTCCAAGCTGGGTAAGGATGATGTGAGTTGGAACCCAACACATCTCAAGGGCACTGGGGAAGGCTGTGTCAGGTAATCCAGAACATGCTCCCATGTATAACATGGCCTGATCAGGAAAGGTGCTGCAACATCACCCCCTAGTGGCATTCCAAATCACAACAGATCTAAGCCATGATGGGAGACAGAGCCTGAGAGACGTGCTTTGCTCCATTACCACGAAGAAGGGAAAATGCAACGAAGGTGTTTCTTCTTAGGACTGTGGAGAAACACACTTTACTCCCAAAGAAGCAAAAATTATCATGCCAAACCAGAGCAGGGGGGAAAGTCAGCAGCGTTGGCATTTCACTATGTCGTCACCAGTTCTCATGTCAAAGACTGAGCAGCAATAGCCAGTAAGGAAGCTGGCCTACTGCCGCAAACTATCCAGCCCCGCTGACCTATCCTAATGGGATCTTTCCTCTCTTCTTGGCAACACTGTCTATTGTGGCATACTAGCAAACTAGCCCTGAATGTAAAAGGGAAATCAGGCTGAGGAGAGAGTGTAAGCTTCAATGGGAGAGACTGAGAACAGAAGCAGCCAATGGAATATGAGCCCATCGCTAAAATGGGCCCAAAGCCATTATGGCAGCCTCCACACAATCCTGTGTGGGAAAGCCCACATCAGCCAGTGTAGTGTAGTACCTAAAGTGTTGGACTGGGAGTCGGGAGATCTGGGTTCTAGTCTCCACTCAGCCATGGAAACCCACTGGGTGACTTTGGGCCAGTCACATACTCTCAGCCCATCCCACCTCACAGAGTTGTTGTTGTTGTGAGGATAAAGTGGAGAGGAGGATTATGTACACCGCCTTGGGTTTCTTGGAGGAAAAAAGGCAGGATATAAATGCAATAAATAATAATAATAATAATAATAATAATAATAAGAAGAAGAAGAAGAAGAAGAAGAAGAAGAAGAAGAAGAAGAAGAAGAAGTAGTGAGAGCTGGACTGGCCAAGGCATTGAGGTGGTACAGAGCATCCCTCCCAGCCAGATCCCCTCCTAGTAAAAGACCAAACTGGTTTGTTAAGTGGGCGTAAAGATCCTGACCCTCCTGACCTATTTAGATGCCATGCATGGTTTGGCCTTTAGTGGACATGAATAATGCGTTGAACGTGGTGCAGAAAAAGCAGCCGGAGGGTTCCCAATCTAGAACGTGTTCCTGATCCCAACTGGGGGCCTGTGCCAGCTTCCTGCTGATGATCACCCCCTCCCTGGCTGATTTATGCCCCCAGGAGGCACTATTTTCAGTAAAGGAGTGTTATTAGTTCCACTACTCTCAGTCCCATTCCACAGCTTCATCTGATCCACTTCACACTGACGGCATGGCTTCTGATGCAACCCACCCTAGAATCCCATGTGCCACCTCTTAGGGCAATTCTAAAGATCATCCACCAACTTCCAAACACAGCCCTTTAGAGCATCAGGTCCAAAACATTGGAATAGACAACAAATATAGGGGCAAGAAGCCTCTTTATCGTGGCTGCAGTTCCATGGACACGTTGACCTTCTTTCCCAGAGCACTGACAGACTTTCCTCCAGGCAGATATAAAGGTTCCACTGAGTCGCACTCCTACAGGAGCAGCACATGGCTGAGTTACACGGATCCTCCTTTTACACACCGGACAGTCTTGTCTTTTCTCCAGTTTCCCACATGCACAGCAGATGTGGCCACAAGGGCAATTATGTGACCTTCTTTTGGTAGCGCAGTAGGCAATCTCACACCTCTTCCTCAACCCATCCAATTAATTTCCTCTTCTCCTAGGTGGCACAGGATTTTTGTAGGTACAGTCACACTTCCAGGTGATTACAGTGATAAGAGACAACTTCCTTGTGGTGTGTTTCATGGTTGATCCTGGGTACTTCATAGAGGAATGCAGAAGTCAAGCCTTGCCCTTTCCATGGGTATTCATGGCTCACATTCAGAGGAAGTGAGCTGGAAGACCTTTGGCCAGACGCAACAGCTTGCGATTTTATAGTCAGGAAGGCCCAAACCAGAATCATGGAAGCAGATCCTCCTTATTGCGGGCTTGTCACAAAACCAGTTAACGTTTCGTGGGACTTGGGATCCAATACGGTACAGGAAAATTCCAAAGAACACCAGGGAAGGCCCCTCTCTCCACAGTCAGGCCAAGCTGCCGCTGTGGCAGTTTCCTGCATGGCGAGGAGAGGAGGTGCTTCTAATGCACAGAGCAGTTACTCCATCTTTCCATCACGTTCCTTTCCCAGGAGGAAAGCCCACATCAATTGATTGACTTTTTCAGGTTGGTCCTCAGCAATGAAGTGGCTGGCTTTCGGGATGAGGTGCACCTGGACGCTGTTCCGTATATTCTGCACCATAGGTTGGATCAGCCCCTGTTCCAAGTAGGCATCTTCCTCTCCCCAGATCAGCAGGGTGGGCATCAGTATATCCTTGCGCTTTGGAGGACCCCAGCTGTATGGACAGACACACATGTGCATAAAATGGGCACTGGGCATCCAGTAGCAACCCACTTTTCCATCTTGTCCCAGTCAGGATCAGTCCTCCCACTTCCCACCCCAGGAGTCTCCTACCCAACAGACATGGAGGAAATCCAGAGGGATCTGGAAAGGGAACATCCCCACACCTCAGCTTACGTTCTAGAACCCAAGACTGCCCCATTTCAGTAAGAACTGCGATTCCTTGGAATTCTTTTTGGAACAGTCACAGCATTTCCCCTTTCCACGTATGGACATACCAAGGGAGGAGAAGCATTCTGCCCCTGCAGTTATTTAATCCAACTAAGACTTTGTGCCCTCTCAGAAAAGTAGGATCAGAAGATTACTGCTGTTCCACTCCCTCCACCCAACACTATTGAGGAAAAGGCCCGAATGTACTGACACTCCCAATTCTACTACCCAAAGACAGAAAACGGGAGCAGGAAGTGTTGATACCACCCAGAAAGAGAGTGGGGGAAGACTGAGTTCTCACCAGAAGACGTTCCTGTAGTAATTCAGGGGCGGTGTCAAACCGCCAAGGCTCGAGAGGCCATACAGATAAGCCTCCAACTCCTCCTCTGTTAAACGGTGTGCTGGATTCTGGATCCCAGTCTTCTCATTGGTCAAACAAAACTTCATATCCTGTGGAGACAAGACAGCACCATGTTGGTGTCCACCCTAACCCTGTATAAGACAACCTCTTATGAGACAGGGAGATCTCCTGCCACTAGAACAGCCTTTCCCAGTCTGATGCCCTACAGATGTTGTGTACTTCAATTCCCCAGCCAGCATGGCCTTTGGGCAGAGATGCTGGGAGTTGTCATCCAAAACATCTGGAGGAGGGCACTAGGTCATGGAAGGCTGCTCTGAAGCTGGCCTTTCATATATATATGCCTTCCAGGGGCCTGCCATAAAGTGCCTGAGCTGGGTACAGCAAGAAGTAGTACGGTCTTTCCCTTTTTCTCCTTCAGAAAACAACAACTGCCCCTACTCCTATGTACAGTGCCTTGCATATGTATTCACCCCCCTTTGACTTTTACACATTTTGTTATGCTACATCCTGGAATTAAAATGGAGCAGCACCAGAACTTATTTATGGATGTCACAGCACAGGGAGTGAATACTTTATACAACCAACAAATGCCAGTTTGTTTTTGTTTACTTAACTTTTGTGCCACAATAATAAAAGAAAAACCACCCTTGGGGAGTTAAGTATGTTGTGTAGGTAAAATGGTGAACATGCCAATTAACTCCATTTTAAATCCAGGTTGTAAGACAACAAAACGTGGACAAGTCAAAGGCACTGCATTCACCTGACAGTTCTGTGTGTGCTGGCCTGCAGTGAAAGGTTTTCCCAGCACTCCTCTCCACATTGTATATAATGTGTATTTTATGCTTTTTATGGCTTTAAATTTTGTATATTGGTTTTTAATGTTCAGTACTGCAGTGGTATATAAATGTAGTAGTAGTAGTAGTGGTGGTGGTTATAATAAACTCTCTTCACTGGCTGCCAATTAGTTTCCGGGTGAAGTATAAAGTGTTGGTTATCACCTTTAAAGCCCTACATGGTTTGGGCCCAGGCTACTTGCGGGATCGGCTTCTCCTATACAAGCCGCCCCACACACTCAGGTCCTCTGGGAAACATCTGCTTCAGTCAGCAAAGACTAGGCTAACAACCATTACCTAGAGGACCTTCTCTTCTGCTGCTCCCAGACTGTGGAATGGCTTGCCAGAGGAGACTCGTCAGCTTGACAGTCTTTTAGCATTCAAGAAAGCTATCAAGACTGATCTCTTCTGGCAGGCCTATACAGTAGAATTTTTAGAATATTTTTAGTATGTTTTTAGGATGCTTTTAGGATGTTTTTTAAACAGTGTATACCATGTTTTTAATCAGTGTTTTATGCTTGGTGGTGTTCCCCGCCTCGATCCAGTCAGAGAGGTGGGTAAGAAATAAATTATTATTATTATTATTATTATTATTATTATTATTATTATTATTAATAATAATAATAATAATAATAATAATGCTGCTACATGTGGGTGTGCCAGTCTGCCATGACAGCACAGGATTGGGGCAGCAGCGCCACCTAGAGGAAAGGAAGGGAAAAGGCAAAGCACAGTAAGTCCCGGGGCTCAACCCAGGAGCATTGAAACACGCCTCCTCTTGCCATGGGCATTGCTCCCTCCTCCCCAAGGGCTTTGTGCAGCAAGTTCACCCCCTACTACCCAATGAAGCCATAAGCCACTGATTCTGCATCTCTAGTTGTTTAGTGCCAACGCGCCCACCCATGCCGGCTCCTCACAGGTAAGATTTAAAAACCTAGAACGTCTCTCCGCCGCAGGGGGTGAAGGGAGAGAAGTCTGGATGGTATAAAAAAAAGGCAGACAGCCCAGCTCATAATCCTGCAGCCAGAGCTGAAAGCCAGCCCCCGTCATTTATTTGCCAGGAAAAGGCCATTCATAATACTTGTATGACATTACAAAAGGTGGAACAGAAATAAAACAATGGAGTACTTAAGCAATTAAGAAGAAAGTTGAACTAAAATACAGCCAGGTCTTTACACCAGCCCAGCAGAAAGCTTTAGGGGACATGGTACCATGAGACACTGTGGAGGTTTGTAGCTCAGGTTTCAAGGGAGGAGAACCGTCACCACAAGGCAGAATGGAATACTTGGGCTTTACAAAGGAAAGGCCCCTCTGCACCCCCAACCCGGGAGCGGTTTTATGTACGTAGGCTTCTGTTCCCAGAGTGGCAGGCCAGGAACAGTCAGGCCCACCATGCAACCTTTCCCCCACTTACGTGGAAGTCGTTCACGGACAGCCTGAGCTCTGGCAGCTTTGAGAGCTGGTAGAAGAATAGGTAATTGGATCGCAGCAGCTGGGTGGGATGTCCAAGGATATATTCTGCCAGGTTGAAGGGGGGGAAAAGTTGTGGCAAAAGTTGCGGCATTGCCCTGACATCCGTTCTAGATCACACTAGATCCTCCAGGAGGGCTTGGAGTTCTCCTTACTATCATTTAGGCCAGGAGTGGCCATCCAGATGTTTTGGCTACAATTCCCATCAGGCCCAGCCAGTAGAACCAATGGTGAGGGATGCTGGGAACTGTGGCCCTCCAAATGTTTTGGCCTACAAGTTGCCCGCCCACCCTGATCGAGGCACAAGGCAAATGCATTTCTTTTTTACCAGGATTTTAAAGAGCTGATCATGTTGGCATTTTCAACTTACAGCGGTTTGACTTCTGGGCTGCAACCCTATATCTTTTTACCTGGGAATAGACATGTCTATTAGACATTGTGTTCTTACTCTCTATTTGAATGGACTCTTGCTTTTTTACTTTGTTTGCTTTATTACTTGAATGGGTTGGTGCTCGTTGAGTTAAGATTGTTGGCTTTATCACCATAATAAAATTGTACTTTTGCACCTTGTTAGCTGCCCTGGAAACATAAATTTATGGTGAAGGTGTGGGATATAAGTTATGCAAATGGTTTTTTTAAAAAATCATTAACAAGAGGAAGAAAGGCTCAACTGGGGTGCCCCCACCCCCCAATATCTGAATCAGCTACCAGCCCATGCAGTGAAAACAAGTGGCTGCTTTGAGTGAGTCCTCCTAGGGCCAGCCTCCCTAGGCCAGCTCAGTGCTTAGGTGCTAGGGCACGGTACCTGGACAGCCCAGACAAGCCCCTTCCCCCCATAAGAGTGGCAATGCGACAGCAACGGCCTGGCAATGGCTCTGGAGTTGTAGGGTAGGATCCAATCTTAGGGCCTACATAGAGTAGACCCATTGAAATGAATGACTTCAATTAATCATCACAAACTTGTCCCATTCATTTCAATGGGCCTACTCTACATAGGACTAACACTGGATATTACCCATAGTGGCCCTGAATAGCCGAGCAGCTTCTTTCCCCAATCCTGCTTGGAGCAAAAGGGTGCCAAAAGCTGGACACAGCCCTTGGGAGCCCCAAATCACAGGGCCTTACCTAACAGGATGTGTAACTGGACAGCATTCATGACAATCAGCTTCTCCACCATGTCGGGGTGATAGGCAGCAAATTCAGACGCAATGAATCCACCCCAGTCATGTCCTACTAGGACACACTTAGCAGTTTCTGAAGAACAAGAGAGACAGAAATCAGCAGAAGAAAGAGAGCGTGGGCAAGAATCGGTCTGCTGGACACAACAAGCCTGCTAGATCATTTCCCAGACTCACTCATCTGTTATTTCGCAGAGAGCCCCAACCAGGATCCATCCAACACTTTTGAAATCTTAACCAGACCTGGAGGAGTTGGCAGCAGCCAAGCCCCGGCTGCACTGCCACCGGGAGATGCTCTTCTCCCAGCGTAACTTCTCACCATCCTTCTCACTGGAGCCCAGGGCTTCAATGACGTCCCGCACGTCTTCAAGCAGCGCATCCCTCCCGTAGTGCTTACGACCAGCTGGTGCGTCGGAAAAGCCGTAGCCTCGCAAATCGAGTGCCACCACCTTAAAGGCTTCCTTAAATTCCTTCAACTGATGCCGCCATACAAACCTGATTTAATACATAAAGGAATAAGACAAAAGTGTAGAGAAGGGCTTCCCTGCCAGCAGACATCCAGGACATCAGTGCTGGTTTGCCCCTTTCCCCCCCTCCAATATCAAGAATCCCTCACCCAGCTTCCCCTTAACTTTACTAAATCTCTTTTAACATTCGTCCTTCCATCACTGAGATAGTAATTCTATTGACCAGCAACCGTGTTGTTTGTGCATTCCATTGAATGTATGACCGATACTAAATGAATGCTGTATAATTATGATTTAATGATGAAGGCCTGAGAGTCATTCACCATGAATCATGGGAGCTGAATACCAAGCAAGTGACTATCACCACCACCTCCAGGTCCTTTCCTCTGGCAAGTTAATCCGTTCACTCCAAGCTTTGCAGCACACCTGCTCCCAAAATAGGTCAACTGCCACACTGGATGAGAGACCTGTGGGTTGTCACTGCCTGCACGAGTAAATTGGTATCAGCCCCACGCGTTCCACCTCTCCTGATTTCCACACACCACAGCAACACTTACCAGTTCTGAGGATATCCGTGCAAGAACAGCATCAGCTGTGCTCCTTTCTGGCCAGCCTGAACGTAGTGGAGACGGAGCCCGGAGTTCTTGAGGCCCCGAAGGACAGAAAAATAGGATAGTTACACAGACATTCAAGGTGCTTCTCCCTTGGGGAGGGATCAGAACTCAGTGACCGAGAACATGCTTGGCATGCAGAACTGCTTAGAGATATTTTTAAAATGTGGTATATAAATCATCATCATCATTAGTTGTTGTTGTTGTTATTATTATTATTATTTTATTTCTAACATTTATATACCGCTCCACATCTAAACAGATTCCGGAGTGGTGAACAATAAAAGTTGAAAAGATAAAAGAATAAAAGACCATATTAAAATGTGTTGTCTTTAAAAAACAGAATACCAGTAAAAACCATGGCTGTTAAGTCAAGGAAGTCTTCCTGAAATAAAGATGTTTTCAGGAAGCGCCAAAAAACAACACGCTGTTGGCACGTGCCTGGCCCCCGGAGGCAGGGAGTGACACAGAAAGGGGGCTACCACCAAAGTTCAATCTTTGACCTCTCCATTTCAAAGGATCCCTGCATGAGATCCTGCTGTGGGCCAGGCTAGACAATACTGCGCTGGATGGACAGACAGTGAGGCCAGATGCAAGGCTGCCTACGTGCCTCCCAGCCTTTCAAATATGCCAGCCACACACAATGGCAGACCCCAAGATCTTGCTTTCCCCTCTCATTTCAGTAGACTCCTGTGAGCTGCTAACCGTGATGGTCTCTCCAAGGGGCTCCGCCCAGTCCCTCGAGCGTACTCACCTTGAGCGTCAGGTATCGGTGCTCCCCATATGAGGAATCAGTGAGGCAGCTTGGAGGTGCCTCCCGCTTCCTCCTGTGGAACACCTGTCTGGGGCCCTTTGTCAGCACCTGCCAGAGCACCCCCCAAGAGTAGAGAGCTGCAGTAAGGCAAGCAACGCTGTACACGGCCAGCCAGGAGGCCACAGTGGAGACCTTCAGCACCAGACGAGTGGGGACCAGCAAGGAGCGATAGAGAGACACCATCCTCTCTGGTTGTCCTTCAGGGCTGCAAGGGAAGCATTCTCCTTTTTAGGCCAGTTGGGCTGAATAACCCAGATTCTCATGAAAATACCCCACATCAATGCACACTTCAGCCTGCATCTGTCCAGGCAAGTGTGTAACACAGCAGGATTCTCGGTTCCCTGTGGATGTGTGGTACAGGGTGCATAGAGAGGCAACGGCTGCCATGCTTCTAAGCCCATGCCGGGGCCCGTAATGAACTTCCGTTACAGCGGCAAGATCCAAATGCTTTCTTTGGACGCTATGGCAGCTCTCCAAGCTTCGGTGGGCTATAAAGGGGAGTGCAGGGGATCTTGCACAAAAGCTACAGATGTCATGACTGAGGCCTGGCACGGAATAAGCTCAAAGTCATTCTCTACATCTGCCATGAAGGCTGCAGGTACCTGTTAGAAGATGGGAGACCCAGACTTAGCCACGTTACAAAGGGAGTCTTGCCAGAGGTGCAAAGGTTAGTGCCTGATTCCAAAACATTCTGCAAATAAAGTTTCCAACAATCGTCTATCCCATAGTTGTCTTATGTCGTCTGCTTCCTTTTGTGTGCGTGCGTGTGGGGGTAAACTTCTCAAATCTTGGGATCTAGCCAATCTAGAGGGTGGATGATTGCCCCCAAATGCGGCTGGCTATTTATGTCTCTGGCTGCCTTCCAGAAAACTGCTCAGGCGCCCAAGCTCTGGTCGCCTCAGCCGATCAGGAGCGGGATGTCGCCCGGCCGGCTGCCCTCCTGCCCAAACCCAAGGCCAAAAGTTTCGCCCACAAACGTGGCCAAAGAGAATCCAGCGGAGGTGCCCCAGACGCCCCAAACACTGGCGATTCTCGCGCCATCCGAAAAGCGAGCCCGTAGATCGCTCCCCGCCCATTCTCTCACCTTGCCTCCAACGCACGCGGCTCCCGCAGGCTGGAGTTCAACCAACTCGCCTCTGCCTCGTCCCACCCTTGCAAGCAAGCAAGAAAGCAAACAAGCAAGCAACAAGCGCCGTCCCTCGTGGCCTCAGCAGCTCCGCCTACCCAGCAAAGGATCGGGCTGGTTCTGCCCAACTTCTGCCGCCCATAAACTCAGGCAGGCGAATACGAAGACAGGTGAGCGGGAGGGGCGTGGGGAGGGAAGTCGGCGCCCCTGCCCGCGTCGGCCTTGCGCAGAGAGCTCCGCCCAGCCCGAGCAAAGAGTGCTGGCCAGCCAGGCCTCTCGAAGGAGGAGGGACCAGAGCTCCCCGCGCGCCCATCCGCCGCCTGCGCCATTACCTGGGCTCGGGGACGGGCTGGTGGGGCCGCCGCCGCCTTCTCCCTGTCAACTCGGCAGGAGACCGTCAAAGGGCCCGGCGGCTGCACGCAATGGATCTTCCGCGTCAGGAGCAAGGCGGCAGGAAGTGTTGGCGCAGGAAGTCTGGGGGAGGCTCTCTTCCTCCGGACGGGATGCTGAGAGTTGTGCGAGAGAACCGAAGGCAGAGCTAGAGTCTGCTGAAGGTGCTTTGAATGCCGCAGGTCTAAAGCCCTGAACTCTCCCGGTAGGCCAGGAAGGATGAAGGCGCCAAACTGGGCTTGGGGAGAGGTGTGTGTTTGAATGTACTGGTCTCAGTGAGGTAGGGTGGCAAAAGGCAAGTGTCCCTTTTACAGGTTGTTTGGGTCCTAACTACAAAAATGGGCTTCTTTCCATTAGCTTGAAAGTATGTTTCTTCTTCAATTTCCACTTCGATGTCATTTGTGTTTGGTAGAAATCAGTGGAACGCAGCTTTACTTTGAGGCAGCGTTACCCAGCCCTTAGCACTTCAAATACTATAAACACTATAAGCGCTATAATAATAATAATGTAAAGCCGGAAGCTGTAAGAGGTCAGCTGGATACCTTTTTTTAGTTATTTATTATGGCATTTATATCCTGCCTTTTTTCCTCCAAGGAACCCAAGGCAGCGTACATAATCCTCCTCCTCTCCATTTTATCCTCACAACAACAGCACTGTTGACTGGCCCAAAGTCACCCAGTGGGTTTTTATGACCGAGCAGGGACTAGAACCTGGATCTCCACTACACCACACTGGTTCTTAAAGATTAAAAAATGGGTATACTAAAACAAATAATGCTTACCAAAAGATAGGGGCTACTACAAAGCAGAAGTTATTACAAGTAAAATCTACTGTGTTGTATAGTGCACTGCTGCTACTCGGAATGTGGCCTTTCAAACTTTGGCTTTGTGCATACTGTAGCACAATAGCTGAGAGATCCAGGTTTTGATCATTGTCGCTCTAGATGTATCTTCATACTACCTGTATCTTTCTATGGCTAGCTCTGTTGCTGTGCTTTTGTGTTTTCTGTACTGAGCCCCGGACAGCTTTTTCGGAGACATTTTCACAAATACCCCAGTCAAGACACATATATAAACCCACCCATCTGTCAGGGATGCTTTAGGGTGGATTCCTGCATTGAGCAGGGGGGGGGGGGGGCTGGATTTGCTGGCCTTATAGGCCCCTTCCAACTCTACTATTCTATGTTTCTAGTTGCTAGGCTCGGTCACATGGTTGCTACAGCTCTATATTTTGGGGCAATGGTAATTTTCAGCATTAAAAAAAAAGCAAGGGAAGAAGACTACAGAAGAAGCTACAGCCTGGGAGACTACTCTGGTGATATTGCCCCTTTAAGATTAGTGATACCACTCCAACAGAGGGCCTAACTTGTAGCTGAGGAGGAAGTGTTGAAGGAGAGCTTGCAGCAGGAGCCATTTTGTGGGGGGGGTTGAACTTAAAAAATATAGGCCTACCACTCCATGGCAGCCATCTTTTAAAAGCTGCCCACACCACATGACAGAGACTTCATTGGGATCCTAAAAGTAGAGCAGGAGTGCACCAAGAGTAGGGCAGCAAATAAGAGTTAGTTCACTGGGCCCTTTCACAGACATTGCTGGGGAAAAGCTTGGGAGTAGCAGGGCCTGTTACAGTGCTATGTTTTGCAGCTATTCACAAGCCTTACAGCTTTGTAATACTGTGAAGCTGCAGAGCTACTCGGGGGAAGGGGGGGAGTCTGGGGCAATTTGCCCCAGTCTCCCACAAAGCAATGTGTACCATTGGCCCTGCCACAATTCACCAGAATTCTTGGTATTTTGTTTAAAGTTCTCATTAAAAGAGGAAATGGTATACTAGAAGGTAAGATGATGCTGAATTCATGGCCCGTGCTACCATTAGGCCAACTAGGCAGCCACCTAGGGCACAGACCTCAGAGGGGTGCAGTACTGCCCTTTAAGGGTCACAGTTTTATACAAATTAGCTGTTCTAAGAAAAATAAAAGGAAAATATAGTTCAGAAACGCTTCTTGAACA
Organism: Elgaria multicarinata webbii; assembly: GCF_023053635.1. NCBI lineage: Eukaryota > Metazoa > Chordata > Lepidosauria > Squamata > Anguidae > Elgaria > Elgaria multicarinata. The sequence goes on along the minus strand of NC_086173.1, from coordinate 62,254,140 downwards.
GCAGAATCAAAGTTGGCAATTTTGGGGGGAGGGGGGAGTGCAAGTAGCTCGCCTTCCCTGGAGCGCAAAATAGTCTGGCAACGGCCCTGGCTGAATTGCAACATTAATTGTGACACAAAGGGCCTCTCCACAGCCACAATGAAGTAAATATTTTACATAGCTGTGTATGAAATGGACTAGATGCTAATTTGAGACTTAAAGTGGCTGTAAAATGTATCCTTGGGAGGCTGGAGAGGAGGGGCCTGTTTATTAGCAAGGTAATATCATAGCAAGGTAAGATATTTATGTCTGGGCAGCAATAGAGACTGGATTGGTCAAGCAGGGTTATGACTGACCAAGGCCAAGTAGTCCATGGGGGTGGGGGGCACCAAAGGCACTCCTCACCCAGGGCAGTATTTATACCTGAACCACTACTTGGTCTCAGTGCTGCCGCTGCTTCCCTTTTAGCTCGGCAGGAGACCATTGAAGGGCCCAGCTTTTGCAGGCTATGGATCTTGAGTATCAGGCAAGGCGACAGGAGGTGTTGGTGCAGGAAGTCTGGGGGAGGCGGTCTCCTTCCATGCAGCTTGTTGAGAGTAGTGGGAGGGAATTGAAGGCAGATCTAAAGCCTACTGGAGGTGCGTTATATGTTGAGGGCAGAGATCCTTCTATGGATCTGCATAGTGGCAAGGAGGAGTCAAATGGCTTGCTGGTCTAAAGGAAGCATCTTCATTACATGCCCAAAGCCTGGGAACCACTCCCGATATGGATGGGCCAGGAAGGATGAGTTCATCCCTAATCCATATTCCTGTCCACCACCCTCTGCAGGCATTCAAGTGCTGTGCCAAGCAGTAGTAGAGCACAGCTGCAGGATAAGTGACCTCATTGAAGTCCAGCCAGATGACTTGCTTAGTTACTGGTAGTTTGCTGGTGTTTGGGGTTTTTGGGCCTCAACCCTTTTGCCTTTGTCCCCACCTACCATTGGAATGCGGCCCTCAAGAGCTTCACCAAGATGGGATTTGGCTCCCAGGCTGAAAAAGATCCTTTATCCCCTGCTCTGGAGCAACTCAGCAGAAAGGGCCTGAGGCAACAGGAACAAGCTCGCTGCCTCCCTGTATTTAATCAACATAATCCCATGGTCACAGGTCTAAGACCGATCAAACATTTTTATAGGAGCAGGGGCGCCTCAAAAACACACTTTTATTGAGTTTAGTTCTCTTTTGTAGGCTAGCCCTCTGAAAATATAGGCTCTGTATTTTTTCAAGTAGTAGCTAGCTATGGATGGTGCTGTTCTTTGGCTTAGGGAGCCACAGCTGAAAGATCTGATCCAGCGTTCTGCAACCTGGTGCTCTCCAGATGTTTTGGACTACCATTCTGATCAGCCCCAGCCAGCATGGCCAATGGTTAGGAATGCTGGGAGCTGTGGTCCAAAACATTTGTAGGGTGTCAGGTTAGGAAAGGCTGACCTGATCTCTCTGCCTCCCCTTTGATCCTTCTCACACTCCCCTGATGCTACTACACTTAGGGCACAATCTTATGCATGTTTAGACAGGGGAAAAAATGTCCCACAACCCCCAGCATTCCCCAGTCAGCATGAGATTTTTTTAAAAAAGTTTCTATATCACCTAATTGCCAAAGCTCTCTGGGCAGTTCAATACCACATGATAAAACCAGGCCTGGAGAGTAAACTGACTGACTGGCTCTAAATCCACATGGAAACCTGTTGGTGGCCCCCAGATAATAAAGCAGTAGCCAATATAGGGTTCATCCAAATTACTGACATGCAGCAAGTCTCCTAAAGCAAATGTTTTCTATCTGGAGAACTCACTAAGAGGTCTCTGAGGAAAGATGGGTACAATTATATTTCTTTGTTCAAAAAGATTAAAATCAAACAATGCTTACAGGTTAAGGGCTGCTAGTAAAATAATAATCAGGATGCACATCCTCATTCTGTTTTTCAAAGCCGTCAGTGCTGAACTGAGTAACAGGAAATGGAGTTCACCTGCTTAGGTCTACTATCATCACCTTCAATATCAATGGGCCTCATTTGTTGACATCATTTAGGCCTCACTGACTCATGAGGAAATATAATTGCGCATCTTCCTTCATCTCAAATTCTGCTCCAGAATGATCAAAATCGCTCTTACATAAAGTTGTTTAGTGCACACATAGCCCACCATACCCTGATTTAGAGCTGCCAATTGAACCCACACCCCCCAAATAGTTTTTTCCAGTTTTGTTTCTTGGCTGGTTGGCAGAAAAGCAAGTCGTCTTCTCTCCCCCCACCCACCCCAGATGGTTATGTTTTAGCTATATATCTTTGGTGAATACATTTTCTTTTTACTGGAGTCGGGCATTGGGCATGCCAGAAACTGCAATGCTGTGCGTCTGGGTCTACCTCTCTTGGTCATTGCTCACCACAAAAGTTTGACTCCATCACTGGCAATTCTACCATGATTATCAGAAGATAAATTGAGTGGCACAACATGAGCCCTAACATTCTCTGGTCACTCCCATCACTGCCACACACTCGCTGTGCTATAAACAGCACTGTGTAGGTATAGGTAATTTGTAGGTCAGGGTGGCGAGCCATTGACCCACAGAAAAATACTAAAGCAGCAGTTTCACACATATAAAAAAGTGCCTTCATTTCAGCTGATCAGTACCCCTTTGCCTTAACATTCCATACTCCTAGCACTCTCCTCCAAAAACAAACCCCAAATTTAATAACCCTCTCTAGGAAAAAGTTTTCCTAGAAGCCTTCACAGCCCAGCTGGGGAGGTCTGGTGGGCTGCGTTTAGCCTGTGGGCTGGAGGTTCCCCATTGTTGTCTTAAATGAAGGATGAAGCTGGCCTTGCTGTGGAGTCAAAATCATGTATTGATTTCCATTCAAGGCTTTATATCCACTCGGGATGTTTGTTTTTCTGGGCAGGCCTGGCATCAGCAAGTGGGCTTACCCAGTGGCATGTGCAATGGGCCATTGCCACTGGGTGAGCTTGTTCACAAGAGTGAAGGGGAGGGAGGGGGATCTGGGCAGCTGTAGGAGCTGGGCATGGGGGTAGGTGAGGTGTCAATGCTGGTGGGATCTGGAGGGGTGTGGGCACTGCGACAAAGGCTGCATTGTGCAGTATGTGGGGGGGGGAGGCATGAAATGTTCGGAAAACTCAAGGGATAGCTTCTGTTAAGGTAATGGGGATTTTTGTACTTTGGGAAGTGGGTGTGCTTTTAGGGAACCAGACGTGCTGGGACCCATTCAACACAACCTTCACCAAGCATCCATGCACAAGAGTAAAAGATTAAAGAAAAAAAGTTTACTGCATATATTCAGTACAAATGTTTATTTTTGCAATGAGAACTGCACAAAAAACCTTTAGTATATAAGTGAAAACTCTATGAATTCCCTTCTACAAATGTCTAAAGTGTTTAATACAAGTTTCAAATTCACTGACATAATTATTTGCCAAGCGTTCCGTGCATTAAGTACAGTGGGATTGTACATTTCTCTTATTTATTTGTACAGGACTTGAGAAGGGAGAGAAAAAATAACCAAGATTACATCATTTAGGCTAGACTCCTACATCTAATGTCTGTAATTGTTAAAATCATACATAGGGGTTGGGGAGAAGGGGAAATTAAATATGTCTCAGTCTGAATGACAACCAAATTATAAACACAAACATCTTGTAAAAACAGAAAAATAAAACACAAGAATAGCAAAAAATACCTTTGGCAGAAAAAAAAATCATGTCTCCAACTAACGATACCACTCTATGTTCATCATTCAGAAATGTGTAAAAATAAAAGACCAAGTACAGCTTTAAAAAATTTAAAGCAAATAGGTGCAAGCCTGTAAACATTCTGAGAAGTTTGCAAAAGATAGAAGTGAGCAGAAGAGGGGAGTGAGGAAGAAGAACAAGACAGCTGAGTAAGCCACCAATCTAAAAAACGCTACCACTACTTGGAACTCTCAACTACTGACAAGAAAAGGTTGGCAAATGTCAAATGGAAAAAGAGGGTTAAACATTAAAAAAGGACTAACCTCACTACTGACTAGATACAGGGGGCGTTGTTCTTTGCATACATATAAATTATATATTTTAAATTTTTTACAACCGAGGGTGCTCTCTTGGTAGAAGTTCCAGCATCTCCATTTTGTTATGCCTTTATTTTTGTCAGTATGGTGCGGTTTTATTATGTACAATTACGATGAGCTCATGTGTGATCAACTCTTACAGCGGATGTGCACTTAAAGTACCCCGAAAACCCTGAGCTTAAAATTAAAGGAGGGAGATGATCATCCAAAGTGCTTCGTAAAAAGGGTGGTGGTGGTGGTGGGGAAAGGGAGACACGGGGGGCAAGGAATACTGTGAGAGAGGGACCGGCAATGGAAATGAAAGGATCAGAACACGTTCAGAGGAGAAGCCAATGTTCCTACTTCCCTGTAAAGGATCTGCACAAGAGCCAAGAAGAGAGGATTAAGGCCAGTTAAGGAATCTGTGGTAAAGAAGGCGTGCCAATGGCACAGGGAAGAGAAGGGGATGCCAGGGGGTTCTTTCTGCTTAAGTATGAGCCATAGCCATAGTTATATGAGCTCCCTTTTCCTGACAATTCCTGGGATCCAATTTAAAACTAAGGACTAATCCATCAATTAGGCCCTCACAAAGAATCTGTGTGAGCCGGAGATCCAACATTTTATGCATTCTGAAGTGAGAATGCTCACACATCAGCAATTAAAGGGTGGAAGATAGTTTTCGTGTACAATCCAGCGTACTGTGACTACCTTTATGTTGGTCCAGAAAGAACAGCTACATGTTCCCAAGCATGCAGTGACCCGAAGCCTGAGTGCTGCCCTCAGGAACCCAGCAACCTTCAGATCACACCGCTGCATTTTAAAGCTAAGGGCAGTTATTGGCCACAAGTCTAGTCAACTGATACAAATCCACTGGGCTTGGAGATGATGTGCAAGCATCCCCTGGCTTTCTCAAGACTGGCACTGACCTGGAAGAAGAAGAACACAGCCAAGAGTTTGCTTGCTTTAACAACTCGTAGTAGAAAGGTTGGCCAGCACCTACTTGCTCATTCTTTCTTTCAGCTAGATGACTCTCAGATAGCTTTCAGGGAAGTTATCTTGGAAACATCGTTCCTTCTGCCACCCCTTAACTCCCACCAAGTACCCAACAATCTGGTCCTCTACATAGAAAAGCACAGAGATCTTCTGATGATGTAGAGTTAAAAGGCACCTTTAGGTAAAATTTCAGCATGAAGGCCAGTGGTAACACTGGCCCCTAAATTCAATCTGCCCCCTTCAGTACATGGCTACTACACCAAGTTACCAGTATTGATATGTGACCATGTGTCTCGGACTGCTTAAGGGCATAGAGATTTAACTGTCCACTGAAAGGCCAAGTCCTGACTGGAAATGGAAAATTAGGTCTGCCACATTTGGCAGTGGCAGCCTATAGCTTGGTCTTGGCGGTGTGCAGCAGGCCAGTTCACAATACCTGCTGCAAAAAGACCTGAGAGTGATGCTGAAGAGGACTGAACAATGCAAGGACCATACTAATCACAGGCAATTGAGGGCTTCCTTGGGTGTTCCGTTTCCCACTCCCAATACATCAAGGATAATAACATGAGGCGGAGTACTGCAGTCCTTTCCAGGCTTGGAGGTAGCCTTGCACAAATAGCTACCTACATTTATGTCATTTTGGACTCTACCTGCTTCATAATATATGCACTATGTAACACAAAGTAGAGTTTATCGCCAAATTAGGCCAGCTATAATGTAGTTGGGCAGAATGTGTCTTTATCGGATTCCGTATTCCAGCTTTATGCGAGTGAAGAGAAGAGATGACAGCAGGCTACAAAATGTCTTTCAAAACATTTGTCATATGGAAAAATAGGGGTGTCCTTGGCTGTATGTGCAGAAGTGAGGTGGGTGGAGGTGTTCACACAGAGCGATAGCCTCCTCTACAGCAGCTAGTCAGGGAGGGCCTGACAGGAATAAGCACACTGAATGACAGTGTTGAATTGATAGCCCAACCCCACTGACCCAGACCAAGGACAATTTATGCCAGAACAGTCACATTTTGTCAAGAGAAGAAGAAACACAAGAGGCCATTTGCAAGCTCGGAACGGTTCAATCCTATAGCCAGCAGTTCCTGTTCTAACACCTGTTTGGACAAAGAGTACAGGAATGTGAAAAGTGCTGCCTATTTCCCCCCCTTTGCTTTTACTGGGTTCTCATGGGGTCAGGTGCAGCCAGTCCAAATGTCCCTTATTTAGCTCACCCCAGGCACCCAAGCTTAAAAGAAAACCTTTCGCCAACAACACAGGCCTTGTTCAAGGCTTGGAGAAGCACGGTCCGTAAGAATTAGGACAAACTTTCTCATTCCAACAGATGTGGGCCAATTTTTACTGCTAGAAGCTACACCGTGCTCTTGAGATTTGTCCAGAGCAGGAACAAGAGTGTCTGACAACAACCACTACGTGCTCTTCCCTTACTTTTGGTTTAGTGCTACAGTGTGAAACCATTCAAGTCTCTGCTGCCTGCCAAGGCTGCGACGGCTTGTTACTTTGTCTTCCTACTGTTTCTATGGCATTCTGTAGTTTTGGTGCTGCTGCTTGCAGGCAAGCCTTCCTTAGATTGGTGAGAAGATGGAAACCCTGATCATTGTGGCCGGAGAACTCCCTTCCCTGCTGGAGCAAGACAGATGAGAGGGACAAGCTGCGCTTTGCAGCCTTACTTACTTCCTTAAAGTCATTTCACCACAAGAGGGATTTAAAAGAAATGTCAGTACTACACCAACTTTAAAAAAAAAGAGATGAGTTTATTCCATGATCAGTACAGACCAAATGCATATTCACCGTATTAAAGTAAAACCAATTAATTACTCCAGAGATTGGCCAATACTGACACACCAGTATTGTACTGTATAGTGGGTATTTATGGCACATAAACTTGGGAACAATTCAAAGAGTAAAATGAAAAGAACACTCTAAAGGTGCTGGGAAAATGGTCACTGCTAGTGTGAGAGAGGACTCAACTGAAAAAAGGAGCAGGTCTCCCTTCCTGCTGATCCAAAGCCACTCCCCATCTCCCTCCCTGGAGCTGCTCCTCTGCTGTATAAAAACTAATTTTAACAGACTCCATGACATTTAAAAACCCAAAATGTAGCTTTCTGGTATTACAGTTAAAAATATAGACTAAAAGTCTGGAATTGAGCAAAATAGAAGCAGTGTCTTTACAGAGTTTGGTGAGCTCACCAGTAAAACTCAAACAAATATATGCCAACTATATTCACTATACAATACAGCCACAGTCCAATACTATTGACAGGGTGGGAGCTTCCCCTGGTGCTAATGTTTTCCCCACTCCACTCCACTCCGTAATGAAGAGACAAGAATACCCAGTCAAGAGTTGAGCAGAGCCAATTTGTCTGGAGGAAAATAAACAGATTGAAAGAAACTGACTTTGGTTGGTAGTCTAGCTCAGATTCCTGGACCTCCACACAATGCTAAAACAAAAACCTCACTCAAATGGCCAGTTACACTTGACACCTCCACTAAATTATTCCCTTTTTCACAAGCGAACACTTACAGAGAATGGCTCCCAGCTAAAGGCTTGTGGGAAGTTTAGTTAAAGGCAAAGCCAGTGATGAAAGGACCCAAAACAGCTTGTGTGTCTTCCCTGCTGAAGCCCAGGCAGGGTCTTCCTGTACATAGCCTCTCAATGCAGAGCGTCTTGTGCTCCCAGCACACAGCATTGTAGAGTCAAAGACATTCTGTAACTCAGAACTCTTTTGAATAGAAAAAGGGTGAACAGCATAAAGTCCTGGATATACTGCAAGTAAGTTTGGCATAGAGAATATCAAGTGATCAGGGGCACCCTTCCCAGCAACTGCATGTCCACCGACTCAAACCTAGTACAGAGTTGGCTTGTCTTGGTCTCTCTTTCTTCAGTGAGGCGGGGGTAGGGGGGGTGGGGAAGAAAGTCAAATTGTAAGGCAGACTCTGCTGATCCTTCTGAGGCCGCAACTGTCACACATGCAGAAAGGCTGCAGGAATGCTCTCCTCCCAGCCGCCAACACTATGGAGAGTCAAAGATTTGCCGGGAAATTAAGGAGTCAGGCGAAGAAAACCAGGCGCGCTGTTAGAAAAGATTCTCTTCAAATATTGCCAACAAATCACTCTGGAAATTCATGTCGATAGTAGCTGCCATCTGGAGGTAAGAAAAGAAAAGAAGGCAACAGTCATGGGCTTGCAGGAAAGGTTACATCCGTAGGATGGACAGGCAGAAAAGAGAGGTTTCCATGCCATGCCTCAGCCTGCCAGTGGCAATCACAGGCTTCCTTGGCCTGCTGCACTGTTTCTCCCACAAAGGCTAAATTCTCAACTCTTAAGCCGAGCGTATAGCAGAGTTCTGCTGGGGCTACACTAAGGAAATCACACAAAGCAACGTTATCAGGGCTCAAACAGGTAAGAACATGCTTGCCTGTGCTACAAATGTTTCTGTTACAGAAACATTTTTTCTGTGTAACAAATTCCCTCACTGCTTCATAAAAACGAAGAGGATAATGTGGCAAATGGGTAAAGGCGACCAGAAACATGGGATACTTAAGAGACTGGTGTGTATGGAAGGGAAAAGGGAAGGGAAGGTGAGTGAGACTGAGGGATATAGGAGTGAGAAGGGAGGACCATGTGCTTTATCCTACAAGAAGAAGCCTCTGGCCCAGGGTCATGAAGAGTTGGTTGTGCGTGAAAAAGAAAGCGGAGGAGAGACGTGTTCATGCTTGAGGGTCAATATTTTTGGCCACAGAACTGTTTAAACTTCAATTGTTATGTGTGGAAAGTATATGTTTGTAGAATGCACGTTATGGGTATCCCAAGCAGAGGATATATTAAAAGGAAGTCAGAAAGAAAGAGGGGGGTGGGCAAGGAAAAAGGTCAAAATTCAAGACAGGAAAAGATCAGAAAGCGAAGAAAAGAGTAACACCTTTTTTAATGAACATGATACTTTACATCTATTTCTAGGAGGGAACCCTCAGTACCATGTGTCTTCCTTTACAATTGTTCTTCCTTTGGCTAAAAGAACTATTTCCCCTTTCCCCAGTTTTAAAGAATCTAAATGTCTACACTCTCTAACCTACGCTTAGGAAGATACAAATAAATTTAATTACTGATTTTCCTAAACATGGCTGCTTTACTCAGAAGTAAGTCTCTTAGGCTCATACTGAAAAAGCTGGAGAATATTTAGCAAACAGGACAGATTCAAATGTACCCCAGCAGAGTGAGCCTGCAGTTATTTGGCTTGTTGACAAAATACCGCCTCATCCAACCACCCCCTCCCCCCTCAATAATGCCCTTCCTTCCCCCTCACTTACTGCCTCCCTGCGCCTTCGTTCCTGCTCTCGTTTTCTCAGCATCTCTCTCTGTTGGTCCAGCATGGACTGAGAAGCCTGCGGCTGAGAGCTCTGTGCTTGGGGAGCGGAGGCTGCGGCTGACACCTGCTGCTGGGGCTGGGGTGGCGGCTGCTGCGGTGGCGGTGGCGGCTGATGATGCTGGGGCTGCTGCTGCTGCTGCTGCTGCTGCTCCTGGCGCCGCCGGACTTCTTCATGAACCCGGCGAGCTTGCTCCAGCGCATCCTCCTCCTCACGACTCCTGCCCAAGACCAGAAGCACCGTTAAACCCACAGACTGCTCTCTGTCTCCATGCAAGAGCATCAGGGAAATCGCTCAAAAATACCACCAAGGAAGCAGAGGAGACTAATCCAATAGCACAGCTGGACATTATATCCTAGCAACACCTTGTTACTGGTGAAAATATAAAAACCATTGGAAAAGAAAACCTATCTAGGAGGAGATAAGAAAAAATAAAACAAGAAACAGCTCAGGTGAGAATGTTAGCTGAAGGCTGCCAAGAAGTATTTTAAGCAAGCAGGCAAACAGTGGGTGGGTAAGTGGGATGGTAGCGGCCAGCAATGGTTGACCTAAGTGGCTGAGGGCAGCAGCAAAGCCAGGCCAGGGCACCATGGAAATGGGAGGTCAGAGCACATGGAGGGGAAGGAGGCACGGCCAGCTCATGACTGAACGGTGTTCAAACTCCAACCGTATCAAGTTTCAGATGGAGGGGACGAGGAGATAGTTGGTGGAGTGAGAGAAGGAAGAGACTGGAAGAAGGGAAGGAAACCAGAGGAGGGACTGTGCAGCTGAAGAAAACAGGAAAGGTGGAGAAAGAAGACCTGAGAGAGGAAGAGCTAGTGAAAGGAGAAACGTTTCCTTCCTGTGGAGCTGGTGAGGCGAGTGGATTCAGGGTCAATTGAAAATGAATTGATTTGGAGCCTGATCTGGGTAATTACATTTGGGAGACATTGAGTTGGGGTGATCTGAGTAGGTTATTAATTAGGGGGGGGATTAATTTAATAGGAAATTATTTATGATAGGTATTTAGGTATTTATAATTGGGGCTATCTGGGCAGGACAGTAATTTGGGAAGGGGTGCAAATTGATTGAACACTTATCTGAGGTGATCTGGATATATAATTAATGGGAACTAAATTTATTGAATATGGATGGAAACATGACTGGCTTGCCTTTGGTGAAGTGGGAATACTGTTGCTACAGAAGAGTGTGGAGCTTTGGAGCTCAGAGCCCACCTCTGCCTTGTATCAGGTTCTGGGGCAATTTAGTTGCCTCCTACCCTCGCCACCTTTTTTCTTTCTGTGAAATGGGTGTTTTGTTGAGGTAGCAAATGTTGTGATGGGCCATGCCAGCCATTTTGTGGTGGTGAACACAATGCTTTCTCAAAATTCCAAGGTGCCTGTAGGCCAAAAAAAGCTGGGGAAGAACAAGCCCCCTTTTTCCTGCTGCTAACCCACCGTCCCTAAAAGATCGAGAGCCTAACAGTGTTTGCCCCCACACCCCGGCAAAAAAAGCTAATGAGGGAAGTTAAGCAGAGCCCTGATCCCCAACAGGCAGATTCTTCTCACCTCATCCTCTCCTGCTCCCGCCTCTGCCGCTCCTTCTCCTTCTCTGCTTGTTCTGCCTGAGCTTTCAAGGCCTTCTCGCGCTCCTCCTTTTCCCGGGCTGCTCTTTTGAACTGCTCAAAGCTGTCACTGGAGGATTTCCCTGTTGAGGATGGAGCGGTGGGGTGCTTCTGCACTAAGCTTGCCCAGGAGCCCATATTCTTTAGTTTCAGATCCTGTGGAGAGAAAAAAATTGCAGGATTAACACTGAACCTGTACCATGACTAGCCGATAAAATATAATATTAGGCAAGTTTGGCAGTTTCAAAGTTTCAATTAATGTTTTTCAAGTGACTGTCCTGAGGAATTGTAGGCAAAAAATTCTGGAGGGCCACAGATGTTGCCCAAATTGCTTCAGAAAATGTTCCGATGCAAACTCAAGATTTTCCAGCAAATTTTCCAATTCAACTTTTTTGGGAAAACCCACATCGCTGATTGGAAATACCGCTGAAGAGAAGTTCTGAACTACCTCACGGATGCTGGGGTTGCGGCTGGAAAGGTTTATTCATCTACTGAATCTATGGGTGGGTTCATATATCTTTAGGATGCTTTAGGGTGGATTCCTGCATTGAGCAGGGGGTTGGACTCGATGGCCTTGTAGGCCCCTTCCAACTCTGCTATTCTATGATTCTATCACAGATGATCAGGCTTGCAATGGTTTGTTCTCTCCTTCCTTCCCCCTCAGTTCTCCAGCCAGCTCTGACACGTATCCCAGGTGCCTTTGAGACAGAACCTGTTTTGTCTGCTCAATCTGGCCCCCTCCCCACTCCAATCGCTACCCCTTTTTGTTCACCACCTTCTAAAAATTGTTTTAAAATTACTTTTTGGGTGCTTCGGAATACACAAATGTGTTCCCCCCTCCCGTCCTTTCGCAAGTGCGCAAGAGTGGGACTTTTCAGCTGTGCCATGTGTGTGTAGGCTTGTGTTGTCAATGTCCTTGTATGTTGCAGATGTCGATGGGAGCAACCAAGTGCAATACGTAACATACAAGGAAATTGACAAGACAAGGCTGCATATTAGCTAATTTGGAACACAGTTGCAGAGGGACCCAGTAATGCAATTCAGAAGCACTGGAAGGGGAGGGGGGGCAAACAGAGTAAGGAGGAGTGGGGGAACAATATCTCTCCCTTGGCAATGTGATCCTCTCGCTTTTAAGTGTTGAACTGACACTTCTCAGTTTCCTCCATCTTTTCAACACTTCCAAGAGTCTCCAGAAAGGGGGGAATATTACCTCCTCCATTTTTCGCTGCTCCTTTCAGAGTTACTGCAGGTGCGCAAATCTCCGCCCCCCCCCCTCCAATATACTTTGCAGGCTTTAAATTTGAGCATTTATTTCCCAGCCTTTAAATTTAAACAAAATATTCCCAACATTAAAAAAAAAACTCTCAGAGGAAGGCCAAACACTACCACCACTGCTGCCCAATGGGGCTCCATTCACTCCATCCCATACAGCTGCCTTCTCAGTATTTTTTTTTTATTAAAAAAAGTGTCTGGGGGATTTGCACACATCCACTGAAACACAGTAACCGCAGCAGTAACTGCTCCAAAAAGCAGCAGCAAAACCCGGGGGGGGGGGGGGGGGGAGAGAGAAAGAGAGAGAGAGAATGAGAATATCTTCCCTTCCTGGAGTTGCTAGAGATTTGGGAAAGCGTTGAAAAGGTGGAGGACGCTGAGAAGTATCAGTTCAGCACAAGTGCAGAAGTGATGGCAGTTCAGTCCAGATCACTGAAATTGGCTTTCCCAATGTTGGTTATAATAGTCTGCTACTTTTTCAGGAGCACTCAGTTATAATGGGCTGTTACCTTTTTAGGGGCGACTGGTGTTTTTGGTTCCTGCTTCTGCCTCTCTTTGTCCTGGACTCCTGGTGGTGCATTCTGCTCCGGGGGTCTTATAACAGGCCGTCCACTGTCCACTGGCTTAATCTCTGTTCCTGAAACAATGATCATCACTTTAAGAATCTGTTCCTATAGGTTAGCACTAAAGAAAAACTGACTGTGGACTAAAACGGGGAATTTGGCCTTTCCCGCTTTCTGTAGACAACTCTACAATGAACCACATACATGCTCAGCTGTCACTCACGTTGTTGGATATGCGCAGGTGGCTTGATGCTCTCTGGGTGTTTGGGAGGATCCTGCCGCAAGGGAGGGCTGAAAGTCTCGTTTCGAATGACTGGGGACTGCATCTTGTCCTCTTTCACCATAGGCTGTGACTGAACTACAGATGCTACTCTCAGTTCCTGCCAAGGTAGGAGAGCAAAGACAAATCAGTCACCTTTTCCCTTTGTAAACCCATCCCATCTCCACATGATCCATTCCCACTACAAGGTTCCAACAAAAACCTGCATTCTCAAGAGCAGAGAGCGCTAGACAGTGCTTGCAAGTTGCATGTGCAGGCTATGAACCCTGAAAAGCCCTTTACATTCACAGTGCACCTTTACCTGTTTTTTTGGCTGGACATTTGGTTGTGGTGGAGATTGGTGTGGTAGCCCCTGGAACTGTGGCATCTGTGGGGAATGCATCATGAGAGGGGAAGGCGCTTCTCTCAAGTGACCTGGAACAATTCAGGACCAGTCAGTCAGTCAGCTTCTCATGACAGTCTATTCAGAGTCATTAATCAAAGATTTTGCAAAAATGATCTGCAGTTGATCTAAAACATTATACAATTAGGGATGGGGGGGGAGATGCTTACTTCAGGAACGGAATGGAGGGAGGGCTTTCATAAATTATCAGCCTCTTGCCAGATATGTGTTACTTTAAAAGCATACTTAATGTTGCTCAGGTACATTAAGATAACATGCACCAATCAATGAATGAATCTTGCTGCACACCCTTGTCTGGGATCAGGCCAATGAAGCAATGCACAAACTACCAGTCAGGATGAACAACATTTTGTATGAAGCGATGATCTTTTTTTGTCTGCACCACTAATTGGCCTAGTTATAGCCTAAGGGTGTGGATTGGAGATGTAAAATTTCTGGAAATTTTGAAGTCATGGAATATTTCCCGGGAGGGAAAATGAAATTTGAAGTAAAAATAGGAATATAAGCAATGCTTACTTTTTTCTCAAATCTTTGTTGATTTTATTTAACAATAATATGTATCATTTATTAGTACATAAAATATACTATTATACATATTTATGAAATTTACAGCTCTGTTTACTCAGAGCTTCCAACTAAAAGCTAAATCTAATCCACTTCCTTCTGTGAGTCTGGGTAAGAGACAGATTCTCACTTAAATCTGCAGATTTCTCCACATTTGAACTGTCCCATGCTCCTAAAAACTGATGACACTGGAGAGTGTCCTGAATACGTTTGCAATCTTTAAAAAGTCTTGTATATATGTACTGATCTCCCTCACTTGTATGCCTTAAAATGAACTGATTCTTCTCACTCCCTGCTCTGTCTTGACATTTGCACGTCTTTTCTTATCCCCTTAATCTCTGCTCTGCCTTGAAATTTGTGAATCTCCACTCTGTAACCCGTAAGTATATCTGACAGCTAAGAATGGAGACCAGTAGAGGAAAGTGACAAGCACAAATGGGGGTGTGGTGGGGGGAGAAACCGAAAGCAGCTGGTGGCTCCAGGAGAAGGAGCTTTTCGGGTGGATGTAATTAATAGTAGGCGATGAAGCATTTTATTTATTAAAAAAATGGTGTTCACTAAAAAAGCAAGCCCCAAAGTGGAAAATGAAATTGACACAGTCATTGACTTGCACAAGACAACAGACACACCCCACAAATAACATTTGTGAACACATTACTGCATTTATAAGAGCTCAGAAAATTATTTCCATTTGGCGATCTGATGTGGGGGGAGTTTCCCTTGGTAGCTGTTAACCACAGTGGACCAAAGGTAGAAAGAATGCTGATGAAGGGACCAAGGAAATGAGGAGTCCTGCCGCAAAGGGACCTGGGATACATCCCGAGAGCCAGCGGGAGAACTCAGGGGCAGCGAGGGAGCAACAAGCAACAGAAAGCCACAGAGCACCTGATTGTCGGGTTAGCAAGCGAACAACTAACCCATGGTGGCTTCGTCTCAGGGTGGCTTATGAGACTTGCAAACTCACCCAGTCTGGCTTTTGTGTCTCTCTTGGGCATCTCTCTCTGGCTGCTTCCCTGCCCCCTCTTTCTCTTGACCTTTTCTTCTTCCAATGTTATCTTCCCCAACTCCTATGCACCTTTCCCAACACTGCCTGCCAGGATTCTTCAGCTTACCAAGTGCCCCAGTGTGTGTGCGTGCACATGTGTTCGTGTACGCATGTATGCACACCTGCGGTTTCCTGGCCTGCAGCCGCTCACTAGCTTCTTTTCCCTAGAATGCCTCTAGGTCCAGTTGGGGCTCAAAGGCATTGTGTAGAAATGAAGATGCTGTGGCTAGAGGCCAGAACTTCCCGCTCGGAAGGAATTTTTGCACCACCTCCTTTTGACATTGATATTTTTAACAAGGCAAGGCAATACGTTGCTTGGGGGTTGTACAGTGTCTGGGAGTGTTTGCATGGGCTGTTGTAGGGTTACTGGAGGGTTGTTGTTTCCAACAACAAGCCATGCTGCCCAGATTCGGACAACACGACCAACTGCGCCTAGGCAGTGACGATTCAAACCATGCCCTGCATGCCCTGCGATTTAAATAAGCCCTGATGGCTTATTTTGATCATGTGAACCAGATCACTGTGTCAGTCATTTGAGGTGGAGAGGTGAAAAGGCTGAGAAGGGAGGGCCCAGGTCAAAAGGCCAACAGACACAAGATACTTGCTTCTAGTACCTCCAAACAAGATCAAACGTCACCAGAAGAAGGCAAGCACCAATAAAAGCTCCATATGCTTGCCTTGTGAAGATGGCAGCACCCTCCACATGTGGAAATGCACCCTGGATTTGAGTGTTGTATATGGCAGAGCAGGCCTAAGAATTATCATTCTCTAATGCTGCGGATTGTCATCTTCATACTACAAATTTTGAGTGAGTAGATCTTTGTCTTAAAAAGCATTTCATTAATTAAAGCAGAGAAAATATTTAATAGGGTTTTTTTTCCATTGGAAAAGGGGGGTATCCCTGGAAAAAATCACAGAGAAAAATAAAGTATCTGTTTATCTTTGTTTTCCCCCTGGGTCTTCGCGCTTTTAGTCTGGTGCCACATGTGCTTCACAACAACTTCAGAATGCTAGTCCTCACTTTTGAAGTTTCCTTCTCCTCCCTCAATTCCCATTTGCCCCTTCTTGGTTCAGTTCCAATTCCAGTGGCTGTGAGTTCAGTCCTGCTGCCACCTATGCCTTGACCTGCCTCCTCCTATCCATTCAGCGGCCTCCTTTGTTTCCTTTAAATTCCTCTTCAATACCCATTTCTCTAGCAAAACCACCCAGACGTACCTGCACCTCCTCCATCACCAGGTGACTCTGTCCTATCTCACCTAAACCACTTGTGAGTCAGTTCCTGACTTTTTCACTCTCCCATCTTTGCTTTGTTTATTGCAAGCTCTTTGGGGGAAAGAGTTAATGCTATGTGCAGCACTTAGCATACCATTACTGCTAAAACAAATGTGAACTAGGAGGAAGTGGAAGTTGAAACAAAGGGCTTCACTATGCACCATGACCTCTTATGCAGTTAGGAATCTGACAGGATGGCTGTGAAAGAAAATTTCAGAATTCCCTATCCTATAACGAACTAGAGTGGGAACAATTATTAATGTGCTGGAATTGTTCCACAGAGGCATCTATCTATCTATCTATCAGCAGCAGACACTTTGATTAATCACTGATGTGCCACATTTTAAACTGTGTCAGACTATGCTAGCAATTTTCATAAAATACTTTGTATACCTGAGAAATAAATATGCAATGCATATTCTTCTTCACAGAGCACATAGTTAAAACTATGGAATTCACTATCACAAGATGTGGTGATGGCCACCAACTTGGATGGCTTTAAATGGGGTTGGATAAATTCCTGGAGGAGAAGGCTGTCAATGGCTATTAGTCCTAATGGCTATGTGCTACCACCAGCATCTGAGGCAGTAAGCCTATGTACACCAGTTGCTGGGGAACATGAGTGGGAGAGCGCTGCTGCACTCATGTCCTGCTTGTGGGCCACTGATTGACAGCTGGTTGGCCACTGAGTGAACAGAATGCTGGACTAAAGGGGCCCTTGGTCTGATTCAGCATGGCTCTTATGTTCTTGTATAAATGGATGCAGCAGGACACATGGGATTTTTGAATACAAAAATTGAAGCACCTGAGTCAAATTATACTGAATAGCTAGGATAATCTAAGCCAATAAGCATGCAGTCCTAGGCATATTTAGACAGAAAAAAAGTCCTACAACTCCCAGCATCCCTCCAGCCAGCCAAGCTGACTGGGGCATGCTGGGAATGGTATCTTTTCACTCCTCCATCAGTTAATTCTAAGGCTCATTAATACCATGCCGTTGGCCACCATGGAGAATGAAATGTATTATTCTTGTGTTATTTAAAGCTGGCATTTCCAAGAAAAGTAAATCTAAAAACTTAGACAGAATGGGTCTTCTCCTGCTTTATAAAAATAACTGGATTGAGACATATATTTTGCTTGATTTTTTTTTTTTAAAGCAAGGGCAGGTGAAAGACAGGAGAGGTACTGGATGAACAAGGGACATTCTGAACGGATGCACATGGGACTAGTACAGAATACAGATAGATGGAAAAATAAATTGTGAGCTTCTAAAGATTTAAACTTTTTATCAAAATAAAATGTTATTTTGTAAATAAATGCAAGGCTAGTAGTGTAACACTGTCAAATAGAAAGAAAACAGAGGTGAACTTGAGTTGGAACTTAATAATTCCAATTGGAAATATTTTTTTCTTCTTCTCTTGACTCTCTTCAATTAATTTCCTCTTACAGAACTAAATTAAAAGACAGGATTATTATTTTTTTATGAGTCTTAAAGTAGTGAGATGGCCTCCAATGAGCTGACCACATAGCATTAGTAAAGTAAGGGAGACTTTAGAAGCCAAGCAATTCATTCCCAGTATGCTCCTCGCTTTAACCCTGTCCACATTAGACTACTCACCCGCTGAGTAGGGGTCTGGCTTGTGATGTCGTGGCGATGGGTGGTGTTGGATGACTTGTTGGGGTTTTGAAGGCGGCGGCGGCGGCTGTTGCTGCTGTGGGGGTAGATGCTGCTGCGGAGGTGGCTGAGGCTGAGGGATGTGGGAAGGGAACTGCATGGGCTGCATATGTACTGGCCTCTGCTGCGGCTGATGCTGCAACTGTTGCACTGGAGGATGAGGGGGAGGCTGCAGGGATGGCTGAGGCTGTGACTGGACCGTCACCGAAGGGAGGAGAGAAGTCTGTGGCTGCACTTTCTGCAACTGCTGCAGGTACAGCTGCATCTGGCTATTACTCAGCGGCAGGTTGTGGTGAGGAGCGGGAGGTTCTTCCTCCTCCAGAAGCACCTGGGGGGGCTGGGGGAGGGGGGGCTGCGGAAGCATGGCTTGCTGGTTAAGAGCTGGCGACACTGCAGAAGGCCGAGGAGGTTTAGGAGGGAGTGCTGCAGCTCGATTACTGGGTCTTGAGGGCTGCTGAGGCAGAGCATTGTGCAAAGCTGGGGGAGAGAAAGCAGTAATACATGGCATCAAACACGGTGGCACAGAGACAGTTCATGGGCCAGTTTGCACGATCACCGCAGCACACGCCGTGGATTGTGGTGTGTGCCGGTGGCCGTTTTGAATATTCAACCCCTGACGGAGGGGTTGAATAGGGTTTGCCATGTCGTCTGAAACCGAGTGCCAGGGGTTGGTTTGAGGTTTAAACAACACTCAAATAACCATGGTCTGTTGTAGGACAGAGTGTTGTTTAACCTTCAAACAACTCCTGCCACCCGGCTTCAGAAACATGGCAAACAATGGGAATGCCCCTGCTGGGAGTTGAATATTCCAAATGGCCACCAACATGCACTGCAACCCAATCTACACATCTAGCTAGGAAAGGGATGGCTGAATTCATAGTAAAATGGATGGACTCCTTCAGATTACAAGCAATGGATTACATTTTAAAATCCCCTCCTCTGCGCCCCAAAGTAAAAATATTGGCTAAACATTTATGGGAAATGTTGGAAGACACAAGCATTTGAATTTAAAAAATAACTTAGCCCTGCACACATTGAAATACCCTGTACAGCCTTTCCTGTGCCAAAGAGCTCATTAAAAGAAGGGTTAGGCACATTATGGTATAGCATGAGAAAGACACCCACCGTTCCAAACGCCAGATCCTGACCCTGCAATTCTAATTCTATGGCCCAGTTCAGACATAATATTCCCATTTTGCTAAGCCACAGTTTAGCAAGATGGGAACCAGCATTGGGCTTGCATGCTTCCCATGCCTCCTGTATGCTCCTCTGGTTAGCTTGAACTGCAGTTCCTTATGAAGTTTAAAATAGAGAACTATGGCTTAATGTCATTTTGCTAGCCAGGACCTTAATCCATGTTCAAAGTGTAAACCAACAATTTAGAACATAGTTCCTTGTTTTCAGTATAATTAGGCACTGTAGTTTAAGATATCCATGGGTTAGCAAGCTGGGAATATTACATCTGAAATGGTTCTCTTAACATCAAACTACTTGACTTGGGCTGCCCTGCTGTTCAAATACACACAAAGCCCAACAAGGGGGATTTGCAAATCAAAAGTGAAGACTGTGACACATCCAAGTTATTCAGCAAGTGCTCACCTGGAGGGGACACTACTGCAAGTTGATTCAAGTGAGGAGGAGTGCTGTGCTCAGGCTGCTGAGGGAGATGGGGTGGCATCTCTGGCTGAGGAAGATGCATAATAGGTTGAGTGAAATGTGAAATAGTGTCAAACATGTTCCCTGGGAGCGGATGATCCATAACTGGGATCTGTGTTGGAACAAAAGCTGGAGGAGAGGACTTGGCTGGAGGGGCTGCTTGTTGAGGGGCAGGTGGAGGTGGCGGTGGCAGCTGCTGGGGTTGCAGTTGTTGCTGTGCCTGTTGATGGTGATGATGGTGATGCTGCAGGGAAGAAACAGGTTCTACAATTAACACAAAGCAACTTTGGGAGTGGACATTTTTGTATGGAGAAGCAACAGGGGGAGGGAGCGCTTATCCTTTCCCTACAATTCCTCCTCACCGGCCAAGTTGAACGTTCAACTGAATGTCTATGAAAGAGAAAAGCAGCTTGGGAGGAGGAGGGAGATATAGGCCCCATTCAGAAGACACCTTAAACCATGGCTTTAACCATGATGGTTAAGCCAGAAAGCCAGGCTGTGTTCAGAAGACACCTTAAACCACATCTTTAACCATGGCGAATAAAGCAAAAAAACTTATTCACTGTGCTTAAAGCCATGGTTTAAGGTGTCTTCTGAACACAGCCTGGCTTTCTGGCTTAACCACCATGGTTAAAGCCATGGTTTAAGGTGTCTTCTGAATGGGCCTGTAGTGGGAAAATGTTAAGCACTCCCTAGCAATTCTCCACACAAAAAGCCTTCTCAATGTTTACAAAAACTAGTCACTGAAACTTCGTTGCATGTCTTTTTGTGCAGTTTGCCCTTTACGACAAGTAACAAAGACCACTGAATCTTAGGCTGCAGGGGGGAAAAAAACATGCAAAGTACTTTTAAAAAGTTTATTGTTGATCCAACCCAGCAATCAGTGCATGTTTCAGCAATCTAGAGCAGCAGATTTATAAAAGGATACTGTCAAGAAACGTATCACAGAGCAAAAGGCCAGGGCAGTTTGCCCCTTAGTCTTTTGCCTCCAGGCAAGCAGTCACTATGTAACTGAACTAATTGAAAGAATTTAAGGATTTTTACTAAAATTATTTTAAAATGCAATTTTGAGGGGAAAAATCTAGCAGCAATAGTCTCTTTTTTTTTGAGCTGCACTTTCTTGATCTTCAATGTATCTTCTCCTTCAACTAGGAAGATTCAGAAGTCTCTAAGGAAACTGGCGCTAGATCCAATGATAATCAATTACCTGGTCTGTTCTATATCCTCACCAAAACCCCAGACTCTATTTAGTGCTAAGGAGAGAGGTAAATAACTAAGCTTTGGTTGCATATCTCTGGTGGAAGGTGTAACATGCTTCCCCAAGTGAGACAAGTCTAGGGAGGGTAAGGTGCAACATAGCTATTCCTCTCAAGATGAGGTGGGCCCAAAGATGAGGTGGGCCCGAAGCAGTGGGGGCGTCTTCCTTGAAAAATCCAATTAACACTGAGCAGAGAGCCATCATTTTAAAATCTCTTCTCTAAAAGAGAACCTGTACAATAACTCACCTTCTTTTGTTCTCGCCCAGTATGTCCTTTCTTCTTAAGTTTTGGGGGCATTTCTGTTGGGAAAGTACAACAAAGGATTACTGCATAGGAACTGCTTTTGAGTACAATTTGTTTTATGACTACGGCATCAAAATCAAAAGGCGTTTAAAGTTCTAGCAGCCACAGAAAACTCTTTTTGATATCCCACCCCAGCCATTTTTTCCTTTGGAATTTGGCATTTCCTCACAGAAACTAAACACTCAAATTGTTTTATATAGAAACCATTCCAAGTATGCAAGTTGTAGAGCCAAAACCTCAGAAAAAGAAGGCAACACCTGGTTTTAGCTATTCACTTTTGGGGGTATTTCCCTCAACAGCTCAGTTGCCAGCATAAAGGTTACCATGCCTTCCCTTCATATCTGCTTTCAGTACTACACATAATAAAAGCAGGAGCAACTTGTTTGAACTGAAGTAATAGCTCCTATCAACTCCTGTATGTTGGCTTATGGATTGTACTCACTACCTCAGGAAATGAACTGTACAGCAAGAATTTGCTCTAGGGATTTCAATACAATATTTGCTTAAGCTGTCTACTATTGCACAGTAAAATGCCCTACAAATACCCTCACACAAAGTCTGCCCTGCTTTCCTGAGCTCAGTGGCTTTTTAGATTTTTAAGGTTACACTAGAAACCACATCCAGGTGGGTAGGGCTATCCCGTTAGGGTTCAAACCATGCATGCTGGGAATGGTTGTGCAACTTTTTTTATGACACACTTATACAACTGCAAACCTAACCCTAACCCTAACCCATGACGGGAAGTATTCCTACAGTATTTCTTTCTATAATAAACAGGTCAAAAATTCTCTGCTGAAAGATAGTGATAAGGAAATTGGCCAGAAAATTCAGGTTGATTCCAATACATACATTTGTTATGAGGGAATAAAAGTCCTATAAATCCATATCACTACTCTCAAAAACAGCAAAACTAAATCTCCGTGTGGTTTATTTTTCAAAGTAAAACGTGTAACAAAAGACTGCTCTGTTTCAACATAAATAAAATCACATGGGATTTTCACAAGCCAAAACGTAACTGAACAGTAGACATCAAGACATCAAGATTAGGTCCTAAATGATGCGTTGTACCCTTTAGGGCCATTCTGTTTCAAACCTTCCCCAGGTGAATTAGAGCTGCTGATCTACAACTCCTCCTGTGCTTTTAAGTTTTATTGTTTGACATTTTAATGTGAAGTGCTTAATAGTATGAAGCCATGTTTCTCCAAATATGCTGTTAAAAGTATCCCTTTCAGACTTTTCATTTGTGCTAATGAGAAGTTTTTCCATTACAAATAAACAACACCAGATCTTTCTGCAGCTGAAGTTAATGTAACTCACACCAATCGCCACTTCTCTATAATATCAGATACCTTTGTTGCCTTTCAAAACCCGTCAACAGCTAGAATCCAATAAACGCAGCTTATGAACTCCCTCTTGCACTGCACAATACAGAAACACAGGAAACTTCCCTCCACCCCAAGCAGCAACAAATCCAGCATGTCTTTGAAATTTTACCAATAATATCAGTTGTACCAATATTAGCTTCACTGTAGAAGACTTATAACTATCACCTGCCCATTATGATCTTAGAAAAATGCAGCCAAAGGAACTGCTTTTCACCATGGAGAAAGCCTGGATGCATATGCTAAATTTGCAACTATAGCCCATACTGAGCCTTCTTCAACCTGGTGCCCTCCAAATGTTTTGGAGTTCAACTTCCATCAGCCCCAGCCAGCATGGCCAATGGGTAAGAATGCTGGAAGTTGTCATCCAAACCATCTCGAGGGCACCAAGTTGGGGAAGGCTGTTTCAGCCTATAATTTGAAGATCGGAGTCTTCAGAACTCAGCTCAATAGTCACCTTTGGTGCTTCTGTCAGTAAACAAATAAAATAAAATAAAAGTGTTTATCTCCCGCTCTTCCTGGGCCACAGAAAGGCAGCAACCTTCTTCTCCCCTTCACCTAGGTGTTGCCAAAGCATCTCAAGTGCAGTGTATAATCACATCCAGACCTAGAATCCATGTTGGGGGCAGGCATGGAATCTGACCTGCAAGTGTTATTCAGTATTCAAACTTTCACAAAAAGGTTTTCTATCTTGATTACAGCTTTTTACTAACGGCCTATCAGTATAGAATTTTCACAGTGCATTTTGGTACACTGATCATAGTGCATTCATCTGCTCATATACTTGAACTACTTGTTTTTAAAAATGGGTTTACTGCAATGTTCAATACCCTCTCCCCTTTTAAAGTATGCAATTGGCATGTGAGAAAGGCAATTCTCTCTTTTAAAACACTCTGCTTCTGTAAGATAAGCTGACCTACCTTTAGCATTCTTGCATCATAAAGGTGCTTTCTAAATCTAGAGTCCCAAAGTTGTAAGAAAGAGAAAGCAACTTTCAGGAAGAACTGATACTGATGTTTTATTGGATGAGGGTGAACAAAAACACGGAAAGCCAGAAAATGTGTTTAGCTCAAGAAGGAGAAAAAATAAATAAGGAAGCACTTCTTATTCTAAGGCCCAATTCAAACATTATTTCAGCTGTATGATTGCTGAAAATCACTTCACCATGGTCAAAGCTTTATGTGACTCTGATCACATCTTCCAGTATGGCACGGGTGGGCAACTTCCAGAGGTTTTAGCCCGCAACTTCTATCAGCCCTACCTAGCATAACCAAAGGTGAGGGATGATGGGAGTTGTAAGCCAAAACACCTGGAAGCCCACAAGTTGCCCACCCCTGCTATATGGGAAGTCTGCATAAGTACCTGTGCATCAACACTAGTAACGGTATTTACCATGTGGGAATCTATTCCAGATGTTGGCACAGCATGCAGTCTCAAACAGGCTGATTTTTCTCAGAAAATCTACGTGCTGAAGTAATGTTTGAATTAGGCATAAGAGTGGTCTTGATACATTTCAGGCTGGGGACATGATTATTTAGGTCAAAACAGCAACAGCTCAGCCAATGTAATTTCTGTTAACGTAGTGGTTATATAGGCAGCATAACTTAGTTTGACAACATGGGATTAAAGATTGAAATATACAAGTATATCAGCTGTATTAGTCTTCTTTGTGCTTTATTTTCTTGGCCCCATAAAGATGATTTCTGTGTGTGTAAATAATATTTTACTGGAGAATGTTGACAAAGGCAAGCATTCATCCCGAGTAATGGAAAGATGGTGATTTGGGGCGGGGGGGGAAACTGACATGATTATATCAGGTTCCATCCAACAGTGCACAAGCAGACTTCCTCTTGTGCAAAAGGACTCCCCTTCCTCTCCTCCCCGTTGTAACCTACTCAATCTTCCATAGCAGATTGCAGGGGGAATCTGTTCGCCAGTGGTGCCTTTTTTGTTGGCAAACAGGCAGCACTGGATACAACCCTCACCCTACCAGCGTTATTTGGGCATGCACTGGTGCCCATGACTACATAATACGCGGGTCTACACAATCACGGAGGAGAGAAAAGCCATGGTGCCTTACTTCCCCTCTCTGTGTGCTGCCTAATTAGCATAATTACCCTCATTGGGCATGGTTGCCATTACATCCAGCAAGAGTGGCTGGCTGGGGAGATTTACATACCACCAAGCAATGCATGGGTTTCAGGGTGGTTTGTAAACCAAAAGCCAAAACAGAGATGCCAAAAAAGCCAAAAGCAATGGGGTAGAACAAAGGATGTTATTATAAAATCCGATGTGTTTTGGACCCTTGGGTCTTTCCTCAGGGTGATTAGACAAAAAACAAGGGTATGAATAGAAGAGAGACCTTGCATTTTGTTTAATCACCCTGAGGAAGGACCCAAGGGTCCAAAACGCATCAGATTTTTTGTTCTACCCTTTTGCCTTTTTTGACATCATGGTTTGTAAACCACCCCAGCCCCCGCCCCCCTCGCTGGTTTTGGCTGTCCCAACAACCTGTGGCCATATACTAATTAGACTGCTCGCAACCAGCTCAACGGACGGAGGGAAAATAACCCATATTTTCCCTCCATGATCATGCAAACCCACAGTCTTGAATTTCAAAGCTTATATTCTAATTAGACCTCTAGAAGAAAACCAGCACATGCCAGTGTTTCATGTAGTGATATACATTTTAATGCATCTTTAGCCTAATCTTACAGGAAATTCCAACCTAATGAATCAGTGTACAAGATCCTAGGATATTCTCTGTCACATAAGTAAGAGGAGTCTGCAACACTATCTATACTTCACTACTCAAAATCAGGGGCAAGACAAGGCAGAAGTGGGGATTTTCTTTGTTTCAACTGGTAAAAGCTCAAAATAGTTTGACAACAACGCACTAGTCTACATAAGATAATGCAGAAGTTTCTAAAAATACTAAAATATCCAAACACAACTCAGATGCTTTTCAGAATGTTAATGCAGTTTTCCATTTATTGTTAGACCAGTCATTAAAGGCACAATCCTATGTATGTTTAGGCAGAAAAAAGCCCTACAACTTCCAGCATTCTTTAGCCAGCACGGCTGGGTGGGGAATGCTAGAAACTCTAGGACTTTTTTTAAAATCTTAACATGCATAGGATTGCACCTTAAGTAATTTAAAATGCAACCTTGAGCGCCAGTTTTGGTGGAAAGGTGAGACATACATTTAATAAATGATTTTTTTAAAAAACCCATTTCCTACATGCATACAAAATTTGATTAAACTTACGCTAAAGACCTTGGTTTGGATCTAAAGTAGTGTGGATTTGCATCCCACTCATGCAAGGGGGCTCATCCACTACCCTCTTCTAGTGGCAGCCCCCGTACTACCCGAAAGGCACCTACCAAATGTTGGAAGACTCTCTGGAATGGCTTTTTAGGGATACAAGAGACTGCAGACGGGGTGGAAAAATAAGAAAACCTCCCTGCCATGTGTGTGCAGAAGTGCCTTCCACACATGCACAGGGGGGTTTGGATCCAAGCCTTATTTTTTTTCCTCTGTGCATTTCAGTCCTGCAGAATGAAAATACATCTAAATTCACTGAGAAGGTTTCATATTGGTAATCAGAAACTAGGAATTTTCAGTAAAAGAAGCCTGGTGTGTTTGTTTGTTTTTTAAAAAAAGTTGTTTATTTGCCAATGAGACTAGCAACTTAATGCACATTATGACCACACAGTGCTTTCTGAAAAGCATCAGGGTCTAACTTATTTACATGGCATCCTTTTTACAATATTACATTTTGATTTCCTTAAAAGTAGCAATTATAACTATTAGAAACATAAAATATGAAAAAAAAATCCCCATTTAAAATTGTCAAGTCAAAACTACAATTTTAGTTATTATACAACAGGTACATTGTATGTAGCAAACTAAATTATTTATGTTTATTATTTTAGAACAAAAATAGATCAACTATACAATTTGTTTTAAAAATTATTGTGATTACATCACTGTTAAAATCATAAGCATGCAGATAAAATATAAAACAGATTATATAAATTATTGGTAAATTATCTGTAAAAGTAAAGTAACTGAACAGCTGAATAAAAATAACAGCAGTCAATTCATTATCAAATGCATTTTGAACAGTTCATATTTAAGGGAAAGCAGAATTACAGCTTTGCTAAAAAACATGCAGTTATACATTCCAACCAAAAATGTCAAGCCCTTACCCATCCCTTCACAAAAATTGAAAACAGGAACAAAGGCAAAATGGAGAAAGCAATATAACACTACTAATAATAACAGTGTATTTTAAAGACCTGAATATAGTGTTTTTATTTATTTATAACCTTCGCTTAATAAGAGAGACTCCATTGTATATTTACATCAAAGGCTTTAGGATATCAAAATTTGAGGTGTTAAGCAACTTGCTTGTTAGGAAGCACTGTGTTTGTTTAATGTTGCAATGCAAGACACTGGATCTAACTATTTCTGGTTCCTGTGCTTGGAAGGCATTACTTATTTAGATAAGCAGTCCACCTAATCCTAAGAGCTCAGAGTGGATCAACTCACTTAACATTCCTTGCCACTGACAGTCATGGAAATTGGAATAAAGCTTAGCATTCAGATCTCAAGTTTGTCTAGACATACTGTGTCTTTGGCTTTATAGAAAAAAGGGCAACCATATTCAAAATGTACTTCTAAGGCAGCTATTATATAACTGTGTTTTATTTTCAAGGAACAATTCAAACATCCATTTTGTAGGGGGACATATATAATAAAATAAGTAGGACGCACCCTTTGTTCAAATGAAATACATTTATTGCTATTCCATAATCTTGTAGACAATCTAGTGACTGCTTATAACTAGAACTCCCAGAAAGACGGGTTTCCCCAATTACTGAATACATCCTGTTGGTGCTTTGCCACTGTGTATTCAGAGCTGAACCTTACACTGAA
Organism: Elgaria multicarinata webbii; assembly: GCF_023053635.1. Classification (NCBI taxonomy): domain Eukaryota; kingdom Metazoa; phylum Chordata; class Lepidosauria; order Squamata; family Anguidae; genus Elgaria; species Elgaria multicarinata. The sequence goes on along the minus strand of NC_086173.1, from coordinate 62,226,505 downwards.
CAGAACAGGGAAGTCTTTGCTCACATGGAAGTTCTGTAGAAGCAATTAATGCCTGCAGAGTTTTACGGTGGGCTAAAAGGCAGAAAATGGCATAAATCTCTATTTTTTAAAGAGCAACCCCCCAGCCTGAAATACAACTTCTCCTAGCATTTTCCCCAAATGAGGTCTGTTAGCCCCCTGCAACCTGTAGTAGAAGAGGGCTCCCACCTTCCTGCAAGTAGGTATGATTGAAGTGGGACACTGCATAGTAAAACCAGATGACTCATTTACACAGGATGTTTTCCAGTGAAGCCAATCCTTCAGCAGTTTTCATGCCAAACCACTCAGGGCACAATCCTATGCATGTTTAGATAGAAAAAAGAACTACACCTCCCAGCATTCCTCAGCCAGCCATGCTTTTGGGAAGTTTTTCTGCCTAAACATGCGTAGGATTGTAGCCTGAACTGCTTTTTAAACTTGAAAGAGGCTTTTAAAAAAAGCATGGGGATTCAGTGGAAGGAGCCATTAGGAGGGGAACAAGCAAGAAAACTCTGGTACACACATACTCTAGATCACATTTGGATATTTACCCTTTGTTTAAAATTTCCCAGCTCAACATATTTCACTGGAAATGATCCCAATCACTGCACTGTCCTGAGCTTTACCACATGTTCCAGAGCTAACAGATAATTTGAGAAAACTGTCATATTGTCATACTGAAAAATATCACCAGATACGAAGTTGGTGGGAGGTGCTCTAATTTATGGAAAAAATACAAAACACTACTGCTTTTTGAAAAAGCTGGAAGACTCATTCAATTAAGAACATGCTTTATTTATTTACAATATGAAGGGACAGAGCATGGACACTCTCCTTCCTCGTGCTGGGATAAATATCAGTATGAACTGTCTTGCAGTAAACCATAGCTATGTTTGTGCCTTTTGTGAACTGAGACTAATGCTCCCTAGGATGATGTGTGTGGGTTGAGTTAGCAACAGACTTCTCTCCTCACTAGTGCTCTATCAACTACAGTCTGTAACTCTTAGCTCCTCGTCTGCTGTTCATGTGAACTAGGCTTATGTTACAGCTCTCTATGGTGCAGTCCACATCACATGCGATGATAAAAAAAAAAAACCCAAAAAAACTTAACTCCCATTACTTTGAATGGATGTGGAAGACAGCCTAAATGTTTCTATGGAAGAATCTAATTTTTAGACAATAGCAAAAATTGACAACAGGAAAAATTGTTCTCCCGATCTTCCATTCCACAACCCTGCTTTTGATACAACCTATTCTTGGCACAGTGATTGGGGGAGGGGGCTGTAGGATCTATGAAGAGTTGATTGAAAGATGAATCAGCATGCAAGATAACTGATTTACATGTTTAATATACGTAATCAAGTCATATACAACAGCAAAACCCAAAATTGCCCATAATATTATTATTATTTGCACAAAAACATTTGAATTCTCAAAGAGGTTTAAATAGTAGTATGTTAGCATAGTACTGTAACTGAAAATATAAAAGATTGTAGATCTTAGAAACCCATAACCTTTTTCAACAGAAGCCTTCACTGAAATCATGCTTAAAATTGTTGTAAAGCTGATGAAAGGATTAACGCAGAAAAGTATGCTGAACAATGTACAGTTAAATACATCCCAACCTCCCCCCTTCATTACTCTTTGTTAAAATAATTCAGTTACTGGGGAAATTATCTACATTTTTCATTAATAAGAACCTAAGAAGAGCCCTGCTGGATCAGACCAGGGATTCATCTAGTTCAGCACACTGTTCACACAGTGGCCAACCAGCCGTCGGCCATTAATAAAATTATTGTTCTAGTGGCAGGAGTCTTTTAAATTGTTTTATAAAATTTTCAGGTTGGAAAATCTCAAATGAATTTAGCTGTATTTTGATTACAGGCAAACAGTATTATTATCACAACAGGTCTATCCATCTGTACAAATGATAGTTCGAGGGAGGAGCCTTAGCTCAGTCGTAGAGCAGACGATTTGAATGCAGACCCAGGTTTGATCCCCGGCATCTCCAAGTAGGGCAAAAAAAACCCTACTGCCTGAAACCCTGGAGAGCCATTGCTGCCAGCCAGTGTCGGCAATACAGGGCTACATGGACCCATGGTCTGTCTGAGTACAAGGCAGCTTCCCATGTTCCTATGATTCCCCTAAATGAACATTTTCCTCATGGCTTATATTCTTTCTGTGCCTAAATTGTTCTATCCTAGAGGCATCAGCAAACATTTTAGCTAGGTTCCAAAAAAGGGAAATTATGCACATATGGGAATGATTTCCACACAGCAATTAATAACCAAAGAGAGAGAGAGAGGGCAATTTTAAAATTGCACAGTATAGGCTGCTTCTTCAGGTGTGCTGAATTCAGAAAAGCAAAGCTCTAGTTACATGCTGCTGTCTATATGGTCTGTTCTTTATTATTTAACCTTCTACCTGTAGAAAATAATCCAAAGTCAGAAGCCAAGATATCTAAGAATATATGCAAGATATACTCTCAGTTTTGAGAGGGAAGTAGGTGTGGTTTCACTGACAATTTAAATGCCTTTCTGTTCCTAGATGCAAAGTGCTCTGTTGGCAAGGGTGGCAACAGACAAATAATTATTTTCAATATGCCACCTCGTATGACCAGATATGCACAAAGAACATCTGCATACAAACAATGCATCAGAAAATTAAACTAAAACCCCTAAAATGGACATCCCACACACCCCAAAATCAGATGCTATTTCTGAAATATTTGGCCATTGGCTACAATATTTTAATGTGAAAGGATTATCCAACTATTACAGTTTTATAAGCTAAAAAAAATTGGCCATGTTCAGAACTGCTGTTATCTCTTTTAAGTCATAGTTAAAATATGCTAGAATACAAAAAGCCACTAGACACATCTTTGTTCATATCACAGGCAGCACTTAGATTGGTTTTATTTCAAACTTAGCTCTGTTAAGTGACACACTCTGCCTAGTGAAAGTGGGGTGTAAATACGGTAAATAAAAACATGCCCCACTTTCACAATAACCTTTTTGTAAGTCATGTTGTAAGTAAAAAATACAGAATACACTAAAGCGGTTTTAAGAAGAAGCCCCCCACCCAACACACACAGTAAGGCAGGCCATCTTTAAGGCAGAAGCTCCATAATTTAGTTGCCAATATAAATAAGGTTCTCTTTTTACTGCCCATTTTATTGTTCATTAATCTACCATAGTTATATCCCCACTTAATAAAACCTCTTAAAGGTGCAATCAAAGAAGTTCTACAACTCCCAAGATTCCCCAGTCAACATGCTGGGAGTTGTAGGACTTTTTTTCGTGCATATGATTGTGCCCTTAGAGGTTTATATACATTTTGGCCAGAATAAATGTAGTATTTGCATATACAGACATTTCCCCCCTGAAATGTTTCTTTCTGATAGTTGCCTCAGAGAACCTCAAACTGTTACCAAAGTGTCTCTGAGTTTTTTTAAAAAAAATTAAGTTGCAATCCTGTACTTAACTGGGAGTAAATTCAAGGTAAAAAGTAACCCGGGTAATGCCTTAAGTTCAATGGGACTTATTTCTGAATAGACATACATAGGATTGTACAGGTAAAAATTACATGGGAACCAAGGACAATACCAACTATGCATCACAGTTTCCCTTAGAAACATTCGCAGCAATGTTTCTTCTACCACTGAGTGGTAGAAGAACAATCACCTCTTCTACCACTCAGGGATCTTTGTCTCAGGACTGCTAAGCAGTAAGAGACCATTCTCTACTATCAATGTCCTATTAATCTGAGGAACAGTATTCAAAACTTTTAAAATGTATGCTTAAATAGCAACAGAAATATATTTATCAAAGCTATGCTGATAATTAAAATACTTGGGTCACATATAAACAGGTGGCACATAGTTTTTATACTTGTGCCACAGAGAACCTAGTCTTATTATTGCGATTTTAAAGAAACTTGCTATTGAAATGCATGGTAGCCTGAGAAATGGAGCAAGAAATAAAATAAAAAATAAATAAAAGTGAGCATGGAAGATCAGATAAATCTGGAAATAATTTAAAATCTAAAAGCAGCATTTGAAGAGTGCCTTGCCAAATCCCTGCCACCCTAGACAACCCCATGCTTTTAAAATCCTAGAAAGTCAACCTGAGGATTTTTTTTTTAAAAAAATGTCCATACATTCTTAATCTTTTTTCCCCTTTCCAGATCTAAACAATCTCAGAAGCCTTTTCACATTGCTACATAGGTACTAGGAATGTTACATAAAGTTCCATTTTGTGATGCAGGAAAGTATCCTTTAGAGCACTGGTCTTCAGCTGGTCCAGACCCGAGACCCACCTCGGACTCCCAGCATGTAACATGGGACCCACTTTCACAATTTCCCAACATGGCAGCAATAGCACTGTCATGACCCATCTGGACAGATCTTGTGACCCACTTTTGGGTCACAACCCACCAGTTGAAAACCACTACACTTTAGAGTGAGAGTGGAAGAAACTGGTGGAAGAAACATGGGTGGATGCAAAAGCCCTCCATCCAATTTTGATGCCCCCCCTGCCCCTCATACTGCAGTTCTGTGCAACACAGCCCATTGTGTTCAGGAGGGTCCCACAAGCCCTCTGAGGAGTGCTTTCAGGAGATATGGGGGGAGTTGCCCAAGCAATTTTCTTCTCACGAAATCACCAGATACAATTCATTAAAAAAAAAGACTACTCCCAAGATAATAAAATACAAGACCACTCTAAAATATTGATTTCATGAATAAAACATTAAAATTTGGCCCAAGTCTGAGCTCCTTCTTATTCTTGTAAAATGTTAGATGCTTCATATCTCTGTCAGAATTACAATTACATAGCACATCAGAAAGTACAGAATTGTATTCTGCCATATTTATTTATTTTAAAATATTTATTGTTGCCAGTGAATGTACCATAAGTGTACCACAAACTATAAAACTACTTTTGGATCACATGGGGAGTATCAAATAAAGGCACTTTCAATCTGAAAAATGCAAATGTATGCTGCAATGCTATTTTAGAAAAACACACTGCATTTGCCTTTTGAATTTTATGAAACCTGTAAATGATTCCAAAGTTAATGCCCACCTGCTCCCCACAAAATTCTGGAAATGTGAATTTAAAATAACAGAACAATGTTCCACAACATTTCTGCCCTGAGTTCAATCTTTCCTTTCAAGAATGTAATTTTTCTAACACTCTTTCTCTCTCTCTTTCTTTCTGTTTTCTGGCAAATTGGCTTTGTTCTCTAATAAAGGTGTCTTTTACTCTTAGCGAGATGAGAAACTAGTTTAGAAAAAACCTTTCCCCCTAAACTGCAAATCTAGACCACCAGACAGATGAAATCTTGGCACAAATTATAAAATGACTCCACCAATTTACAGTATATTTCAATGTACTATACAGAATATTTCAACAATTAGATGCAACATTCTCATTATATTGTTGGATTCAAACTTGGCAAGCTCTACATACAGAGACCATGTGTACTATTTTAATTACAAATACAAAAAAAAAATTAAAAAGACCAAGCCAGTACTAAAAACATATTTATTTATACAGGAAACAGGTATAGGATTGAGTCTTTAAATAATCTGCATCTAACCTGTTTCTGAATCTTCACTGTCGGAGGAGCTGGACTCACTGGTGCTCTCAGACTCTGAGGAGGAGAACCCCTTCATTTTAGAGGAACCAGCAATTACATCCACTTTCTCTGCTGCAACAAGATAATAGCACAATATTGTCATTGGATAAGAATATAATCCAGAACTCATTCTTGTGCTTTGTAGTTCTCTCAATAAACACTCCAATCTACTATTTTTCCCCATATGGAATATTTCTGCATACTGATATGCTTTAGTTGGGTTAAGTGAAACACTACTTTCAGAAGAATGGTGGGAAAGTGCCACCCTGCTCTTTCCCCACAAGCTTCAACTAAAGGCATGTAAAAGAGGGTTTGCCCTATAATATAATCCTTTAAGAAATAATGCAGAATTAAAGGGATTGAATAGGTATACCAATAAAGCTTTGGAATCTAGGTGCTTTATCCTGTTGGTGACAACTACTTTGAAATCTTGACATTTGCTGCTGCATTTTTTTAGAAAGTTATTCTTCCTTAATTAACATTTATGAAGAAGTAGTAAATTATTACTAACACAAAAAACTTGAATGCTTCAAAAAGAAAAAATGTAATAGAGCCTTTGTTAATTGTTTTGTAAGATACCATAGTACATTATCTTAGGAACTCTCTCGTGTAAAAAGGCTGTGTCTGCCTGTGATGAACAGTTTCACAATAAATAGAAAATACATATGATTCACAAAACAGTTAAAATAAGTTGTAAGATATAAGTACTCAAATAAAACAGAAATTTGATGTGTTTGTATAGTTGTTTGAAGAAAATATTTGTAATGTTGTCTTAAGCAGAGGGACACTACGATCAATGGCCTATATCAAAGGCCGTTGAGATGAAGTCCAGTGATAACATCTAACACATTTGCTCCTTTGGTATTAATCTAATCCATCATTTGCTGGAAGGCTGCAACTCCATAAGGAGGTACTCTGTTTCCTTGCATGAATTTACAGTACCTGAATACTAACAGGTTCCCCATCTCTACACAATGGTAACTGATTAAATAAACATCGCTGGAATGTGAAGCAACTGTTCAGAGCTTGAAAGGTACCTTGAGGTTTCCTCTTTTTTCGTAAACAAGACGTTACATATCTCTCCAGCTCCCGCAACGTGGATGCCTTTAATGTCTCAAAGTCAATTTCAATCTCATCAGGATTGGAGTTTTTGAGTGAGGGTTCTCTTGACTGGATGATATGGACAACCCGGCCTAGTTTCTCACCAGGGAGTTTGTTAATGTCCAGGCTCAATTGTCTTTTTTCTTCATAAGACATTGGCTTACATTTCTCCTCCTCCTCAGACTCATAAGCAGGAGGTGGTTTCGTGTTCTTCACAGTCACAGGCTCCTTCTTACTACTTTAAAGAACAAGTAGAATGCATTATTATAAGAAGCAAAATGCTACAGGCAATATAACAGAAGTGTTGTTAATTACAGTTAAAGTTTTGTTAGTACTGTCTACTGCTTTCTGAGATCTGGTATAAACTAATGTCTAATAATCTGAGCCATGAGTCAGCAAGTCTAGAGTTTAAATTGTACCTCAGTCATAAACATACTAGATGGCCTTAGACAAGGCACCATTTCACACCCTCATCTGCAATTTGGGAAGAATACGACTGGACTATTTTACAGAGCTGCAGTAAGGATTACAGAAATAATATATGTGAAATTCGCTGAACACTCAAAAGTGCGATATAAGTTTTAAATACTATTGTTTCAGTAACTCAACAATATAGCTAAAAGGGCAAAAAGAATAAAGAAGAGAATGATCTGCTATCCATGTAAAAGAGAACACACGGTTAAAGGAACTACAGTACTTTCAGCATGAATTTTACTCAGAGTAAGGAAGCTAGCAACCAGAATCCAATTACTTACTTACCAGACAAAGAGCATACATGGACAGCAGTATGTTTCTGCAGTTTCTAAACACCAGCTTCCCTGTGCCATACTGCATTCACAAACCACTCAAACTCAGGGAAGTTTAAAAAGCAACTTGTGGGATGGGTGTCAGAAAGCAAAACCCAAAATTAATATAATAAATAAATAACTCTGCTTCCCAAGTGTAATTGACTCTGTTAACTCTATGTATTAAGGCCAATATGCTGATACACTACTGTCAAATAGCCATGTGTACAGATATAACCAATGAGAAACCTATTTGAGCCAGATTTAGAGACATCGGTTCTATGACAGCTAGTAAGTACATGTTCACTGAAGGAGTTCTTACGTTCAATGTTTTTTGAGTGCAGTATTGCATTCCCTAAACTAGAAAAATCCTCTCCTACTAAGGAGAAAAACAAGCTGCTTATTTAGAAATGATTGTTTCTTAAATAATCATCCAGGCAGTCATACAAATAGGTTTTGAACTGATTGATCCATCTTCAGTAGTATTCTAAAGTTCTAGCCAAGGAATTTCCTTTCTTTTCTCAAGATTAATTTTTAAAATACAGGGGTGGAGTATAGTAGGGCGTAGAGCCACTGCTAGTACTTAACAGAAAGAAGAGCTTGTTAAAGAGTAAGAGCGCTGCTCAGTCAAGGTTATGTGGTTAAGGAAGTGGTGCGGCCCTACTTTTTCGCTGGAAGCAGCAGCTGGGAAGGCAAGGCTCCTAAACCCTATGAAAGAGTAAAGCCCTATAGCAGAAGGGAGGCATAGAGGAAACTTGTTTTTGCTTGGCTGCTACTGCTACTGTCACTGCTACTGCTAGTATTTACTGTTGGTAAGTGGTCATTTAGCTTGTTGCTGAGGAAGCACAATAAACTAGACTATTTCCTTTTATAATTTCTGGCTGATTTTAAGTTCAGCATTATTGCAGGGCCCATTCACCATATGGGGTAAGCATCGTCCCGCTCAGCTACTTGTCACAGCCCCATAAGGTATTAATACTAGAAATATGTAACTTTATATCAGCAGTCAGGAGGACAACTTTATGATCTATTTTATTTTTTAAAAAATTGGCTGCCTTTAAAGTAGAGTCGCCTCAAGGTGGCGCATAAGAAAAAAACAATACAAAAGTATATAAATAAATATACAAAAAATACTATCAAAATGTTGTATGACCAAACAGAAGATATTTTAAAAAACATCAGTTACAGGTAAAGATTTGAATGGCTCCAGAGTGTTGTTTTTATATTGTTGTCTATATGTTTCTGATGTTATTTTTAAATTTTGTATAATGTTTACTGCTTTTAACTGTTGTAAATCGCCCAGAGAGCTTCGGCTGTGGGGCGGCATATAAATGTAATAAATAAATAAATAAATAAATGTATGGACTGAGAAAGTGAAAGCAGCCATTGTCAGTCACATGGAACAGAGACAAAAAGGAAGGAGCTTGCAGTGCTGAGAAAAAGGCATCCATCCACTTGGATATCTGAGGCAATGCGACATCCTGGAGATGGTGTTTTTCGGAAGTGCAACATTAGTTCCGTTATTAGTGGTATGGGTTCACCATAACCAGAGGTAGGCAGGGTGTTCAGGATGAGCTGGCTTTGAACCGATTGGTTAGAAAGGTTAGAGAGCCTGAACCATTACCATAAGGATCTCAGGGGATGTCCTGCTTGATATATTTCTTCTTTTTCAGTTCTTGGAGAGCATCAGCAGTTACAAATGGGACAGAAATGTGTTGTCAGTCTTCAGCCTGCTTAGGAGATGGCTTCAAAAGCTGTTTTAAAACCTAGCCCCTCAGAAGTATGTTGCACTGGGGTTAGTGGTAAGGCAGAGTATCTAACAAAGGTCATTGATAGAGGACTGGACATGAATCAGAGAGCTTTATATGAAGCTTCTTTGGCCACTCGGACATAGTGGCTGTCAGTTTTTCTTCCATAATGATGTTTGAAGCCTTGAGGAGTTACAGCCATGTGCCTGCTTTGTACATTTCAAGCAGTGCAGATACGATTCCTACTTGTGCTCTTCATAAAGACAAATTCAACATTGCTCCTTAATATCAGGGACCTTCCCTCTCCAAGTATGTCTGCTACAAACAATACACATAAACACACACATGCGCGCGAGAGAGTGAGAATGCTGGAAAAAACACCCCATTTTAAAAAGGGAGTGACGCCAATTACACTAAGAATAAAACAGAACAAGAGAAGACTTCTAGTCTAAAGAAGAGCAAGTGCTAAGGCTCAATGTAGGAAGAGAACCACCACAGAATGAGCTAATTGAGCTGCTGCTGTTGTAGACATTGGAAAAGAACTGAGCAAGAAGGCCCTCGCCCCATCCCTTGAAGCAGATGCAGATGGTAAAGAAAAGAAAAGAAAGGCGAAATCATCTTGAAGGGAGAGGCGCAAATATCAATTCCTTGGCAAGAGCTCTAGAATGTTCCTGGAGTTGGTTCTGCATAGCACAGAACCCCATATCTGGGACTGCATGGAAACCACAAAGAACTACTCAAGAGACAGAATTTGTACCATGATTATATAATTCCATTTGCTCCTTTGTCATAGTTTTCTGCAACACAATAAATTAATCTTTAAAAAAAAACTAACAATTTTATTCAAAATAAACTAACTTTCTTTTATTCCTGGTACTATTATATTTTATATATTCCAGCAGTGCCTTTTTCAATCTGAACACACATACTTGGAAAAATTCCACAAGCTGGTGTAGAGGCATTTACAACTTCACTGTAAAACATATATCTATGCAATTCTCTTGGGAGGTTTTCTGCTTTATGTATATTCATAAGAAAATGTATCTGTGCAAAAAAGTGACACAAAAATGTGGGATACAAATCATAATTACAACTGCCCAACATAGCAGTCTATTCAAGGATCTAAAGATTCTTAGACAAAACATTAGCATCATTGTTTGTTGCTGAAAGTGATTTAATTGATATTAAGGCTTTCTGCCATTGAAAATAGTTATTCCAAAAGCCTAGAAGTTCCACAATTATAGAACTATACATTCAAACAAACGGTAGCCCTCTTTCATTCAAGTTAAACTATCACAACACGATGTGGTTGAAAACAATGTCAATTCAACTAGAGGTTTCTGAAGTAATGGAGGTTCTGCCATACTTCTGACAATGCTCTTGGTCCTCAATCCAACATTAAATAAAAACTACGCATGCACACATAAGACTGACGCATGCACACATAAGGCTGACCTTGCGTTACTGCTGCTGCCGTTATTCTTTTTGAGCTTCTTAGGTGGCGGATCCTTGGTTTTATTTTTCTTATTCTCTTCTACTTCTTCCTTCTTTTTGTGCTTCTCCTTTTTCTTTTCTTTCTTGTCTTTCTCTTTTTTCTTTGGTTTGTTCTGTTGTGGCTGGGACAAGGCAGCCAACTGCTCATGCACTGCTTTAAGCTAAGGAGCAGACACACAGATCAATATAATTTTGTTCTGATTTCTTTTTCCTGCATTCTTTATTTTAACTCTCTCCCGGCCTCCTGCTTTTTCCAAAGAGTGTGTCTGAGGACACACTGCTCACAAGCTCACCCATTCTTCATCAGCAGTACTGCCTACTGAGGAGGAAGGGATGATACTATAAATTTCCTTCATTCTCTAGGTGATAAGGGGAGCCCAGACCGGCATGGTAGATCAGGGCCCTTCTTCTTACCCATTCCTATCCAATCAGCAAACAAAAAGGAGGGAGCACAAACTATTCCAGTAGTGCCTAGTGCATGCTTGATTCTGAGTCAGGAGTTCATCTCCCCTCACCCTAGCACAATATGGATAGTGCAAAGAGTGAGACACCCAGGCATCAACAATCCCACTCACATGGTGAGTATGGAGCAGCCTTCTGGTGAGCAACCAGCCCTCCTCCCTCCTTTCCTCTCCCAGCTGCAGAGGTGGGCAGGGATCATCCTTGCAGCTGCACAACTTCTCCAAAGGTGTGCGAATGGCTGGGGGCTGTTTTCTGGCAGCTGCATGGCCAAGTTGCCCTGAGCACCTTAGCCACACAGGACCAAACTGGCATCCCACCACCCCCTGCTGGCCTTTCCGGCCTTTCCAGAGCAGGAAAGGCATGGGGGGGGTGAAGGTTGGATGCTGCTGTCTAAAGGCCTTTTCCTGCTAGGCAGGTGTTTGGAAACACCTGATCTTGGCTTAGCTGTTTCAATAACGTATGTAAGAGGAGCGTGTGTGAAAATAAGCCCTACCCAACTCTCCAAGTAAAATTATGAGAGCTGGGATGAGAAGCTCAGATCATCTGACAGTAAAGCACACATGTTCGCCCCTAAAAGCAGCATAGAATTGCTATGGACCTGTGAGCTTCTCCTCATCCAAGTTGTATAAAAACTGGAATGTGGGCTACAAGTCCCAGACTATACATGTGGCTGGTATACAGGGAGCTGAACAGAACCTAACCCTAAACCCGAAAGCTGGATTTAAGCAGATAACTGGGCAAAAGAGGATACGGAGTCAGATTCCCAAAAGCAGGATACATAAACGTTTTACCTGTTCCTGGAGCTCTGCTAGCCGCTGAGCTCGCTCTTCTTCAGAATCATCTGATGAACTGTCACTATCAGAGGAGCTGTCACTGCTGCTGTCACTGGATGAAGGTGGGGGCACTTTGGGTGGGGGCTGCACCACTACTGGCGAGGAAGCTGGAATCACAGGCTCTTCAGGTTCATCTGGCATTTTAGCAAAGCGCATCTCAAACACATCCTGGGGAAAATACAATAATCAATATATGTAATAGTCATAGAATCATAGAGTAGTTGAGTTGGAAGGGAGCCATAAGGCCATCAAGTCCAACCCCCCGCTCAATGCAAGAATCCACCTTAAAGTATACCTGACAGATGGTTGTCCAGCTGCCTCTTGAATGCCTCTAGTGTGGGAGAGCCCACAACCTGCGGCCCTCACTTCAGAAACCTACCACCACCTCTACCCACCCTGAAAGAAGCACAGCCACCTGTGGCACCCACAATTCCAAACTCCAGAAGGATACCATGGTCCAGGACAAACAACAAGGTAACATTTCCCCAGGCTCTCCCCAAGCAGGTTGTCAACGAGGGCAAGCTTTGTTCGAAACCAGGCCTGAAAGCCTATAAAAACATATCTTTTAAAAATAAAAATCTTATCTCGAGAAATGGACCCATAAACCCCAGATGTATTAAAACTTTTAAGTTAGTTTAATCTTCCAATTAATAATTTGTTTTCAAAATTAGTTTCTGAACTTGAAAAAAGTATGAATGTAAAGCAGATTTTTTTAAAAAAATAATTTTTTATTTACCTGCAGTTTCCGTGCCATAGCAACCACTTCATGATCAGGAGGGTTATACTTGTAACAATTGGAAAACATCAATCGGACATCAGCTGCAAATTCCTGAGCATCTCGATAATCCCGGTTCTCCAGTTTGGACTAGAATTGTAAAATAATTCTGCCATTAATATTGAAATCATGACAAGAAAGTAACACAGAACAATTACACTACTATTCGGAGTGTAACCACATTGTAATCTATGGGTAGGGGTGTATGGTAGCTACTGTAAAAAGCACTGCAGGAAATGGCCGTGCTTCAGAGGCATTTGCAGTAAACTACCCAGTTCACAATTATTTAATATGATGTAGGAAGTAATTTATTGTTGGGCATGTCCACTATCACTGTACACCCTACAGTAAACCCTGCTTGACCTGTCCAGGGCCAGATCTACACCTCATGTCATATTGATATGATCCCATCTTGGTGGCGCCATATCCCTCTTGTGCATTTATACCTTGCAGCACACACAATGGCATCTACTGCGGTATTTCAGTGAATACGGAATAAATGCAGGGAATAACGCTAGAAAAGCAGTATATGGAATGTCTAATGTGCCCCAACAGTTATTGGTGCATTTCAATACTGCTAAAGAGCACTAGTGTAGATCTAGCCCAGGAATCTACAAATTCAGAACACAATAGTATTCCTGATATCTGACATCCTGGGGGCAGGGGGAAATACCCTTCTTTGTTTCTTGCCCTGGGCAGCACCAAAGTTCTGTGTTGTGGGGGCTCTGATCAGATCATTCTTGTCTGTTGGGGAAGGCATTAGTCTGGACCAAGTTACCTCACTACCACAGGGAAGAAGTGGAGAGAATCTTTCAGCAGCTTAGACAAACAACTATGGTGATTAATCCCAGAATTCGCATAGGAGGTAAGAACAGGCATAGCTGTATGTTTAATGCAAAAGCGGGAAGGCATTGAAGAATGCATTGAAGAATGGTATAAAGAAGTGTGGGACATTGCTATAAACGATAAATTGACATGTAATATAAAAATGCAAAGAGGCATAGTAAAAACGAATGATTTTGAGAGTATATGGAAAAAGTTCCTGGAGTTTGTATTTTCTAAAGGAAGGGGGGTTCCACCAACAGATGAAACTATGAGTTTTTGGAAACAAGAATGAGATCCCGAGGTGGGGGGAGCACTGTTATGTTTATTATATTATGTTTAATAGGTTAATATTGAATATATGATAGTAAGGTATGATAATATCTTGTATTAAGTGATTTTGATTTGTGTTTGTTGTTTCAATAATAAAAATATTCAAAAAAAAAATTAAAGAAAAAAAAAGCGGGAAGGCTACCACTTCCCAGCAGCAAGGATGGGCAGCTACAGCAGGAATCAGGTGGGTATAAGCAGAAGGAAAAGGCCTCATATTTCCTGTCCTACAGGGGTACTTTACTGTTAAGTACTTTACTATAGTATTAACTATATGGGAAGATCAATGAAAATGCAGCCACAGGTAAAACATGTCATCTTGTGGAAACTAGGGCAGACACTTCCTCTAAGTAATGGATAGTCCTATCAATCAGGAGAGACCTTCAGGAATAATGCATACCTGACCACACTGCTCCCCAACAAGCAGTCATGGCTTATTTGTACAAACAAAACTAATTTCATAACAGCAGCAATTCAGCCTTTTTCTTTCCTTTGCAAGCAGCTTTAATGAATATAGGAATCATTCATTCATCCTGCCTTCTATAAGACATTTTCTAAATCCAATTTATTAACAGATTCAGTTCACTCATTCCCCCTCTCCACATCAACAGCGCAAGCACGTTTGTTTTAATAATTCATTTTAAAAAGAGAATCATGACAACTAGCCTGGCTTGCACAGACTAAAATGTCAGCTTCCCTGCAGTTCATCCTCCTTTCCCACTCCCCCACAACAACGTGTTAGTCATAGATAAAATGACTGACTAGGAAGTCCACAGCCCTGAGCTGACCCTGATAGAAGAACAACGGCCAGAAAAGTTGCTTCCTGTGTTCATGTTACGAAAGTAAGGATGGCCAACAAAGTCCGATGCTTGTTCTCCTTGCCTTGCACCACACCCTTTGTCTCTGACCCCACTAGGCCCTGATAGAGAAGTGTGTCAAGGCCTCTAGGAAGGGGACGATGACTGCTTGCTTCATGAACAAAAAGAACCCCAAGAGGCAACCACCATAGGAATAAAGCTAAACCAGTAAAATAATTGTTATTCAAATTTGTACACAACTCTATTATACTCAATTAAATGTATTCAATGTGATGATAGTAATACAAATCAGAAAACAATTTCCTGCCACATCAGTGTTAATCATTATTGAATGTTATACTGCTACACTGATGTGGCAAGAAATTGTTTTCTGCTTTGTATTATCATCACATTTATTTGACTGCTTGCTTCAGCCAGAGCTTCTTGGTAACTAGTATAAACAAACCTGCACCATCAGCCCTGTGGCCTCCAGAACATAGAAGACAGAAAGACCTGAGGTCAAGGGGGAAGGAAGGGGCAGGAATACCCCCAACTCCTGACAGAGCTCTTGAAATATCTGCATTTCAGCCTGCATAGCAAAAGAACTATTATTATGTACTGATGATTAGTTATTACCAAAAGCGCAACAGAGCAGGCATAGGTAACATGGTGCCCAGTACACCCTTAGATATAGTTTTGGGCGCCTGACAAGAGTCCCTATCCTTCCTTAGTTTTTATGCTGCAATAACAACAACAACAACAACAACAACAATAATAATAATAATAATAATAAACCATTCTTACTGGCAATTGGGATTGCATGAAAGCAAAGTGAGGGCCTCTAAGTTGGACCCATCTCCTTTTCCCCTTAATGTCTCTGGGCCACACATAGGCCTCGGAGATGTTTTTTAGGCCTAGTCACTATCAATTTGTTGTTAATAATTTCTGAAGAAGTTATAACAAACCCCTGTAGAAGGCCTAAAAACCAAGAGGCTGAAACAAGTCCTGAGACTTCTCTCTTTACGTCTCTTTAAAACAAACAACCCTCTATAGAACAAATGTAAATTGCTTGGAAATTCCTTCCTGCAGATAAGCATTATAAAAACCAAGAGGCTGAAACTTTGGGCTTTTGTATAATAAACTTTTCTATAGCATCCTGAGACTTCTCTCCCCTCTTTGTGTACCTTTAAAACAAACAAGCCTCTGTAGAACAATTGTAAATTGCTTCGAAATTCCTTCCTGCAGATAAGCATTATGAATATGCCAACAGAAAAAGTCATTGTTAAGGAATGTAGGTCTTTCCCCGAAGTAGCTTTATGATAAGGCACCTAGTGCTGCTGCATTATTAGGCTAAACCTCCGAATAATCTTTCTTTGATTTGGGGCCAGTTGTTTTTTCCCCTACTCTGGAAAGAGGGTTGCCTTCTCATTTTCTGCCTAAGTGGGGATGTCCAAAACCTGTTTATTTCAAATTAGTTTTCTGATGTTCCACCTCTTGATGTCAGGTAACCATGAATGGTCAGCAGTTTCCAAACAATGTCTGTGTGCATGTGCATCCCGTACCCCTCAGCTGTCTGAGGAATTGTTTCAATATCCAGCTACTGATCATGGAAAATTCAGTTCTAATAGTACATTATTTGCAAACGCTGCAAATCTGAGAAACCCCTCCACAGTTAAGATGCAAATTTTAGTCCTCTGACAATTTTATTTCTACAGTGAAACTGATAGTATGAACTTGTTGTAAACATTGAGGGGGGGAAGCTTATCAGTTTCACTGCAACTTTCTGGAGTCTTGGTATACAAATCCCCAAGCTTGTGTAAAATTTGTGTATCCAACAGCAATATTTTTTTCTCTCTGACCCAATATGCATAAGAATTTTCACATCCAATCACCGTTTCCCCCCTTCCTGGTAGAAATCAAATCAAATATAATTAGATATAGGACAGCTTGGTGTATTCACCTACGAAAGTGGAACATCCAAATCAAAATAAAATGTGGCCAATTAATGCAGCATTTCCATGCACAAGGCACACTATAAACCAGGGATGGGGAACCTCCAGTCAGTAGGCTAATTTGGTCTGCCAGGCTGGCCCATCCAGTAAATCTACAGGGCCCCAGACAGGATCCATTGCTTTCACCCTACACGATAAAGGCTAGCAGGAAGTGGAATTCCCTCTTCATCACAACGGTTAAAGCTGCAGGAGCCCTGCCTTATTTTGTATCTGGTCACTCTAGTTGAAGAGGGAATTTCACCAGGTGCTGCATGCATATAATGACACCTGCTGAAATTCCGTTTCCAGTACAACTGTTAAAGATACAGGAGCCCTGTCCTCCTTTTCATACGGGCACCCTAAGCAACAAGCTAAGGGGGAGGCATGAGGTAAGCAGACACCCTGACCAAAGGGCAGGCTGAAGGGGTGTTCCCCCAGCCGGCACCTAGGAAAGCCTGTGCTCGGTGGAGCTGGGCCCTGGCCGCCGTCACCTTGGCTGGGGTTGCTTCACTGGGCACAGGCACTCCCCAACTCCGATCCCTGGTGTCATTCAGCTCATGGAGGGCTGGGTGATCTGCCCAATCCATCCCAAAACAGTTCCCCACCCCTGCTATAAGCAAACAATATTCTATCACATTCTAAAGGGGAGGATGTGAGCTAATAATTTTCAGGCAAGGTTTTGTAGAACTCCATTATCCATTTATTTATTTTTACAAAAAAACTGCTCCAGTGTACTTCTGCAAAACCCCGTGCTAGCTATACTGTTGGCCAACTAACTGAAAATACACATAAAATTATTGTAAACAATGTATGCACACACACACAGCTATGCCTCCCTGAGAACCACATTTTTTGATATATGCTTGCATGCAAGACAACATAATACAACAAAAAACTGTACTTACTTTAATTGTGCTCAGATCCATAGGATGCTTAATGATATCACGATAATCATGAAGCCCAAGTGCTTCCACATCCACAGGCTTGTAGAAGGGCCACGCATACGCAGCGTGCTTCTTTGCAAACATCTCCTTTATGATGCCACTACAATACTTTAATTGTTCTGACGCTTTGCTACTGCTACTCTTCTCTACTACATGCTGCTGAGAGTCCGGAACATCCTTCTTCGGAGGCTTCACAGGTCGGCTTTCTCTTCGTGGACCTGCCTTGGCGGGCTTGGGTTCAGGGGGCAGCGATGACGATTCATGAACGGGGTCAATTGTCGTTGGAGTTGTAGTGTCTGCTTTCCTCTTCACACCCTTTTTTGTCTGCAAAAGCAAACAGTCACTCTTTGTAGACGTCTGCTCTTTCATTGGCACATTGTACTGTGGAATTCTCATAACTAAGCAAACAGTTCACACAAGAAGGGGAAAATACAATCACAAGGACTTCATGTACCCTTCACTATATTAAGGCCAAGTATCTATTTTAAGATAATTTACCAAAATTTTGACCAAATATCAATTAAATAATAATCTTAAAAACTGGTACAGTGCAGTGTAGGAGCAAACTGTGAAGCTGTGTGCCATGAAGTCTCTGGTTCAAATCTTGCCTCACCCTATTTCCTTACTAAGCAGTGGTAAGGATTACTGAGATTATTTGTGTATTTATTTAATCTATTGATATATACTGCTTACCTTATCTGCATGCGAATAGTGTGTGAGAAACAGTTTGTACACATTAAAGCACTACATAACTACTTAATCATCATCATGGGCTGGATCCAGAACTGCTCCTCCGTGAATAGAAGGGGGCCTTTTATTGGCGGAGAAAACAAAGATCCAAAGGAAATTTCCCACTCGAGGAAAGAAGAGGTTGGGTTTTCTTCCGCTTTTACTCGCAACCAACAATCAGCTCTTACATAGGTTTCTGAACATGACATTCGAGCCTTTACCAATGGGTTGTTTAGGGGCTAAACAACCCAGAGCTGAACCCATGATTTGATGTTATACTGTTTTTATATATTCTGAGCTGTTTTGGGATGGTGTAAGCTTTGAAATATAAATATCTAGATAGATAGATAGATAGATAGATAGATAGATAGATAGATAGATAACTCCACTGCTTTGAAGAGCACAACTCCCTGCAACTACTTTTAACAATTTAAAAATAAAGTACAGATAGAAAACCTATGTTAATCTTTAGCTTCAAGCATGTCAACATTTAGCCATCAATCCTTACACCACCCTTGCTTTAGTTATTTTATCAATCCTTACACCATCCTTGCTTTTTTCTCTGCTGCTTTTCTCTTCCATATAACATAAAACCTGTTTTCCATGTACAAGCGAGTACACTTTCTATCTAGTTCATAGGGCTTGAACGATGGCAAAATCTGACTTTCTTGTACAGTAGAAATTCGCTATTACACATTTCTCTGAAAGGCTTTTTAAACAGATGTTCTAGGAGAACAGCAGACAAGGAAAATGCACCCACTATTTTCAGTAGCTCAGGGTTTCTTCACAGTTTACAAAAAACAAACCATTTTAAAAACATACATGTGGCAACAATCCTCAGCCAAATTCAGCTTCCTTTATTAGCACGTATATGCTTAAAATGACCTGTGTGACATAGAGATGTGAACACACCCACACCCCAAAAAACCTGGGGAAACTATGGGGAACGTTTTTTCTTGTTGTTTTCTGTAGGGACTTTTTGGGGGATGCTTTTCTGAAAGGAATTGGATTAGGAAATATTTTCTTTTAGAAAGATGAATACCATGTTTAGGACAAGGTATTATTATATTGCTATCTAGTCTTTATTCCCTCAAAATCATTTCTAAAAATGATGTAATATGAAGACTCTTATGTAAGACTATGTAAATTTATCAGAACATGACCATTCCTGTACACTGAGGACAATAAATACTGTCCAACTCTCAACTACAGAACAAGATGTCTATTTGCCTCCAAGGGCCACTGCCATTTTCACAAGAGAAGTAAGAAGGATTCAGTGCCATGTTTGCTTGTGAGCTTCCTCTTGTTGACATTTTTTCTAGAACAGGGTTGGGAAACCCTTTTGTCTCTGTGGACTATATGTAGTGTTGGGCTGCAAACACACCCTTTGTACCTCTCCTCCCTGCCTGCTGAGATGGGATCACTCGTGTGTGGGGCAGTTAAAGCCTCTCCCACCCCAAAGAGGTCCCTTCTGAGATTGCTGTTGGGGTCTTGTGCAAGCCTAGCTTGACTCTGTCCCCTAACTGTCCATGAGAAGATCACAGGCAAATTTATTTTAAAGTACAGCAGTCAGAATTGTGCAAGAATGAAGTGAGAGAACTGCTAGGAGGGATACGCCATGAGCCAATGCCCGGTTATAGTGTTGTCTGATTTGGGGCAAGTTATATCCCCCAGTTTATTTGGAATTGACACCTGCCATCGTGAAACAAAACCGTTTCTAGTTTACTCACCTTCATGGGCTGCGCAGCTGTTGGGATAATTGGTGGGTGTGTCTGAATGGGTTGCGGGGCAGAAGGGGGAGGGGGAGGAGGCGGAGGGGGAGGCGGTGGTGCAGGAGGTTGGGGAGGCACCACTGTCATTACTGGCGTCTGGACAATAAGGTCAGGGGTCATAGAAGGAAAGGAGTGAGTTGTTTGCACGGGCTGAGGATTCGGCTGTGGAGCTTGCGTCTGTGGTGGGGATGATGCTTGAGTTGCATTCTGTACCGCTGATGCGCCTGCCTTGGATGTAACTGTCAGAAAGGGACAGTGTCACATTCTGCACATAAAGCCTCTAAGTATGCAAAAATAGACTTTCCTGGTAACCTTATATAACCCAAGTGTTAAACAACCTAAAATGTATACATTTTCCTTCTCTGATTAACCATATACGTATATATAATTACAGAAACATCCTTTCTCAACAACTATCCAGTACTGAAAGAGCCCACAGTTTATTCCAATAACTAATAAATGCAAATCACTTATTTGAAAACAAAATGGTTTTTTCTCTTCTTTCTCCAAATGTATTATCTTTACAATTATAGCCACCTCCCATCTATTCAAATCGTAGTGAATGTAGGACTTTAGGTTTCTGGAGACATACATTCGTTCAGACTTCCTGAATATGGACCACAGGTATTTTGGACTACAACTGCCATCATTCCCGCACTCAATCGGCATGCTGTTTGGGGATGATGGGAACTGTAGTCAAAAAGTAAAGCATTATACTTGGGAACGTCAATGGAGTAGGAGCAAAATTTGCCCTTTAGCTTTAACACGGTATTTCTCCCTCCAAGACAGGGATACTTATGTACACTGCACACATACACTGACCTGGTTGTATGACACAACAGCCCACCATGAGTTACCCACAGGGCTATCACGTTGCACTGGGCACCTATAGGTGCCCGGCCTGCTGCGGCTTGTCATATCATGCAAATCCAGGGGTTGTTTGAGTGTTAGTCTTTGTTTTAGGGTTATTTGAGGATTGTCTAACCCTCAAACAACCCCTGCTGCTTGGGTTTGCACAACACAACAAGCCATGAAAAAGTGGTACCCACGAACACCTGGCATAACCCAACAGCCCTCGCAGGTAAATGAAGATATGGTGGGCTGTCGCTGTGCAAACCAGTATCTTTTCAAATATATATTTGCTTTCCCTACACATACATACAAATAATGTCAGCAAGTTTTTTTTTTTAAGTTCAAAATAAAGTAAAAACTTGGGAACACAAACAGTAGATCAAGTATCAGTACCTGCTTCTTTCCTACCACGTCCTCTTCCTTTTATCGGGACTATAACGATTTCAGTTTCTTCCTGGGTCATTTCAGAAATTTTCTGTAGAAAAAGTTTTTCTAGCGCTTCTGCCATTAAAACAATATCATCCCCTTGCTGAACAAATAAGAAATTAAAGAAGTTAGTGATTATTTAGCGATATCAGTGTGAGCATACAACTTTTCTGGTTCTGTGTGTCACTGTTAAAAATATAGTTGGACAAATGGCAGTTAATTTGCCATCTGCATTTGGAATATCACAAATGTGTTGGAGACTATGGTGATAATGGTGCATTTATCACTTACTTCAGATGTCTGTCCATGTGACCTTAGAAACCATTCTGAGCTTTTAGCATATATATCACTATGCATTTGTAAATGGAAGCTATGGTTCCTTCAGAAGCCTGAGGCCTTGGGTTGCTTTTCATTGCATCCTATCCTATGCTGTACAGCCCAATGTAGTCACTTTTGGATTCTACTTTACTTTCTCCGAATCAAAGTTGGTCAATACTTGACTGAAGTACAGAAACATTTCACTTATTACCCACAGAGGGGAACTAGGTAGCATATAACCTCCTACCTACTCACTATAGGCTGGTTCACACATCATTATAAGCCACCCTAAAAATAAGCTACAATGGGTTGGATGTTCCTTCACTAATCCATGGACATGAGGAAAAGTTCCTGATTTTTAGAGCAGTAAAACAATGGAACCAATTACCTAGGGAGGTTGTGGGCTCTCCCACACCAGAGGCATTCAAGAGGCAGCTGGATAGCCATCTGTCCGATATGCTTTAAGGTGGATTCCTGCACGGAGCAGGGGGTTGGATTAGATGGCCTTAGAAACCCTTCCAACTCTACTATTCTAGGATTATAGGATTCTATTCATGACAAGACGATCAAGCGCTTTGAAGCTTGCTGTGACTTGCTTTCCCATTAGTACTCCTGCTCACTCCCATGAGCCTTTGTGGCACAATCTCAGCAACCTATTTCACTAATGAGTGCGAATGCATTATTTTGTAAAAGAAAATCTGTTTTGGGGAAATTTGCACATCTTTAACAGTTTTTTCAAAAAGAAAAAAATTCAGAGAGGTTTCCACATATTTAGCAGGGAATTTTTCTGTTACTGTGCTTTAGTGAATGTGCAGAAATCTCCCCAAAAGTTAAAAATATTTAAAGATAGATTTGCACGATTCTAGAGAAAAAACCCAGAAAAAAATGGGCAGGGGGCAAACACGTTTTTCCCAAGGACAGAGTTTGTTTTTTTACTGAAAGTTCAACAGCCTTGGATTATGATTCTTTTTAGAATTTAAGATGTTTTTATATGTTGTTACTCTGCCTTTATGCCCCCCAAATTGGTTTCTAAAACTATGTAATAAGAACACTTTTATAGGAAGGCTAGAGATGTAAACTGTCCACAAATAATGTAACCATGATTGAAAATGCTTTTAAAGTCCTCCCTGTAAGATTCCCAGCACAGTAATTCCTTCCATTCCTTATTAAAATTATTGATCTAATATATCTTTTACTGATACATTTCAAATCCATGGCTTGTAGTAGGGGTTGTGGCATTGGTAAGAAACCACCCGTGCTGTGCACTGAGCCGGGTTTGGATGACACGGCAACCCACACTGCCTTGTGGGTCATTATGCAAATTGTGGTTGTGCCTGCAGCACATATGGGGGCAAGGGAAGACGGCAATTTCCCGCTCCATTTTATAGCCCTTCCATGAGATTTGCATGATTTTCTCCTTATTTTTACTGCTTTGCCATGAGATTTGCGGAGCAGCCTTTAAAAGGTGTTCGCTAGGAAAGGAAACACCCTTTCTGCAATTGGTCCACTGCAGTAGGTGGCTGACCCTCCTACAGATGTGAAGGTCTGGCGGGGTGGGGGAGAGAGAAACCATTTCCCTCCCCCCCCCCCATTTTTTTCCCGAAGCCTTTTTGGGGGGGTTTCTGAAAAATTGGAAAACTTGAGAAATAATAATGAAGAAAAAATGCATTATGGGATGTTTTATTTTAGCATGATGAATAAAATGTTTAAGACAAGGTGTTCAGATATTTAATTGTCCAAATGATTTCTAAAAACTATGTACAGTATCAGATTATTACAATTTCTGTGCACCAAGGACAAGCAAGTCCTAGGTTGCAAACTAAGACTACAACTCTCAAATGCATTCACATCTACAAATTCTATTATAAAAAAAACATAAAACCGTCCTCTAACATTAGAAATACCAAATCACCAAATAGTTTTTACCTAGGGGGCACTGCCATTGAAACAGAGACTAAAACTGATAGCGATAGCTCAGAAAACGAGTCTGATTAAATTTCATGCATATCCATTGAATTTTGGTCTCCCTGACTTTTTCCCAGTTCTTTTTATGGGAAAGGGTGCTTTATGTCTGCTTGACACTGTGGGGGACTAGCAGAGACATAAATAATTTTCATTGTTACTAATGTTGATGGTTTCTTCTGTTTGTTGTTGTTGTTGTTGTTATTTTGTTTTTGAATTGTTTTTTGCCTGCTCCTCATAAACTGGCCAAACCAAAGAGGTTCCTTACAGTTTAGGTGTTCCTAACAGTTCAGGAGCTTGTAGCTCCATTTGTTACCTTTTTTTTTTAATGAAAAATAAATTCAATATGTAATAATTGTTTGAATACACTGTACTTTTAATATACCAAATGTAATAATTTTATGCCAAACCATCTTGGACATAATTACATTTTATGTTCCTAAAGTAACAAAGTGTTTTTCAATCTGTAAAAAGTGTTAATATTGCATTATTTCAATTTTTCTGAAAATTTCTATTTCCCCCCCGAAAAACCTGGGGAAAAAAACATTTCCCCCCCCATGGCTTCAAAATTTCCGGAAATTTTACATCTCTAGACCCTCCCACAACAGATCACAAAAAGGAAATAAAAGCAGTCTTTAAAAATAAAAGGTCTTCAAGGAAGGGAAGTGCCGAAGTCTGTCGGGATAAAAAAAAACCACCCATCGTGGCTTCTTCTCAGGGTGACTTAGCATGATTTGAGAATGTCCCCTACATGTACATTCTTATGCCAAACACCCTTTTACCTCTACATTTTCTCTTCTCAGTTATATATCCCATATCATTAGTTTATAGCAGGGGTTGGCAACCTGTAAACCTCCGGATGTTGTTGGACTCCAACTCCCATTACCCCTGACCATAGTATGCCCACCCCGGTTTATAGCCTCCCAATGCAATGTTGCCTCAAGAACGTTTCTTTTTGAACACTGCTATAATGCAAGAACAAAGGCCACTCAGGAATCACTACAGCACTTGTTGAAACTTTCTTTCTACAATCATCTCTAAGACATGCATTACCACTTTCTTTTTCAGAAACTATCAATACAGTGAACTCACATTGCAGAACAAATGTTTTCTAATTTTCACCAATGTGATGCATTAACATGTAAAGGTTTACTTAAGGCATTTGCCAAGCAGAACTGTTATTCCTGAATTTTATTTCTAACCAAAACAACAAGGAGGCATTCCAACCCAAAAAATAAAAGCAAGTGTCTGAGTCACAAATCTCCTTCTTCAGGAGCCGCCTGCAAAGTAACAAGATATAGAAATTTAAAAACACTCTTGCATAAAAGCCAATTGGCATATAGTACAACACCACAGACAAAATGCAAATAAATAAATTTGTATCTACAGAGTCAAATAAGAAGAACTTTCAATTAACAAAAAGATAAAAACCACCCTCCAACATTAAACATGCCAAACCACCAAACGGTTTTTACCTGCTCTATCAATCTCAACTTCAACAAATGACCATTAAACCGTCTTTATATCTCCCGCCCACAGGTGCATATAATCAACATCCAGAGCTCTTCTCAAAAGTCAAATCACACAGGAAAGAAAAAACTCAACAACAAAGGAAGGAGTTGTAACTTCTCATTCAACCCTTCTGGAGATTTTTGGATAAACAATTCCAAAATGCACTTAATTTCTTTTCTTAATGGCATTTTTTCCTTCATTTTCACAATGCATTCTTTCCACTGCCCAAAATTTCAGATCAGAAATTGTATGATTTTTCTCAAGAAAATGAAAAAAGTGCTCTTAAGAAAGGAAATTAAGGGTGCAATCCTATGCATGTTTAGCCCGAAAAATTTCCTCCAGCTCCCAGCATTCCCCAACCAGCATGCCTACATGATGTTGATTATATGCACGTGTAGGAGTGATATATAAAAACAACTGGGGAATTTACCAGCGCTGGCTTAATGGTCATTTCTTGAAGTTGATATAGATCGTGCAGGTAAAAACTATTTGGTGATTTGGTATTTCTAATGTTAGAGGACGGTTTTATGTTTTTTTTATAATAGAATTTGTAGATGTGAATGCATTTATTGTATTTATCTGTTGCGCTATATTATATTTATTTATATATATATATGTTATGTATGTATGTTTGGCTTTTATGCAAGAGCATTTTTAAATTTCTATATTTTGTTACATGACAGGCAGCCCCCGAAGGAGACTTGTTCTCCTAAACACTGGGTAAGCACAGAGTAAAATAGGTGCTATTGTAACTGAGTCACTTGTTTTTCGATTCTAAAAATAAGCCACACATTTTAAGTACAAAAGACAGTAGCCACTGAAATACTTTTAATAAAATAGTGTTGACAAGTTTGTCGCATCCTTCCTAAAGTCTAAGTTTCAAAAGAAATGCTTATCATTTCTTATCAAATGTTGTAAACCGCCCAGAGAGCTTCGGCTGTGGGGCGGTATATAAATGTAATTAAATAAATAAATAAATCAATCAAAATTTTAATTAAACAAAAAAACATGAAAACGGTGACCCGATACGGTAAATTCAAACTTGAATTTAGCAACAGTTTAGGAATACATCATTTGCAAACCCAAATCTATGAAGTCAACATACCTTATTGTAGATGTAACAATTTGTAAACATTGTATTGAAGTCCTGGATACATTCTTGAGCATTCCAGTAGTAGTTATTCTCCAAGCGTTTTTTTATTGTTCCCATGTCCATAGGAGTTTTAATAATTTTATAATAATCCTGTAGGAAAGGAGATTGATTAAGTATGGCAACTGAAGACTTCATTAGGCCTACTTCTTAAAACCTTTTTCAGATGGCAAAACGTAAAGAATAGAATTTTTATCTGTCCTAGCTCTAGTCACTAAAACGTCAACATATTTTTGTAGCAATGTTTGAAAGATAAATAATCTTAGACCTGAAAGCATTCAAATAAAACCATTGAAGAGCAAAATAATCCAATACTTGATGCTTAGTAACTACATGCCAAACTACACAGTCACTCTGTTGCGTTTTAATTCTGCAGGCAAAAATAGGGAGACAGAGGCAGGTCAAATTTCAGAGCACAAATTTAAAGAATATTAGTTACTTCATGGATGAGAAACCAGTATTTTGTACATCAAATGGCTCTGCTCTAACAAAATGTGGAATCTGCACCAAGTAAATCTTTAATAGCAAGAATATTTTTAATTTTAGGAAATATTCCAGCTTCAGGCCATAATACCTTCCAATAGCTTTCCTCCTAGACAAACAGTTAAATTAGCTGGTCAATTATCTTTCCTGCTGGCAGTCTTCAACAACAGCAGGCTACAAATGTTCTTACTGCTGCTTATTGCACTAGCCTCTAGTTTAAAAAGGAAATCTTCTCCTTGGGCTAGCCGACTGCCACTGTACCATAATTTTTAAGTGAGGAAGATTCAAAGCTTCCTTTCTTGCCAAGACCAAAAATAAGATACTTCTAGGTTAGAATGCTTACTTATAAAACAAATGAATAACCCAACCTTTGTAGTGACCCCAAGACTCAGATCACAGAGTCTTTGTAATACTGACACAGTACAGCTCCTACCCAAGAGGTTTGTGATCTACAACAGACAGACATGGCTGGGAGAAAAGTCAGGGACTGGTAATGAAGAGTGGACATATGGATGGACATTTCAAATAGCTTCTCCACTCCACCTCCCAGCTCTAACAAACAACTGTGAAATCCAGTCCATTGAACATAACATATACTGCCCCTTTCCCATTCTTCATTCTCCTCCCTTACCACACTAACTATATACTATGTACCTTCATTACATCTCTCACTTTAATGTGGATACATTTGCTGTCCTCTCTTTCCATACTGTCCAGTACTTCAGAACCTTGGATGACTGCCATGCTTTCTCTATTCCTACTCCTAGTCCCTTGAGAACCCTCTGAAGGAAATCTATACTCTATGTTGACTTCATCCACTATAATTCTACTCAGGCCTAACAAAGCAGTATTTCTACTCTTCTCCTGTTGATTCCCAAATCAGAAATCACACATTATTTTCAATTTTTGGTTGGGTCATCAGGCCCTCCAATCCTCCATAACCATCCCACCTAGCTCTCTCACACCACTAATGATTAAATATGTTGCTTTACTTTTCTTCTCTTCAGGCTCTACTTACAGGGAGGTTTAGTTTGACAGCATCCACAGGCTCCTGGAAAGGCCATGAAAACTGGTGTTTCCATAACGTCTTGAGCACCACTTTGAGCAGATATTGTAGTTGGTTGGTCATGCGCTTGGGTTTGCTGGGATTTGAGGTCTCTGGTGGAGGTGGGTTAAGGGCTGCTGTACTGCCTTGTTGGGGTTGGGCCTGGGCCTGTGTTGTAGACATTTGTGTAGCTTCTAGTCCATCCCCCATTACTGGTAAATTTCTCAGTCTTGTCCCAGGGCCACTCTCTGCAGACATGCTATTGATCCCATTGCATTCTCCACCAGGCACTCTGCAAAGGAAAAGAAACAATATTAAAGATATGGTTAACCATCTGTGTACAGAACAGAAAGGAGAACACTGCATGCTTTAAATTGCCTAGAGTAAAAGATGTGCCCATATAAACAGCATGTAGCTTAGTTTACCCCCTTGCTTTCCAAAAGCCTAAGCTAGCCAAATGATTCACAGTTGAATATCATAAGGACGCAAAGTAGATGTGGAGTCTCCAGTCTAATCTAGCTTTTTCCTTCTCCAATCTTTACTAAATACTTTTTCTATTATTTATTTTTCTATTACGAGTGTAGTTTCACCACACTTTTCAGCCAAAAAGGCTCTGAGAGCAGCTTACACAAAATTATAAAAACATGGCAGCACCTGCCCACAGGCTTACAATCTAAAATATATGACATGACATGAAAAGAAAACAGAATGAGGAGGGGAACAATATCACACACACACACACACACAGAGGCACCAAATCTTTAAAAACTTAAAAATTTGATTCTTATTGACAAGCTGGAATGTAAACAGTTCAGGGAGATGAGGAGCAAAACGGATCTGGTCTCTCAGCAAAGCCCTCCCACCCACTGAAGCCTTTATACTTGGTTTTACCAGTAAATAATCTTTGCATATCTATATCTATATATCTGCTGGGGCTGGTAGAAAAACCACGTCTCAGGCTCACCATGGGTTGTTTGGACAACAACCCACACTGTGTAAGCGTTGTCTTGTCGTGCGAACTCAGCCATGTACAGGTGTTCTTGATGGCTCTTAATGACATTCATTAAGAGATACAGACACTCAAGGTTTGTTGCGATTCCCCTCAGGGGCTCTGCCCAATCAAACCAGGTATCTCTTGGGTTTGGCAGGCAGCATCTGGCATGTGGAAGAGAGGAAGGCGTTTTTCCTGAGACACTCCTTTTGCTCAGGGAGAATCCTAAAAGAACTGATGAATGATACTGTGTGTATGTGAATGCTTTGAGTGTGTGAATACCCGAAGGTCTGGATGGAGGAAATCAATAAATGGAGTATACGCATGAAAGAAATTCAAAAATAAAATTCAAAAATCCTTATCACTGTAATACTTTCATAGGTCATAAAATACTGTGCAAGCTTTTGAGTTTTCCAGAAATCCTCCATCAGGCAATATGGTAAACAAAGCAAAAGAAAGAAGAGTGGGGTTAGGAGTGCTGATGTTCAAGCCATGGAGTCTGCATTTAGTTATAGTCATAAGAAGGGAAGTGAGAGGAGACTGCAGCCATTCAAATGAGCCTCTACATTACAGAAGTAGGCAACCTGGTGCCCTGCAGACATTTTCGACTACAACTTTCATAATCCCTAACCAATGGCTGGGGTTGATCGGGAAGTCGCCAGGTTGCCTACCCCTGTTCCACCAAGAATGGAGATGGGTTTCAAGTTGCACCTGGTATCCTTCCAAGGGTTGCTGGGAAGAAGAAACAAACATTGGCTGATCCCCATTTAGCAGATAACTAAAATATCAGCCAGGTGATGTCAATTAATAAAAAGCCTAACTGAACAAAACTGTCTTCATCAGGCAGTGGAAGCTAAATGGAGAGGGGGCCAAATTAACATCCTAAAGAAAAGAATTCCACAACTGAGGTGTGGTAAAAGCGTTTTCACATCTTCCAAATAACCTAGCTTCCACCCAGGCTGTGATACAGAGAAGGTGTTCCCCATCAGTTCATAACGCACAAGCAGGATGATATGGGAGGAGACGGTCCTACAGTACCCTGGATTTAAGCCATTAAGGGCTTTATAGATAATATAAGCAATTTGAATTGTTCTCAGAAAATACTGGAAACAGTGCAGTTAAGTGCTCACATAGCTGTGTTCCGACAAGCACACTAGCTAACAAAGCCTTTGATGGTTAAATTCACTAAGATGGCACATTGTTTTAACTGCTTTTAAATTATATATTGTTTTAACTTGGTTCATGGTTTAATTTGTTTTAACTGTGCATATTTATTGTTTTATACTGTATGCTTTTATCTGTACGCTGCCCTGGGATCTTAATGATATAGGGCAGGATACAAATGTTTTAAATAAAATAAATAATAAATAATGCATTCTGGATCAACTGAAGCTTCTGAGGACTCTTCAAAGTAGCCAGATGGTGATCACATTATAGTAGTCCAATCTTGATATAACCAAGGTCCAACCTTTCCAAAAATGGGACAGTTGGCATACCAGCCTAAGCTGGGCAAAGAGCCTCCTGACCACGGCTGCTCTCTGAGCATCCAAACAGGAAGGCCATATCTAGAACTTCCACTAGACTGTGAACCGTATTATCTTTCAAGTGGAGTGCTGAAACCCTGCATCAAAAGCTACACTCTTTCCCGCCCCGCCCCCATTCCAAATAGAGCACCTCTGTCTTTAATTTTTAAGATCTTATCCAGCCCATTACTGATTCAGGTCAGCAACCACTTCCTTGGAATCAGAAGGAAAGGACAGATAGAGTGATGTGTCATCTACATACTGATAATATTAGTAACTTGTTTAAGTAGTGAAGGGTTCAGAGACATTGGTCTGGTTCGCACGTCACAGTAAGCCATGCTGAAAATAAGCCATAGTGGGCTAGTTGTTCGCTCACTGAACTATGTTACTTCCAAAGATGACCAGGTGCTCTGAAGCTTGTTACCACCTTAGTCCTCCAGTTCCCACCCAGCATGTATCCCAGGGGCCTTCACAGCAGAACTCTATCCTGGAAGTCTTTGTAGGAAGGGCTGGTGATTTTGCAGCTTTTTGCCATTGGCCCGCTCAGTGTGCCTGGCGTATTTTGTTTTGCTGGCTTTTGTTGAGTGTAAATGGCAAGTTGTTAGTGTAAAGGCTGCGCAAGTTTCTCTGTTCATTGCCTCCAGCTCCATAATCAATGATCCTACTGCTATGCTTGCCTTACTGGGTTACTTTTGTGCCCCATCTTCCACCCACTCTCTCATTTCACAGACTCTGCTTGCCCTAGTGGGTTACTTTTTTATATCCCCATCTCCCCACCCCTACATCTGCATTCACAGACTCAATTTGCCTTAGCAGGTTACTTTTACACCCCATCTCCCCACCCTCCAGGCTTTCAGCATATTCTTTCAATCTGTCTTATTGGGATGGCATAGACAGAATCTCTATTACACAGCTCTAAAAAACACCTGGAGTTCACTTGGCTCCCAATCCTGATCCTCATTGATTCTTTCCTGGAACTCTCCCTGTTTCACTCTGTTTAGCCCATGTTTCCAGGGTCAGAGTTCTTCCTCCCTTTCATCTGAACCATCTTGCTGTCTTGTTTGTCCCCAGACAGATCCATTGTCTTGTATAGCCAGACAGCACTTCCATCCTGTGTGTGGAAGCTCTCACCAGCTTCCACAGATGGCATAGCCCACCCTGTGACCTCACTGTATGTTTCTACATGTGTGCTGTGCCTTAGAAGAACTGCAACATCTATTTGAGATGCTGACTGAGTCGTGTGGTGAACAAGCAAGGAGTCTTTGTGCTAAGGTTGTTACAAGGATCTAGAGTCAAATGCAGCCACCTATGTAGCCACACTTTAAAGTCTATTTTTGCAACCACCTTGTTTTGGCTCCAGGTCCCTCATAACAGTGTAGCCAGCCATTCAGTCACCCCATTCAGAGCCTTTGCTTGTTATCAGACCACTATGTACATTGTGGCCTTGTATCCAAGGGGGTGACTGCCCCATTTTTGAATTTGTAATAAAAAGCTGAAATCAGAAGGTAGCCTGTACTCTCTGTGATTTTCCAAGGATCTTTGACTAACCAGGATGGTTCTATTTCCTTCTCTTTCTCTTTAGATTGTTGTGGATCTATCCATTCTATCCCTTGAGTGGTCTGTTGTCACTCATGCTCCATGTGTACAGCTTCCCAAGCCCTGTCTCACAATTTGCTTCACACCTTCTACACAACTTATCTGACAAACACCAATTCCCTTCCTTCATCTCTGTTACTGGTATTAGGTAGGGTGACCATATGAAAAGGAGGACAGGGCTCCTGTATCTTTAACAGTTGTATTGAAAAAGAAATTTCAGCAGCTGTCATTTGTATATATGGAGATCCTGGTGAAATTCCCTCTTCATCACAACAGTTAAAGCTGCAGGTGCCCTGCCCTCTTTTAAATCTAGTATAGCTCCTGCACCTTTAACTTTTGTGATGAAGACGAAATTTCACCAGGATCTCCATATATACAAAGGACACCTGCTAAAATTCCATTTTCTATGCAACTGTTAAAGGTACAGGAGCCCTGTCCTCCTTTTCATATGGTCACCCTAGTATTAGAAATAGTATACCAGTGTATTAGTTAGGGTAGGAGGTGGCAACCTGATGTCCTCCAGATGTTTTGGACTACAACTTCCATCAGCCCCAGACACCACACCAATGGTCAGTGATTATGAGAGCTGTAGTCCAAAACATCTGGAGGGCACCACATTGCCTACCCTTGTGCTAGGGGCTTGGAATACTAACAAAGCAACATTCTTTTCTGTAAAATAAGAACTGAATCTTTTATTCTTAATACTTGTTCTCAGCTCTTGAGCCAATTCCCCCCATTTTGTTGGAGTATGGCACATTATCAACAGCATGCACACCACACCTATGGGAAAGAACTCTATAATCCTGTGTTTGTTATGACACTTGTATACATACAAGTTCACATGACCATGTGAACAAAGACATGAGGTAATATTACCACATGGAACTCAACCAGATGAAAAGTCAAGCAGCTACTATTACCATGTCCTAAAGTGGCATCAGTTGTATGAGAACAGCGACAAGCATATTATCCCACTTCCTCCACCCTGTGAGGAATCTTGCTGGTGTTCCCTGACACAAGAGGGGATCACCATCAACTATGCTGTTCAGTGGAAGACTAGCCAAACGGCCAACCTACTGTAGTTGCAGACCAGAGTGATAGAATTAGTGATAACCCTATTACAGTGTACCTGGTGGAATCATAGTTCTCAGTCTTGTCCAATAGATGAAAATACATGAACCTCCTCAAGAATTTTTCTTCCACTTTAGAGGCATTTCTCTGCACCCCCTTCACTGTTTGACATGTGGGGGCAGGGTGGGGTGGAACACCAGAGATATGGTCTTCCAGATTGTGGTCCACAGAATTTCAACACTGCCCTAGAGAGCCACATATGAATCTATCAGTACCTGGTTTTAGACAAGAGGCAAAGCCAGTTTTATTTCAGCAGTTTTCAGGATATTGTTTTTAAGGATGTACTATTGCCAGTGCTTTCAAAGTGTCACTGCTCTCTGGTTTTTGTTTATTTGTTTATTTATTTACTTACAATATTTATATACCACTCCCCATTCAAAATTTCAGAGGGGTGTACAAGATAAAATAAAATACAAACAGAATAAAACACCTTAAAACAGATTTTTAAAAGAAGCAAAATGAAAAGTGAACCGTGGCTGGTCATTGTTTGAGATGTTATTTGTTACTCCGTTATTGTTTTAACATGTGTATGTCATCTTGATCACATTTTAGAAAGGCAAGACAGCAATTCCATAAACAACAATAATGAACAGAAATAAGCAACAAGAATGAACAGTGGAAAATATTAAGTTCTCAAAACCTATACGTCTAGTTTTATTTAGGAATTGTACTTAACAGTCATCTTCCAAAACAGTGTAATACATGAGAATAGTCAGGAGAGGGTGCTAAAAGCCAGGAAAACACCACAGAGGATATGCTAAGTAACTCACATTTCAAAAATCGATGGGTGTCACATGAGCTATACACCTAAGCTCTAAGTTATTTTAAATAATGTGCATCTGAATTATACCTGCTAAATGTTAGGGCCACAGCTACCTTATCAGAGAGCACCATTTCTAATCTAGGAACAAATCTGGGACCTGAGTGGACATGCACTGATCAGTATGAAAACTGTATGCAGAGAGAAACAATGGTAGCAACAAAAGGAGCCATTAAGACAACCTTCCCCCAGCCTGGGGACCCTCCAGATTTTTAAGACTACACTACCCAGCATTCATAACCACTGACCATGCCAGCTGATAGAAACTGAAGTCCAAAACATCTGGAGGGCACCCGATTTGGGAAGGCTATTTTAAGCCTTCTCTGTTTGGGCCATGAGGCAGGTGCATCATCAGCCTGCCCATGTCTGGTGACCTCCAGATGTTATTATTATTATTATTATTTATTTATATAGCACCATCGATGTACATGGTGCTGTACAGATAACACAGTAAATAGCAAGACCCTGCCGCATAGGCTTACAATCTAATAAAGTTGTAGTAAACAATAAGAAGGGAAGGAGAATGCAAACAGGCACAGGGAAGTGTAAACAGGCACCGGGAAGGGTGAAGCTAACAGTATAGAGTCAGAACAAACTCAAAGTTTAAAAGCTATAGGGAAAAGAAAAGTTTTTAGCTGTGTTTTAAAAGCTGTGATTGAGTTGGTAGTTCTCAGGTGTTCTGGAAGAGCATTCCAGGCATGAGGGGCAGCAGAGGAAAATGGACGAAGCCGAGCAAGGGAAGTAGAGACCCTTGGGCAGGCAAGAAGCATGGCATCAGAGGAGCGAAGAGCACGAGCGGGGCAATAGTGTGAGATGAGAGAGGAGAGATAGGCAGGAGCTAGACCGTGAAAAGCTTTGAAGGTCAACAGGAGAAGTTTGTATTGGATTCTGGAATGAATTGGGAGCCAATGAAGAGATTTCAGAAGCGGAGTGACATGGTCAGAGCGGCGGGCCAGGAAGATGATCTTAGCAGCAGAGTGGTGGACAGAGACCAGCGGACTGATGTGAGATGAGGGTAGGCCAGAGAGGAGGAGGTTGCAGTAGTCCAACCGAGAGATAACCAGTGCGTGAACGAGAGTCTTGGCAGAAGAGACAGACAAAAATGGTCGAATCCTGGCAATATTATACAGGAAGAAACGACAAGATGTTATGGGCTGCAACTCATACCACCCCCACCCAGCAAAAACCAGTATCAGGGAATCTGGGAATTGCAATCTGGAGTGCACCAGGTTGGGGAAGGATGATCAACTGACTCCTTTCAGCCTCCTCCAATGAATGCAATACAAAAGGCTATATAGCCTATCCTTTACATTAACAGGGCTGAAATCTTTTATGTTTGTTTTTTGCAAGCATCTGCTCCACTA
The DNA here is from genome assembly GCF_023053635.1 of Elgaria multicarinata webbii. Taxonomy (NCBI): domain Eukaryota; kingdom Metazoa; phylum Chordata; class Lepidosauria; order Squamata; family Anguidae; genus Elgaria; species Elgaria multicarinata. Next base: position 62,191,091 of record NC_086173.1, on the reverse strand, counting down.
TGATATTCCATATGGAATTTTAAACTCATTGTGATGCTTAGGGGCCTGTTCCTTCACCTCCCTTTATTTTAATGCTTGCTTCAAGGTTTGTGGATAACAGAGAACATTGGGAGTTGATTCTCTGTGCAATCTTATATATGTTTACTTAGAAGACCCAAATATGTTCAATAGGGCTCAGTCCCAGCTAATTGTGTGCAGCATTCTAGCCGTTGAGTATTAACTAATTCTAACAGAGACTGAAAGAACTTCATTATGACTAATTTTGGGGAACTCTTTAAGACTGATAATTAATGCACTTCCAGACTATCTTAGCATAGACATTAGAACAATTTACATCCAGGAGATGGAAATTATAAGGTAGAAGTATCATTAACTCATTATAGTTCTCAAAACATGAGACAAGTCTCCCTGACGCAGTACAACTGTAAAAGTTATGCAAGTGGCTACATAATTGTTCCCTGAACTATTTATTGGTTTAGTGTTGAACAGCACCCTATTTCCCCCCTATCATGTTTCCTTTCTTCATGGACCTTGAAAATCATGCTATAAGCCAAAGCCATAGGTCCACTTTTTATTTTGATCTGCTTAACCCCTTTGCTGAACTGATAACGATAGCACTAGTTTAACTGATCTCAGCATCTTCATCAAATTTTGGTAGGTGTTTTTCCCATTGTTTCATTCGTTATGAAAAGAAAGCCATGTAAGAGATATATTCCAGACTTTTAATATCACTTCTTTCTTCGGACGTTTTAATGTAATAACTCCAGCAAAAGCACCTATGTTCCATTAACTTCCTTCTAGGAGATGCGGACTTGATTTGGAGGGGGGGGGAACACAAGTGGGAAACCCAAAACAGAAAAACAAAAGGGAAAGAATAGGGTAAGAGAGAAAATAAAGTGTGTATTGCAGTCCAACTTGTTTTGGCCTCTTAATAGTCTTTCAGCAGGGAATTCTGGAATTAAGAAAATTTGGGGCCACTGACTTTTCATCTTCCAATGACTTTATTATAGAGAAATACAACTCTGTGAAGAGTCTGTATTGTGGAGCAAAATACATTTCAAACCATCACATTTCAAACCATCATGGAGACAACAGCAGTTGGCCATTCCGGCTTTAAGCCAAGTGGGGAGGAGTTACCTGAACAATTCATTTGATGCGGGCAGTGAGTAGTCATGTTCCAGCAAGGTTATATTGAACTGAGCTTGTCGAGAAGATCTAATGTGATGTAATCAAGTGCTGGACTACAACCAAAGAGGCAAGGATTCAAATCATTGCTCAGGCACAAAGTGATCTTGGGCCAGTCACAATTTCTCAAATTAATCAACTTTACAGGGTTATTGTGGAAATACAAAGACCATACCATGCTTCTGAGAAGAATGGTAAATAGCAATAGGTCAACATATTCCCTTATATTTCCATAATACTGATGCTGTTACCATGATGGCAAATTTTATAGATTCTGGAATCATTTATTATCAGGCTTCATCTTCTACTGTGTAACATTCATAAGAACAGACATGCTGGATCAGACCAAGGCAGGGTCCATTTATTCCAGCATGTTCACATCTGATGTGCTTGTCACTTCTAAGACCAGTCCACTATGTTTTTTCTTCCCCTTTTCTTTCCAATCATTTGATTTTTGTACTAATATTGTTTTATTCTCACAATACATTTAGTCACTGATGCCATGCTTGCATTACCCCAACAAAAGTTCTCTATTTTAATACAACATTAAAATGCAGTGTAAAACAATAAAGCTATTACACATAGAACATGGGATAGTAGCAATGTTATTCCTACTTAGAGTATACCCATTGAAATTAATAGGACTTAAGTTAGTCATGACTAACCAAAGTCCCATTCATTTCAATGGGTCTACTCTAAGTAGGAATAACATTGGATACTACCCATGGAATTTTAAACAAAGAGCCCCAGGCTACAAAGGAAAAGCTTGGATAAATGAAAAGTTCTTCACCTGACAACCAAAACCTTAGGATTGCCTCACAATTTCCCATTCTCTAGTAATCTCCTGTTTAGGTTATTGCAGTGGATTCCATGTGGGTCTGACTTAAAAATAGTTCAGAATAGTGCTGCAAGATTATAAACTGAAACCGTTTAAAACAAAACAAAACAAAACATTATGCCTATAGTTTGTCAGCTGCACTAGTTCCTAGTCTGTTTTGGGCCCAATTTAAAGAGCTGGTTTTAACCTTTAAAGGCTTAAATAGTTTGGGACAAGGTTTCCTAAAAGACTACTACCTTCTCTCAAAATTAAGAGACGTGTGTGTATATATATATATATATATATATATATGTATGTGTGTGTGTGTGTGTGTGTGTGTGTGTGTGTGTGTGTATATATATATATATATATATATATATATATATATATATTTCAGTGACATATATATTCACTCATACTTGCTAGGGATAATCACCCAAAAAATTAATTGCAACTTTGAAACTGTCAAACTTGTCTGATGTTGTATTTGCAATTGGCATGAATTCATTTCTACTAATGAACTTATGAAATGGATTTTTTTCCGCAGAAAAATAAAGCACTGGAAAATTTTCTGCCCCACATAACTGGTAATGGCACTGAAAATAGCTAAAATGGTCCAGGAGAATCTACACTGCTGCATTCCCCCTTTCTCTCTCCCAACAAAGGTCATTTTACAGGGTAACCAAGGCAGGTTTTTTGTGCTGGGTAACGCTATGGTATATGTGGGTCCGGGATGGGGGTAAAAGTAGTCCTTGGATCTCCCACAGTTGCCAACTCCTGATCTTAGCTAATCAGTTTAAACATAGTTGTTAACATTCTCTGGATCCAGACTAGGTTCTTCAGAAGTGGCAGAATTATGGCTTTTTAAAAAAGAAGTTGGAGCTGCTCTCTCTTTCAAAGAGGCATTCACAACCACCTGAACTCAGCCAGACATCTTCTCTTCCTGCATTTAATAAGCCCTAAAGGGCAAGGGTCCAATATACAAGTGGTCAGCCAGACTCAACTAAGCACCCTGTCTACATCTTCAGGCTCCAATTACTGGAATTAAAAGCATAAAAAACAAGGTGCTAACCTTAACCAAAAACAGACAATTAAAAGAAAAGAAGTTAAGGATATGATTATAAATTAAAATTTAATACAAATGAAGTTAAATTATTAATACTTCCAAAGAGCACTCTTATACAAAAAAAGTAATAAACTAAAACAGTGCTCATTTGACTCTGGCCATATGCGTTTCGACGTTTGTCTTCATCAGTGGCCCAATCACTAAAAATATACAGAAAGACATTTATTAGTGCCTTAGATAGAAGCAAAGGAATTTTATCTTATTTTCTTTTCCTGTTTAAATAACAAAGTTTCTTTTTTGCATTTGATGACTTCCAATTACTGAAAGTCATCAAACACAACTGGACCAGATGGTTCTCTGGACACCTCCACTAATTACAGTGCATTAATTGTGGAATCAAAATTATGATGGATATGATCAGTTTCACGCTGGAGGAATGGCAAACGCGATTCAGTGTAAACAAGTGTAAAGTGATACACTTGGGGCAAAAAATCAATTGCACATATTACTGATGGAATCTGATGACTGATCAGGGAAGGGATCTTGAGGTTGTGGTGGATAACTCAATGAAAACATCAACCCAGTGTTTGGCAGCTGTGTAAAAAGGTAAATTCTATCTTGGAGATCATTTGGAATGGAATTAAAAATAAATCTCCCAATATCATAATCCAAAACTCCGGTGCAAACATACTTGGAATATTGTGTACGATTCTGATCATTACACTTCAAAAAGGATATTGTGCAGTTGGGAAAGGTGAAAAAAGGGCAACCATCATCACTTTGCCTCCAGTTTGAGATCAATTTTAATTATCCACTCAAACTGGTACTGGCAAAGAGGTGGGTCTTTTAAACAGGTCTGAGGAGCAAAAAAGGAAAAAGCAACTAAATACAGTGAAGAAGTTTTCTGCAGCGTACGGTAGGGTTGGGCAAACAGTCAAGAATGCCTGGAGTTGTCCTGCAATCATCCACTCAAATACCTTGCCCAGGAATGGGATGTTAGCCACCGAGCTATAGTTAACATCCTCCGGGTCCAGATTAGGCTTTTTCAAGAGTGGCCTGATTACTGCCTCTTTTAAAGAGCCCAGCACCGCTCCCTCTCTCAGGGAGGAAGTTACAATCTCCTGGACCCAACCAGATATTCCTTTCAATGTTCACTGTGATAAGCCATGAAGGACAAGGGCCGAGCAAACAAGTGGTTGACTGGACTTGGCCAAGCAACTTGATTGCTATCGTCAGGCCTCATCCAATAAATCTGGACCAGATGGTGCTCTAGATGCCTCTACTAATGGAACTGCATTAATTGTGGAAACCAAATCATGATGAATCTGAGCAACCCCTACTTAAAGCCATGGGTTATAAGGTGGGTGAAAAGTTACTATGACAATGTCCATTTGAATGCCATGGCAACCCATGCTGCAGCATGTTTAAATAGGTAATCCTGGTCACGCAACCAGCACACATGGAAACAGGGGAAACAACCAACACTACATTGCTTCCCCCACCGATCATCTGAACCTGGCCTCTGTTTCCTACAGAGCTGGAAAATAAAGGGCCCTTCACTACCGCTAAAGAGTCATTATACAAACCACAATGTACACTGCCACTTAACTAAAGAGCATTATAAACTTCATTTAGTATCTGGTACTATTTGACTATGGTCAAATTGACCAGTAAATTAACTAGCATCCCAACTCTAGTCTGTATCATTTCACTGCATCTTGTGTAAACTAGAAGGAAGACAATTATCATCATGAATGTATTTGAAGGAGTTCCACGCAACCCTACTTGGTCAACTGGCCAAATTTTATATAACATGGAAAGAGAAATTATTCTTTCATGATGCTGTGAGTTCATAACACAGAAACAGTGAAGTGTCTTGCAGCACCTTAAAGATTATAAATTAGGTAGCAAACAGAAGATGCCTGGGTGTGTCCATATAATTTGGTTCTGCACAAGTTTGGTTCTAGAAGGAACTACAAAACTGATGAAGGAAATTCCCACAAATATACAAAGCCAAGTCAGTATGGACATGGCTTAGAAGCGTCAAACAGGCATGATCTACACAGACATGGGAACCAGAGCCTATAACAGGATGAGATACCAACTCTGTCCCCAAGTCTACTCTGACAACACAGACCAGGCAACCCTGGGCCCCCACATTGTTTTGGCCATCGCTACTATCCAAATTGGGGTGTCTGGTTATGCTGGACTATATGCCATCAAAACTGACCAAGTTCCACCAGGATGTCTGTAACTTTCTCCCCACTATCAACCTAAGCCTTGATCAGTTCATGCAACAGGTTCATTTCCTGGATACAAGTGTGCAACTACATAATAACACCATCTTATATCGGAAACCCACTGGCAACTACATATGCTTCCATGCTTCCACCTAGAACATACCACAAGATCCATTGTCTACAGCAAAACTCTACAATATAGTTGTATTTGTTCAGATTAATTGAAGAGATACTCACAACTTAAGGATTTAAGTCAGGCAATCCTCAGTCTACAATACCTATCCAACTAACTGAAAACACAAACCAACAAGCCCAGACTGGTACCCAGGAAATATACTATAGGACAGATCCAGAAGAGCAGACATCCACTTGCTGTCATCTACAGTTCCCAGCTAAAACCACTGAACTATCAATGATCAACAGCCCATCCACATGACAATGGCACTTCCCTCTCACAGGCCTTAGGTGATAAACCTGTATTTGCTTACAGACAGCCTCACAACCTAAAGCAGTTTTCTCACCAGCAAAAGATGACACAACAGAGACACAGACATGGGAACCAGAGCCTGTGACAGGGTGAGATGTCAACTCTGTCCCCAGGTCTATTCTGGCAATACTCTTACCAGACCTAATAATGTCATTCATAATATCAAAGGTTTATACACATGCTCACCTTCCAATGTGATATATATGCCATTATTTGCCAGCAGTGCCCTTCTGCATTCCAGATAGGATAAACAAGCCGATCTCAACGTAAAAGAATAAATTAACAGAAATCTGATATCAGAAACAGCAATATTTAAAAACTAGTAGGGGAATGCTTCAGCTACCCAAGACAGTCTGTTCATCAACTTTAACATGGCCATTCTTGAACAAAGGAATGTTAAAGCCAGATTTTAACATGAAACAAGTGAGCTACAAATTAATTAAGAAGTTCTCTCCTGTGGCTTCAATAGGAACAATCCAAGGACCCAGTTTGCATGTAATGACAGCAAATTTTGAGTTAACTGTGGGTTGTTGGACTAACAATTAACCCATAGTGTCCAGGTTTTCGTGTCAAGGAATAACCTCTGATCAGAGGTTGCATATTCAAAAATGCATATTAACTAATCAATGATTTGCTGTGCTTGTGTGCTGCCACCTTTTTGAATAAGCAATCTCCAATCGGCTGTTATTCCATGATATGTGAACCCAGACAGTATGTGTTAATGTGGATTAAACGACCCACCGTTATCTTAAGACCTAATTGTAGGTTAACTGTGTTGTTTAAGCCATGATTAACCAATTGTATCCAGGTTCGCATATCATAGAATAACCTCAAATCACGCTGCCACTATTTTGAATTTTCTACTGGACATCTGGCTGGCAAATGTTACAGAATGTTGGACTAGATGCACCTTTGGCCTAATACAATAAGGGAAATCATCAAGGAGTGGGAAATGGGAGGAGGAATATGTGCCCCACAGCATATAAGTAAGGAGAATGCACAAATAACCCCAGTAATACCAAAATTGCATGTAACTGTCCATGGATTGTGAAGGCCACAGAACAGCAAGCACACTGCCTCCTGCCTACTTCCAATTTCCACTTGGCACCCAGTTGGCATCCTTGTGATTGTGAACCAGGAACTCTGGGTTGTTGAGGGAGAAACAACCCATGGTTTGTTGGCTTCAAATTGGAAACATCAGGCACCATCCTAGCCAGCCAAAACTAACCAAAGATTCAAAGTACTCTACACACTATATCTCAGGAATTCAAAACTCCTATGTGACAAGAGCCTGGGGGATATAAATGCAGCTGAACTAGTTTCACTACGGACCAAACTGGAAGATGTTTAAAAGTTGTCTCAATAAGCAGTTGCCCAATCAAACGTTCTTAGCCTTCATAGTAATTTAGTATCTCTTTAGTTGGGGATGGAATGGGAAGAAAAGAATCAAGTTCTCCTCAAAAACAAAACCATTCCAAACACATACACACATGCTCTGCAAAACGTACAGTTAACTCTCTCCAAAGTGCACAATTATGGAGTAAGCTTCTGAGAGAGATTGTGAGCTCTAACAATTCTATGCAAAGTGTCCAAACTATTTCCGTGACATCCAAAGAAAATGAGCAATTGAGATCTAGAAAGCCAGGTACACTGCCCTCACAGACCTCTGAATAAACCAAGACTTAACCAGAAGGGTACATTTAGAAATAGAGATGAGAGCAATAGTGCCAGAACAAGTGAACAGTAAAGCAGATATAGGAAAAGAACCAAGATGGTTGTTAATTTTCACTAATATAAAACAAAGAAAAAAGTTACTATAAATATTTCATAATATACTTTTATTTCTTTATTTAATTTTAATTATAATGTAATTACATGTTTTACACATTTAACTGCACATTTTACACATTTAAGGTAGCAATAAATCATGTCACGTTTTCACCCCAAAATCCAAGAATTATAAAAAAAAAACTGCAGAATATTAACATTCATTTTAATTATGCAAGCAAAATCCAATCTTTAAATAAAAGTTAAAATGTCAAACAGTTTTCTTGTATTTACGTTAACATTGATTTTCTCCTCTGCACCAGATTTATAGGATCACTGTTTCATGGAGTAGATTACAAGTAATCTTCATTAAAAGTTAAGTATTGCCTGAGCATTTACACAAGTCAGGGTAAAGAAAGAGACTTTGTGAAGTTGGTTTAGGTACAATCATGTAACGAATGCAACAAAAAACAACACATCGAACAGTAAATCCAGTACTTATCAGGAATCCTTACAATCCTAGCTTCCATTTTTAATGAGATGTTTCTGGTTATTACAATTGCAGTGAAGAAGCTACCTATAGCACATACAGAACCTGTTCACATATAACAGTAACAAACCATGGGTTAATTAATTCCCAGGTGATGTGCTGTGTGCAAGCTGATTCCTATTTGAATATGTAACTTCCAATCAGCCCAATCATAGGTCGTTCTGTGATGTATGAACCTGCCTAATAATACTAGAACCCGGGGTTATCCAATGAAGCTGATTAGCAAGAGATCCAGGACAAATAAAAGGAAGTACTTCTTCACACAGCACATAGTTAAACCATAGAATCCGCTTCCACAAGATGTAGTGATGGCCACCAATTTGATAGCTTTAAAACACATCAAAATGCGGCGGCCAGATTGATAGCTGGAACAGGGAGGTTTGAGCATATAACACCGATTCTGGCCCGCTTGCATTGGCTGCCTATATGTTTCCGAGCCCAATTCAAGGTGCTGGTCTTAACCTATAAAGCCTTAAAAGGCTTGGGACCACAATACCTGATGGAACGCCTCTCCCAACATGAACCTACCCATACACTGCGCTCAACATCTAAGGTCCTCCTCCAAGTGCCTACTCCGAGGGAAGCTCGGAGGATGACAACAAGGGAGAGGGCCTTCTCAGTGGTTGCCCGCCCCCCCCGACTGTGGAATGATCATTCCAATGAGGCTCGCTTGGCGCCAACATTGTTATCTTTTCGGCGCCAGGTCAAGACTTTTCTCTTCTCCCAGGCATTTTAACAGCATTTAACAACATTAAGTTTGTTTTTAATGGACCCCAGAATTGTTGTTTTTAAATGGATACTGTTGTTTTTATACTGTTTTTATGTTTTTTAAATTTTTGTATACTTTTAATGTTTACTATTTTTAATTGTTATAAACCGCCCAGAGAGCTTCGGCTGTGGGGCGGTATATAAATGTAATAAAATAAATAAATAATAAATAAAAGGGGGTTGGATAAATTCCTGGAGGAGAAGGCTATCAATGGCTATTAGCCCTGATGGCAATGTGCTATTTCAAGTATCAGATACAGTAAGCCTCTATACATCAGTTCCTTAGGAACATGGGTGGGAGGGTGCTGTTGCATTTGTGTTCTGCTTGTGGGTTCCTGGCCAACAGCAGGACTAGATGAACCCTTGATCTGATCCAGCATGGCTCTTCCTATGTAGGGAGAAGAAGCCACTGTGGCTTCTCTATCCACCCCCACCATTTACCTAATAATATCCCACGATGCAGCGCAGGTTGGTGTGCTGCCTGAACCTTTGCAGTAGAAGTTGTAGAGTGGGTACAAAGTTACTCCACTGGGCCACAATGCCAGGTTCACAACCCGCCAACCAGTACTGCATTGCAGGGAACTACAAATGGCAGTGTCATGCACAACATGTCCAGGGAGCTGTGGAAGAATTGTCCAACATCCCTAAGAGTTAATCATGGGTTAAACAACCCAGAGTTAACCTACGATTAGTTCTTAAGCTAACCCAGGTTTGAACATCATGGAATACCCTACGATCAGCAAATCGTTGGTTAATTAAATTAATTTACCCACTTATCTGCTGCTGTTACACGTGAACCGAGTGTCTTCATGTTTGACTTCACATGTTGTGAAGGAAACTACGATCCAGCATATTCAAACTAGAAGCAGCACATGACCTGGCAAATTGTGTTAATTGCCGCTGTTTATGCATGAACCAAGTAACATTTTCAGTGTTCCCTAGTCCACATCTTGCTTCATCCTTGCACTTTTCCTCAAGTTCTAACTATTCCTTCGTAGTCTCTCAAAACATTTCTAGAAAGCTTTGAAAATTCAGCTTGGATTCTAAAAAGTGGGTTTCACCCAGACTTGTGCCTCCGCAAATAGAATGCCTCCATTTGTTTTCAGAGAGAACCAGGTTCCAGCAGAGGTTTTCTACTGGAGGAAAGGGGAACAGTAGCGATTTTTTCCAATTCTCCCTCTCTTTGCAGACCTCAGCAATTCATGAGGGTCCCCCAACCCTCTGGAATAGCAGGTGGTGATGAGAGCTGCCGGAAAAAAATGAAAAAATCCCTGTTCTACATCCCTTCCTCCTATGCCAATGGAATTCCCAGAAAACAAGACTGGATGCAAGCCAAGGTTTTTTGTCCATACATCTAAACATGTATTCTGCCAAACAACCCCAATAAACCCAACACCAAAATTATGAGGCAACACGTGTGATGTTGGACTCAGACTTCCAGTCCATGGAAGGCCTTCTTGTATTTGCGGAGAGAACCAAGAGCCAACGCTGAAGGAAAAGAACCAAGACAGCAATTTTCTCTGATTCTCCCTTCCCTCTGCAGCCCCTAGTGCCACTTCCCACACTGTTCCAGAGGATTGGGGCATCCTCCAAAATGTGGCACTGTGGGCTGATGGGAGAATAAGAGAATACTACTGGCCCACCCACTTCGTGCAGCAGAACTCTGTAGAGTGCAAATCTGGATCCAACCCCTTACACAGCAAACATACAAAAGATACAATTGAGAAACAATTAAGAAAATACATCCAGTTTTCCAAAATAGTTTTTAACTACAGAATTTTATTTATTACATTTCTATACCCCCCAACAGCAGAATTCTGGATTATGTCCCCAAAAGCCAAGTGAGTTTACACAATTTTTAGGACAGAATTCCAAAAATATTGTATAAAGTTTATTTAAGATTAATTCTTTCTCTAAATGGCAATAAACAATAAATAAGATACTTCAGAACTGAGACATTACTCATGAAGATCTATCTATCAGGTCTGTTTCATTTGGTCCTGCATAACAATGTGAATTATTTCCTTGAAAAGCTTAACCCACATTGTTCAGATAACCAGATTAACTCAACAAAGGCATCTTCTCAACAAGAGCAGATAATGGCTGCATTTGCACAAAACATTAAGGCAGAATCCCTCAGAATCCTAACTTACTGTTCATGGGCAAGTGTGCTGATGCACATTACCTAATTCCTCCCATTGGTTCCTGCAAGCAAGTGTACATACCAGGATGCAAAAGCTTAGTGTTACATTCGAACTGGGAATCATGGCTTGTTGCTCCTCTAACAAAAGCCAGGGTCTGAGTTTGGCTTGGGGATCCAGACTCATTGGAGGAGGACAAGCCAAGGACTGGGTTTGGACAGAATGAAAAGCTTTTCCACCCTAGTAAATTCTGCTGGTGGCATGGTCCCTGCTGACCGTACCAAATTCTAATCAAGGTATGATAAAATGGTTTCCCATAATCTAATTGTAAAGAAAATTAAAAAGTTACTGCTACATTTCTCTACTGGAGTTTGGCTGCATTGTATCTTAAGGCACATGCTTCTTAGCTGTGAATCTCTTCCAGATAGAAGGTGCCATCTTTATTATGGATCCAAATAATTGAGGCAGTTAGTTTTTGCAGCAAAACATAAATCCAGTTCCTGAACTATTATGAGGAAAATAGAGTGGGCTTAGACTTCAGACATTACTCATCTATATGTTTTTGTGCAAATTATGGCAATATTGCCTTGGGACCCATGTCAAGCCTGTGGGCTGCCCATTACTTATCCCTGTTTTATGTTCTCCAAAGTGGATTACCCACAGTTGTACCAGAGAGAGAGAGAGAGAGACACACACACACACAGATAACAAAGGCTAACATGAAAATTTCTTCATTTTAGCATACTATTTTATCAAAATGTGACAAGGAAGTTCAGTTTGTTATATATTAGATAAAACAAGTTAAACACTATAAAGTATGAAAAATATGGAGCTGTTGACTATGAATGCAGAGTTGTAGACCACCAATCCAGGTCCATTTGGCCATGCAGTATTCTGTAGAAGAAAATCAATTTGGATGTAGTAGATAAGTCATTTTCTTTCTTTCTTTAAACAAATACAGCCAACTACAAATACTTACTCTTTACACTAAACTAGACTCATGCACATCACCAGTTGTATTAAACTGGATGGATTATCAGCATTTTAAAAGATTCTTCCAGTGAAGCAAATTAAAATTGAAACATTTTATGTGGCTCTTCATCTTGGTTACCAACTAAGGCCATCAATTGCTTCAGGTATAACTTGCCAAGTTTTCCCTGCATATTTTAGAAGACTTTGCCTATGTATTATTTAAATTGAACAACTTATCTGCAAATTATCATTAAATAGTTTTCAATCATTTTCCATTTCCATGGCAAAAATGGCATTCATAATCAGCACACTGTTCTAAACAATTTTCCTAATTTCAACTTCATCCCACTCCCTTTCTCCACCATACCCCTGGGCCAGGCCCCACCCCATCCATTAAAAACAATAATCCAGAATTCTCTGACTATTTGAATCTTAGAAATATACTAATACATCTATGCAAATATATTTGCATAATTTATGCTCCCTTGCCTTGACTGTGGATTTTATTATTTTTGTACAAAAAAATGTATATAGTCCTAGCAGACAATGCAAATTAATACAAAAGGTGACGGTTATGCCACTTGACTAAGATGAGTCAGCAGAATCAAGCCAGAGAAAGAAATGTTCATGAGGGAGAAGAATAGAGGAATGAGTCAGCAACTTGGGAGTTACAGAAAGCATTCCAAGGGGATGCGGAGTGAAAGCTATAAGGGAGGAAACTCAAAGGAACTGCAGTAAATGGAGCAATTACTGGAAGACCAATTAAGAATACAGCTATCACAATAAAGAGTAGTGGTGACTTGGAATTCTAGATGAAGAGTACAGAATGAAATGAACCATGGGGAAAATAGGATCTGAGAGGATTTTGAAGTGTTCTGTTAACATCCCAAGCAGTAACAATTTCCTGAACAGTCCACATGATGCCAGTAAAATAAATTAAGGAATAATGAAAATGTACTAGGATGAGCCATTGACCAATGTTCACTAAATACGATAACACTGAGGGATATTAGATGACTAAACAGGCCTGGCTCCAGGTTTTGGGCGGGGGTGGGTGGGCTCAGCTGACATCGATGGTTCCCCTGCGGCAGCGCCTACCCATATGACTTAGTAACTGGAGAAAAAGCTGTGTGCCTGCCTGCGGAGGTGGCACCAAGCAGAGCTCCACATCTGCACAGCGTGCATTAGCTTGCTGGTGTTGCCATGTTAAATTATATCGGGTCAGTGTCGATGAGTACAGATGCATGGCCCAGGTGCTCTGTTTACCAGCACTATCTCCCAGGCCACCTCCTTGTCCTTGCTGGTCACTACCATGTTAATTATACCATCCTGCACACAACATATGCATATCGGGATAATTAACATGGTGTTACTGGCACTACATAATCCTGACTGAATCACGCCAGCTCTGTTGATAATGGCAGCAATTGAGGAGTATACTAGGCCTCCAGCATTTGCTATATGCTGTATATCTTAACGGAAGCTCTCCCATCAGCACTCTTACAAAAAGGTCTCTCTCCTAGAAGACCTTATACAAAACCAGGCGACTTCTCTACAAATATTCAAAGGATATGCCTTAACAAACAAATATCTACAGCTGTTGTGCTGCAGCACACAGAATATGAAAGAGAGCAATACAGAGAGCTCTGAATTGCTGCAACTTATGCAAGCATTACCTGAGTATTTCAAAGTGCAGTTTTCCCTAGAGTATGGAGTGCTACAGAAGTCAAAGATGAAAACTGCTCCAATTTGTGGTCAAGGGCAAAGCTGCTGAGAAGGCTAATGTGGGTCAATTATTCCAATTTTTTCCCCTCAAAGGAAATCCTTCATCACCACCAGAAGTTTTAGGATCTGTTTTAGGAGAGACTAATTTTGGCCTGCTATGCTCTAGCCTGGTACTTCAAAAATTAGATCCAATTAGAGATGTTCCTCATTCAAGGTTGTTTAGTCCAGCCACAAGCAGTGATGTGGGGTGGAACATTTTCCAAAACAGAAAATTTTCTACAGAAAATTTTATTTTCCCTAAATTCATTTTAAAAATGAATGTATGCCAATTGCAAATAAAATCTTAGGCAAGCTTGACAATTTCAAAGTTGTAATTAATATTTTTCAGGTGCTTCTCCCTACGATATATGTGAAAGAAGTGTGTATGTGTGTGTGTGTGTGTTTGTGATTGAAATACATATATGTCTCAGTGAGAAATTGAATTAATATAAAGTGACAGCGAAACTGAAGGCGCCCCATCAACATTAGTGGAAGACGGTTGAACTGTTTTGAAACAAATGAGTGGTTGTCCGCATTTCATGCATAGTATGTTGGGCTGCTAAAATTAATGTATCAACAGATCAATACCCTTTTTTTTTTTTTACATAATGGGTCTGTTCGCATGTAACAACCCATAGGTTTTAGAATGACTTCTGAGTAAACGTGGAAGGGGCATCAGCACATCCACTCTCTCCTGCTCTTGCGTGAGAGGCCATTGGTTCTAAAACAATGGGGGCTGTTATGTGAAAAACAGGTCACAATAGTATTTAAATCACAGTAAGTATTGGTTAAGGCCTTACTCTCATTCATGTTGCTATGTGGAAAAACTTCACCCAAAGACTGAAGAACACAAAAACAAAAATTAAACTTAACATCAAAAATCTTACAGTGTGAATTACTTGATGATTCCTCCTTTCCCAAACAGCCACCTGTGTCTCCTGAAAATGATGCTCCAGAGGATTGGGGGGGGGGGGGGCTCCAGAAAAGTGTGGGAGGTGACCGGGGTGGGGTGGGGGGTGTTTTACAAAAGGAATCAATGAAAATCCCCTCCGCCATTCCCTACACTGGAACTCAATCATTTCTGCAAATAGAAGGAGCCCTTATGTTTGCACAAGAGGCACTCTGGATTCAACCCACAGTAGAACACATGTTCACAGTTATTATATTATTAAATATAAGCCATTCTTTTCAATATTTACCTGGCTATAACCATAATGCACAGGAGCTCCAGATGAAAATTTGCAGTATGCACATACAAATCCAGAAAGCCAAATATTCATATGCTATAATACACAAGTATTATATACAAATAGGGGGGAAATGACACATTACCTTAATGCAGAGTTTATCCTTCTCTATATTCCTCCACTTATTACTCTCTAATTTCCATTTTTGACACTGAACAGCAAAGTGTCAATCTGTAAAAAATTAAAGTATTATATTAGTATCAAACTAAAGTGCCAAGGGGAAAAATACCATTGCTTATATTTCAATTTCAGCCTATGAAATTACGCTCCAACTTTCACACTTAAATTCAACCCTGTGAATTTTGTTTTTTAAAAACCTGATTTCTAAAAATGAAGTTTTGAACGTAAGAAATGCCCTCCTTGGTCAGACCAAAAGTTTATTTGTTTCTAATGATGGCCAGACAAAAGCCTCTGGAAAGCTTATAAGCAGCCATTAACACATTATCCATGATCCTGATTTTTGTGCCCAATATCATGAGTTGTATAACTGTAAACATAGAAATCTTATTTAGTTTTCTGGCTAAGAGTGATATATGGACCTATCCCCTGTGAATGTTGCTTAAAAAGTAACTCATTTCCCAGCATTCTTTCATACAGTATAAGATATCCTTTCCCAACCTAGTTCCCGCCAATCAACCCCAGCCAGCATGCCCAATGGCCATTCTGGCAGGGTGATGGAGAGTTGTAATCCAACACATAAGGAGGGGACCAGATTAAGGAAGGCTGGTTTAGGACAATACTATGTTGAAAATGGTTATTGGGGTCAATTCAGAAGTTTTTGTTCAACAACTGCAATTAATTCTTCCATTTTGATACTAAGGATAGCAGCTTTTAAAAAAATCTTATTTACTCCTTTCTTCAATGCTAAATAGATCAGCAGCAGAGAAAATAGGAGAATACCAAAGAGGAAATCCTGAAGGCCCACTTCCTCCTGCGAAATTACAAAAGACACTGGGAAAAGGGAGGCAAAAACAGAGAAACCCTTTTTACATATTGAGCATTATTTCTTAGTCTAGAGTATTTTAGATGGAAACGGATTATTTTCTTGATTATGTATGAGTGTGTATTACTATCATAAAAATTTTAAACATTTAAAAGTAAATTCAGTTAGCAAATATGTAACTGTCTGAATAAACTATACTTTTAGATTTAATATAACAACTATGATAATTCTATGGACAAACCAAGATATACATAATATGACCAGGGGGAACTTCAGCAAGTAGTTCCTCAAACATATGAACCATCCTAGAAGAAAGAAAAAGCAGGAAGAGCTGGAGACAGAGAAAGACAGGTTTACATCATCAGTTGTTTGTGAGGAATTGATTGGGGCGGAGTTCACCAAAGCAGAAGCTGGCAAGTTGTAGGGAGGCAGTACTCTACTCACACCAGCACAAACCGAACTACTCATGGCTTAAACAACCCATGGGTAGTCATTATGTGCAAACCAAGTCACTGACTGTTACAGAACAAGCCCAGAAACCAAGTTTGGGAAGAGCACAGAGGACTACAGGTGGAGAGGAGAATAGGATGATGTTGCATTCCTCACCATTTCTGTTGTTTTGTAAAGACCAAAACAAGGGTTTCCTCTCATGGAAAACTATTTGGATTTACTTTTGAGGAACTAAGTGAAAAAAGGCGAAGTACAAAGGTAATAAAGTGGAAGTAAGATTGTGTGTAGATCTTTAAAAATGCTGTGATACACTTGTCAGATTATAATCCTGGGTGCAGATATTTGCTACAACATACCTTAACCCATTTTTTTTAATCCAAAGGATTGGTATGGAAAAGTGTTTGAAAAGGCTTGAAATCTAAGGAAGGTTTGCTGCTTTTTTCTAGGTCTTCCTCCAAGATATCTCAAGAATCAAATATATACACACAGTTCACACATAACAGACTACAGTGTGTTATTTAACTCACAAATTGGTGGGGGTGAACAGGACAGAGTGAGTGTGCTGTCCTAGTATGCTCCTCACTTTCACTTTCATTTAACATCATACAATCACCCTGTTCATAGGTTGTTAGCATTATGTCTGAACCTGAACACTCTGGGTTGTTTATGGGTCAAACGACCCATACTTAATCCAACAACAAACCATGGATTAACTCCAGGTTGAGTTGTTTATAAGTATCCAGGTTCGGATATTATGTTAACAACGGACGTTCATAGATTGTTTATTCAAACTGGAAAGGGCTCTCACGCTCTGCACATCCCTACAAATTTGGGGTTAACTCATGATTTGCCAATGTGATGTGTGGACCAGGTCATTAAGTGGATTGCGCAAGGGAAGAGGGCATGGCTTGGTATTCATTATATGTGAACTGACCCTATGTGTTTGATTTACTACTTCATAGGTTTCATTTATTGTAACTTTTGAGTTCTCTTAAACTTTGAATATTCAATATATAAAAAATGTAACCAATTCAATATACATTTTAAAACCTAATGAGAATAGAAAATCTTAAATATTTACAAGTTTCAACCCTCCAAAACATTCCTTGCCTCCCCTAAAACTACCATCAATTATACAAATAAATTTTAAAGAGTTAACTGTATAGAATCCAAAGATTAATCTTTTAAAAAATTAAAGCAGTGATACTCACGTACGCTTACCAATGTATAAAGTTTGAGAGAGTGCTAAAACAAAAGAAAACAATCCAAGGCAAAGGAAAAACTAAGGAACAATTTAAAAGTAGGGATATATTATAATCCAATTATTTTTACTGCAATGTTTTAAATCATTAAGAGCTTGCCAATTAGTGAATAATACGACTTACAAGAAATTACTAGAAATTATTTTACCAAGATATAGCAGGTTGAGATGTGGTTTCTTGCAAATTCATGTTTGTACTGTTTATCATTCTTCAAGCTTACTGGGAAATTAAATGCTGTACTAATTGTTTTCCATACTAGTGCTATTGCTGTATATTTCATCATCTCCTCAATGTCAATCCTTTGGTACAATGCTGAGCATTAAGTGGACAAGTAAGAATCCTAATGGTGACCTGCCTTGCTAAAGAAATTAAAAACTAAGCCTAAACAGAGGGCAAGATCTTTCCTATACAAGTGTATTACTCATGGCAGACCCCCAAAGACCACAAGAGAGCCCTATTTAGCCTTTTTGCCCACCCGCACTCTAGCACACATAGATGCAGCTGATTAAAGGGAATGTGTGAGCCTCCTGTCTACCTGTTCATTCCTCTACCCCCTCTTGCATACTCAAGAATGCAGAGGCCTCCCATTATTCATAATAGCCTGCCCATGAATGCCAGGAGTGTGTGTGGGGAGGGGGAGAGGGAAAATAAAGATCTGTTATTCCCATCAAGGATACCTCCATATATAAGCACTGTGCCTGGATGGGAAGGATTATGTCCAATGTATTAGAACAAGACTTCACAGAAGTTTCTTTAGCTGATATTCAAAAGCCAGGGCTTTCCCCACATTTATCCCAATACTCACATATAACTAGTGTTATATATTTACAAATGAGCATTTTGTTGTAAAACAGGAACTAACTTGGGCTGCAACTCAATGGATGAAATATTAATCAATTGATCTTATGGTTTTAGTCACTGAGATTAACTGCTAAATGGCACATGAAGAAAACCAAGAATTCTGATGAAAAATTATGTTTATTCAGAAAAATATAAAAATACTATCAAGCAGCCACACATA
The DNA here is from genome assembly GCF_023053635.1 of Elgaria multicarinata webbii. Lineage (NCBI taxonomy): Eukaryota > Metazoa > Chordata > Lepidosauria > Squamata > Anguidae > Elgaria > Elgaria multicarinata. The sequence goes on along the minus strand of NC_086173.1, from coordinate 62,172,411 downwards.
GGGATAGTTCTCACATAACAGCCCAAGAGTTAAAGAGCTCATGAGCAAGTGGGTGCACCATTTCCGTTTTTAATCAACAACCTACGATTTGTCGAGCGTGACATGATGTGTGAAACCAGATCAATGGATTGTTTAGGGGCTTAACAACACAGGAGTTAAACGAACAACAAACTATTAACTTCTAACATCAACAACCTATGAATGAGTCGATTTTAGATTGAGTAAAAGGGGAAGTGGCAGACGTGTAGAAGGCAGTGTGCTCACTCTCTCCCAATTGTGCATGACAACCATGTTGTTTAAACCATGAGTTGTTGTTACATGTGAACCAGTTCATAATAATAGACTGTAATATCAATTGTCAAGAAAAGATTAAGGTATAATGGCCATAATTCTCTACTGTTTTAATCCAGCACTTCATATGCAGAGGTATACTGCTTCTGAAGATCTTAGTGGATATGGTCATGAATGACAGTAAAGATGACCTAGATACAGCATCACACCTATTGTAAACCAGATGTTTCCAAGAATTCAAGCCCACAAAAGGACTAGTAAGGCAAGTGTCAGAGGACACCATTAATACCACCACCCCAGAACGTGAGTGCAGATTTTTTTTCTAACGATGTGCTTCGTCGCTACAGAGCACCAAACTGTTCAAAATTAGCTTATTTGCTATGAGAATAAAATCTAGCCACTGCATCCACCATCTTTTCTCTGCCCCCCACCCCCTTACAAAGGATTGTTGCAAGCTTGGTTGCTAAGCAGAACAGACAGAGGGAGATGAGAAGCAAGGATTTCTCCCCAAGCAGACAGTCCAAATCCTGTTCCCAACAATGACTAACCAACAGACATGGAATAACTGCAGAAACTTGCTATTGCTCTTCAAAGCTGCTGCCTCTTCTACCCTTACCTTCCCATCCCAGAATCAGCATTGCTCACCTTCCAAGAAATATGGTCTCTTTAAAGACACAAGAGGTACCACCAGCAGAGCTAGGAAGCTAGAGTGTACACACTCCACAACACAGTGTTTTCTTTAAAAATAGGTCCTGTGGTAGCGGCGGCTTGTCAGTTCTGGCTACAGAGCCAGAGAGAGAGAGAGAGAGAACTTTTCCATTGATCTAATTATGTTGCAACCATAGTAATTATACCGTAACCAGTGAAAGTAAAGTACCACTTGCACTACCCAATCCCAAATTAACCAATTTCCTGTATTATGCAATAACTGCATAATTCAAAACTTGTACTATTTTCCTGTACATCATCAGATGTGGAACATTAAAATGTTAATTTCATGAAACAAAATAAAAGCACACTGAAAAGTTACAGAGCAGGCAATCACGAAGATTGAGGAGCAATGACATTAAACATTAAAAGTTATGTATCTGTGAGGGTGCCATTAAATCAGGTGCATGATTATATGTAGCATGCATGGATGTGTCTTGGGGGAGAGTAGAAGGGCTGCAACTTTCTTTCCTCTTATAATTTGGAGAATCTTAAATAAAATTTAAATAGGGGCACTTCTATGATTTGAACTAACTTCTACATTGTGTTGATGACCTTTGAAGAAAAGTATAAAGACTATTGCAAATAGATTATGTGGAAATTACAGACCTAATCCGTAAAGAATGTAGCCTTCAGTTTTAGAACGGGACTAAATGATTTTGAGTTTTGTTTCAGGCCTGACAAAAATGCTTTGATTTTGGAATACAGTAAAGAAGGGAAAAGGACAAAACACTAACATATGCGTGCCTTATGTGATCTCACATTGTGGGGAAGAGTAGATTAATTTTTATTCATTTCGGAAGGCAGCCTTAATTTCAATGGGTTTTGAAATCAGTATCACTGTTTTGTAACACAGTTTGAGGCATTCAGTGCAGTAACTGCAGAAAGGGAGGGAATGGAATGTGCGGTTTAGAAGTATGAAACACACTTTTTTTCCGAGTGCTGACAAACTAGGTAGGATCCAATTGTCTTCTGATACTATGCCTGAGGGAAGAAAAGTTTTGAATATGAGGTTAGGGAACTAGTCAGAGAGCCTTTGGCTCAGGCGCCCCTCCACTAAATACAAACTGTTGGGGGAGATTCAAAAGAATCAGGACCCTAATGTTTCCTTCCATTATCTTGAATTTTCATTTTTGATAGGAGAGGGGAACATGTGGCCCTATAGACATTACGAAAACCCAGAATTTAACAACCCATACCATGGTTTAGCATTATGTGTGAACCCAGCCACTATGTCACAACAAGTAATGTTGAATGGAGTGTTACGAATTTTCCATTTTTAGAAATTAATTGCTTCATAAAATTAGTTACGTAATTAAAGCATACTATACAAGACAAGTTGGGAAACTTGAATAGATGCAATACTAGTAAAACCTAAAAATGAAAAGTTGTAATTAACTCTTTTCTGGTGGCTATTCCCTGGAACCGCACAACTTTGGACATAGCTCTTCAGGTATGCTAAAACGGCTATGTTAACAGTTCTCAATACATTCATTCTCTCTTTAAATCTAAATTTTGTAGAGAAGTATGACCTTAAAATATTTTAAAAATCCAATAAAATTCATCCCAAGTAAAACTTTGAATTTGTTTTAATATCTAATTTAAACCACACTAGATGCTGTTGCTCAGCTGCAACACTGCAGTGGGCCTTACAGTTAATAACCAAAATCTGATCAGAAGTAGTTTGGAAGGGTTTGGGCCTATTCAGCCTGTGGAATGTCGGAATCAGTGAGTTTATCTCTGTCAGTGTTCTCAGAAGAGAGCAGGCGGGAGTTAAGTTACTCCCATCCAGCTGCTAGCTTCAGCCTTGGAGAGGATAGAGGCTGGCAGCCTTCTCTGTGAGAACCTAACAGGAGAGGTGGGGGCAGGGTTTATTTTGTTTTGTTTTTAGAGATGTCACCCCTGAAGAACAGAATAGAGATACCCTGTTTGGGCAAGGGTTCCACTGATAGGCTAAAATCCCTAGTCAGTTGTTCAGGAGGAGGGCTATCGCAGCCAAACCTTCACTTTTAAGCAGATGCCCAGGCTGCTTAATTGCCCAGCTTTATTGCCCAGATTCCTTTGTATAGACTTCCTACCATCTGAACCTCTTGAGGAACTCTTCACACAGACTCTTCATCCAATTTATGATTATTATTTTTTAACATGTTATTCTTGTCACGCTCCGAAATCTTTGGATGTGGAGCGGTATACAAATATTGTAAATAAATAATAAATTTGGACTCTTGTCTCTTTGAACTTTGTATTGCTAAGAACCTGCCATGAAAAGTACTGCTACACTTTTAAAAGACCTTAAATTCTTGTTTGCTATTGACTTGGAGCCATGGAGATAGCAGAGTGGAATCTATAGTCACCAAAATCTCTGCATGTGTTGGATTATCTGGACTGCAGCCAGATCTATACCAAGCAGGATGTGACACTTGGAAAACAGTTTGAAAACTGTTTATGTCACTATTGTTATAAACCATTTTAAAGCAGTAGTGTAGATCCTGCCTTACGCCTGAACCGGTCTTGACTCTTGGATTTTAAAGGCTATTTACATAGCACTGAGGTTCTAACAAAGATTTTAAAGTAGGACTAAACCTTTGCATGTGTGAATTTGTTTAGGTCTTTCTCTAAAAACCCTTATCTTGGATTCCCTGGGATGAATTATGCCAGGAATCTTCTAAACCCCTTGCCCTGTATTTGGAAGCCCTTGTCTTGGATTACCTGGGATGGATTATGACAATTCTTTTCTCAGTCCATTTGGGAAACCCTGGTCTTTGAATGCCTGGGGCAGCTTATGCCAGGAATCATTTGAACCCCTTGCGAAGTATTCTGAGCCGTAGAGATTGTAATAAGGAAACCAAGTTGTCTGGATCTCTGGCACACATAATTATTTGCTTTGGAATGTTCTGGAATTACATGGAACCTATAGCTAATTGTCACCAGCTATCTGATTTCTGAAGAATGTAGGCATTAAGTTTTTACTGTGGGATTTGCTACAATAAAAGAGTCTCACTGATTTGGGGTGCCCTGTATCAGTATGCCAGAGTGTGTGCCTGAAGGATCAGGCCCATGACACTAGGTGCACTTTACTGAATTTTTCCTAATCAAATACTTCAGTTCAACTGCTGGCTATTAGTAAAACTTTGAGAGTTATAAAGCATGTAGGATTAACATGGTGTACTTTTAGCTTTGTTTACTAAATACAGGTAAACATGCTAAAACAGATTTCAGTCAATTTATGACTGCAGAATGTTTTCCAGCTCAAACTTTTCTGGAAAACCCAATCAATGGTTGCAACAGTCTGCTATGTCATTTGTGGGACTTGAAAGGAGTGGTACATCCTTGTACAGCCTCCATTCCTTCCTATCTAATTAATCTCAGAAGGCCACATTGCTGAAGTATTGCGCTGAACCTGGTATTTGTCTTGTAAAATTCCTCAGTACTCCATTCTGCCCTCCATAACCATGCTACTGTTTCACATTATTATTAATGCAGAGCTTGAAAGGGGAGCACGTTTCTCATGGATGGTTTAGCTCCAAAACATGTCCCCTCTTTTTGGTGATTTGTTGTACTTTTTCCAAAGAGTATGGAACTATTTGCAATTAGATGGGTGTAAGGGAGAAAAGCAAGTATGTTCCCCATGCTGAGGCAGTTGTGCTGTTTTCAATATGCAATCCCCAATCAGGCCTATTGAGGGTTGCGCCATATTGTGCAAACCCAGCTATCATGGGTTATTTGAGAGTTAAACAACCCTTGCAAAACCCTCAACTACAGGCTGCATATTCAAAATGGTATCCAGCATACACTGTAGCTCAACATGGGACCAGCTGGCTTTGTTGTGCAAATCAGCCCATTATTTTCAATAGGATGCACATTCTCATTCTACCCAACTAATCATGCATAACTATGTGCAGTACATAGTTTGTACATGCTGACTTTGAATTTAAAATTATTCTTTATGCTGATCTTTTATTGTTTATTTCTAAACTCCAGGCATCTAATCCTACTTTGATGGAATTAACACCTTCAGTGATCTTTCCGGTTACTCAATTAATTGGTTAAAATCGGAGTTGATGCCAACTGGTGATAGTATATTTTCTAATGTGTTGGGTAATGGCCAATTTCAGTGGTGCCCTGATTTTATCATGTATCTGGGAATACTCATTCCAAGAGATATATCTCAATTGTTTAAAATAAACTTAAATAAATTGATTAGTGAGATTACACAAGATATAGACAGATGGGCTCTACTGAGTCTATGGGGTAAAGTCAACACACTGAAGATGAACCTTATACCTCAAATTCTTTGTTATGCGTGGGATTGCTTTATTTATACCTGGCAAAGATTTTGAACAACAATGCTTTGTTTTGTAAATCCCCACCTCGAATATCTTTGAAATGGATGCAGCTTCCAATTAAAGAAGGTGTGTTTGGTTTTCCAGACCTAGCTTTGTACCATCAGGCTTAGCTATTGGCTAGTACTAAGTTTTGGTATTTTTCTGTTCCCTCAGAACTGCCACTGTGGTCTGTCTGGAAGACTTATGGTTAGAACCTCTTCCCAAATGGATAGCACTCGGTTCTCGTCATATCAGAATAAGTAACCCCCCTCTCACAATTTTGGCTGCTAGACAGACGTGGCATATATATCACATCAATTACAGTTTGATTCATCCTCTCATGAAAAATTGACTATATGGGGAAACCCAGATTTAAGAATTGGAAGGAAAGCATTTCTGTGGAGTACGTGGACGGATAGGATGATTTTTACTTTGGATCAATTAACAGGCTCAAATGATGAGTTTTTGTCCTTTTCACACTTGTGTGTTAAATATAAGTTACCTGCTACAGCTCAATGGAATACTTGCGATTGCAACATGTGCTGGAATCTAGGTTTGGTCCAGCTGGTTTTACAGCTTTGGAGCCTCCAGCACTGTTAGAAACACTTATAACAGCTGAACTGACTTGTCAATCCACAACCCATATATATAAGTATTTAATAGCAGTAAGTAAATATGATACCCATAGTTTAAGACTGGATTTGAATAAAGAATTGGAGTGCCCTATCTTGCTTAACCAATGGACGGTTGCCCTAGCATCTGTATCTGAAGCTTTTATGGAGCTCAGGTTATGTTTTATTCAGCAAAAAAAATGTTTCAGGTTTATTGGACTCCACAATGCCTTTTCAATAAGGGTTTGTCTAACTTGCAGTTGTTGGAGACATAATGCATCTAATGCTTCTTTAACTCATATGTTTTGGCAATGCCCAGCAGTTGCCCTTTTGGGAGGAGGTTATAATAAGGATGAACTTTGTACTGAAACCATCTATGTGTGTGTCCTCCTAAATTACCTATCAGCTTCTTAGAAGTTAACACATGGTCAGCGCAGATGGATCTTTAGAGCCCCTATGACAGCTAAAAGACTTATACTATCACACTGGAAGGACAAATCCACACCTCCCATAATACGATGGATCGAGGACCTAATCACGTTATCAACTTTTGAACAGGTGTTATATAGACGCAACTTGGAGGTGGATAAGTACACGGATATATTGTCTGCTTTTCTTGAAACCTTTGTATAACTCTCTTCCTCCCCTTTTTTTTAAATGAATGGTACACATGATATAAAATGACGATATCTTATAGATGTAATCTATGGAATTTTTCTCCCCATTTTCATGATGTATTTTCTGTTCTGTTTTGTTGATATTCACAATAGAAAATAATTTTAAAAATGCATAACTGTGTGCAACTAGACTTGATCCAGAGTAAATCTTGCTGCATACCACTAGCAGCAAATGCAACTGGGGTTGCTCTGCCACAATGGGCTCAATAACCATCCTCAAAAGAGAAGATTAGAGTTAACAGGATCATCTCTGTATAAAGGTTGTTTTTAGAGCAGGGATCTGAACACCCTTGAGGGAAGGTGGGAATCCACTCCCATCCAAGGGGACACTGATAGCCCAAATAACTGGACTCAGGTTCTCATGGCTGGCCTTCAGCAGCCAAGGTGGGCACACCGGTCCAAACACCACACTGTGGTTTTACAACCCTGCTACACCCTTGAGAAAAACAGACCAAAACTAACTGTAAGCCTAACTGACCATTCCGTTACACATCTGACTTGGATTTTTTCTCAACTACAGCATCCAAGTCAGACTAAATTTGAGTAACTTCACCATCGAAGGATCTAGCAGAGACATCAAAGCAAGCTACAGATCATTTACTCTATGGGTCTGCAAGCCTAGATTATTATACCCTATTAGCCACTTAAAATATCTGCACTAGAAAAAAATTAGTCAATATCGCTTTACTATCACCTCAATGGTATTCATGCATGCTGTGCTCTCTGTCAGCTGTAGCTTGACTTATCCACTACCTACATTCAAGCCCTCTAACTATTTCATGATCTTAAGTTCTAGGAAGTCCCCTCAAAAGGAGTAGAGGCTGGAGTGGAACTGGTCAACTGCTTCAGCTACTCTCCTACTGAAGTATTCACTCTCCTACTGAAGTATTCAACCTACCAACTCAATAGCGTGGATATGCCTTTGTATTCTATAATCTTCCCTAACGAACATCTTGTTAATCCAGAGATGCTTGGAGATACCTCTTTATGATGTGAATGTAAAATAACTACAATTGTAGATGTAGTTACAGATAATCATATACTCTGTTAGGAAGTGGTTACCAAAATGAAAGGAAACAGATTACCACTTTTTCAATTTTCCCCAAACAAGAGCAATAGTGAGATATTTTAATGAAGGAATAAACTGAATTTGACTTACTTATAGTGGTAGAAAATACAAAAGGGATCACAAGGAAGATGGATTCCCTACTTTCAAATCTAAATAATTCACAGGATAACTTTATAAGAAAGAAGTCTAGAATATAATCTCTCTGAATACCAATGTACAGCAGCAAAATTATGTACAGTGGGAACGATCAACGCTCCACCATCAATCTTAGGCCAGTTTAGGAAAATAGAGCTAACAGCATTTATGACTAAGCTGCCACATCTTGTGAAAGTCTATAACCTCTTAACAGGTTCTTTAAAGTGTCAGGCTAATTAAGGAAAACAACGTAAGAAAAATAACTGACCTGTAGAAGTTTATATTGTAATTAAAGAGCCTGTTAAACAGATATACTAACTTACTTAGGGTTGGCTCTAGAGATAGACTTGCACAGTATGACTTTCGCAGCTCCTCCCACATGCTCCATAGCCTTCTTCTACCAAGCATCAAAGGATCCTATGGAATAGTTTCCCCATCCTATAGTAGGGCAGGGAAAATGGGAGAATTTGGTGGGTCTGGCTTGTGCAAATGGAAATGCCTTTTTGCTTCTGCAAAACACCTCTGGATCCAACTCAGAGCCCCGCCCCGCCCCCAATTTAGTGAAGATTCGCTAATGTCCTGTAAATTAGTGCATTCCCCCACCAGAAAGCTTCTAACAATAGTGTTCTATTTTAGACAGGCAGACAGAGAAAGAGATTGATTGAAGCAGATTTCAAGTTAGTAATCCTTCTTAGTAAGCCCCCACTGAAGTTGCTAGCCTATGGGTTTTTTTTTACTTCCTTGTTTTTTACTCATAAGAGGGACCCTCATAGAAGTAAAAACCTGGTGAATAGCACAGTGGATGGCAAAGGAGGGAAAGCTTGCTGTGTCCCTAGGCTACTTGGCTCCTGTATTGGCTGCAGAGGAAAGGGTTTCAATTCTTCCACAGCCAGTATGGAAGCAGAGCCAGTTGGTGAAGGAAATCGTTCTGTCCCACCTTTGCCAGCTCATTCACTCATCTGGAGGAATTCCATACACTCACCTACATGAAATTAACACAAGATCATATGAACTAACTGCAGGTAACAGGACATTTATATTGCTTTTATATTGTATTTTATATTATGGTTTTATACTGTTGTTTTATACTTTGAATGGTCTTAATTTTTTGTGAACCACCCAGAGAGCTTCAGCTATTATTATTTATTAATATTTATTTACAAAGCACCATCAATTTTCATGGCGCTGTACAGAATAAAACAAAACAAGGCAATCTGCCATATGGCTTACAATGGGCAGTATAGAAATGCAATAAATAAATAAATATTAAATTAATGCTGTTAAACAATTTGGAAATATTAGGCTAAACTTACAAACCTCTTTTAGAGTTTGGCACTATTCCTGCCAAGGTCTTTAGAAGAGCTTTAAAATTTTCCCAGAACTTTTCCCATGTTTTATCTTTCTGTGTAAAATTTTCCATTTCATAGGTTCAATAGTAATAATGAATGCATGCCAATTTTGAGAACAATATTAAGCAAGTTTGGTAGTAATTGTAGATGAGCAGTCAGCATATCGTGCTCATTTATTTGGGTTGCTAAAATGTATTAGTATATCAAGAGTTTTCAATACCTTTCTTTTTCTTAAAGAATGTAAGGGTAATACATGTTATTTTCTTTAAATCTTTAAAATTATGCCAATAAAAAGTATTTATGTGTGATTTAAATGTTATAAAATGTGTTTTATTTTCTTCAAGTATTTCAGGTCAAATACTTGCATACAAATGTGTATCTTGAGAATGTGTGCAAGTTTGTACACATGTCTAGAATAATACGTTTGGTAACAGTTCTCTTTAATCTTCAATCTTTTCGCAGTGATTCAGTTTTAAGACTTCAAACTACCAGCTTGAATTGCAACCCGTCAGAGATAAGGAGAGGTATAAAAGTTTTAAGATGGTATAAATATCCCACTCTTCACTGATTCTATGAAAAAAGACAGTTAAAGACCAACAGACACTACTTTTTAAGACTGAAATTCAGGGTGGGGGGGAGGGAATTCCTCCTCTTCTCCTTCTACTTGACATTTTGTCACAAATATCACTTATACCCTATAATAAATAATAATAGTAATTCATATCTGTCTTTTCCAACTAATAGATTCACTAGCGTGCAATGGAGAATTACTGTTAGAAAACCAAGAGGAGAATGTAACAGGCTGTGACTTTTCACCTTGAGGAAAAGCCTCCAAATGCCCAGAACTGTCTGGGTATAAACCACTTTAAAAGTCAAGGGCCTTTCAGATAGCAATAGCCATTAATCTAAACTTTACCCTCATGTCAAAACTAGTGTGTTCATACTGAGAAGTTAAAAGGTTATCTGACAATGAACACATCCTAACTTCACTACACAAAGGGACAAATACTGATATGTTTTACAAACCTGGATACGAAGAGTCAAGAATAAATATGAACACAGAAAGATAAACCTGCAGCATGGATACTGTCTGGAAGAAGTCGCTGTGTGCAGGAGTTGAGGGAAGCAGGGGCATTTTTGCCATTGTAAAAAAACAGATCTCTGTTCATTACACAGGATTCACCAATTCCCAAAACAAATTTCTGTAACAGTCACACTATTTCATGAACTTTTTACACTAACTTGGCCACAGCAATAGACTACATCTGACCAGGACTGAAGGAAATCAGAGGAAGCAGGCATCTGAGGTAAGAGTGCAGATGAGGCAGCAAACAGAAAAGTGGCAAAATGCCAAATGAGATCAGGGAATGATGTTGGCACTTGCTGGGCCACCCTTACTGCTACAAACCATCTATATGGCCACAATTCAGTAGGTGTCTTGGTAATATAGAAGACTATAAAACTGGTCTCAGAAGCCAGCTAGCAGGGCAAGCTTTGCTTTTACATTTCATGTTTTTTCAAAGCTCTCAACAGTTATTCTTCTGTTCTCTGTGTGAAGCATAACTGCACCTAACATGTTCCTCAACTCTCTGGTAAATAGTGTCTTGACTCAAGGAAACAACCATGTATTCTCTCTCTGCAATGAAAGAAGGGTCTTCAAGAAAAGGCATCAGAATCCTTCTGCACTCAGATCTTAAAATATATTGACAAATATTAAAAGGTATTAAATAATTAGTCATTATAATTTTTCATATTCCATTCTGATTCCATGCATTGTATCTCTAGTAGCCTGTAGTGTTTATGATTACATATTAAACTGCATTGAATTATAATCCATAAAACATTTTGGAATCCATAGATATTGGACCTGCAATGATTCAGCAATGAATTTAAAACTCAATGTAGATTTGTAACCATAACAAGGAATGCAAATTAAGTTTTTCTTAGTGAATCATACTGTAGCTGTTCAAATAGTATTTTATCAGGGCAAAAATAGCAAAATGAGTGAACTGAACAGTGTAATTTTCAATTTGCATCTGCACTACATCTCCTGAAGAAAACCAGACAGCCAAAATGTTAACACTGACATCTTGATGAGCCTGGAAGCTGATAAGTAAAAACTTCAAGTCATGGATCAGTGTCGGACACCACAGAAAGGTGATGTTATAACATAAGAATGCTGATGCTTTATCAAGTCTAAAGGACTCTGAAGAGCAAGACTAAAGAAAATCTCAGTTTTAACTCAAAACAGAAATAGTGTCTTTTGAAACAACGTAGACCAACCTTCACCAACCTGGTGCCCTCCAGATGTGTTGGACCATAATCCCAATCATCCTAGCCAGCTGTCAAGGCAAGGCTGATATAAATACAAAGATACACACACAATCATATATACCTTGCAAATGTTCTCATCTGGCCCAAACCAATCTATCAACTACATAATGATGTATTTTTAAGCATTTACCATCTTCTAATTCAATATTTACTATCCAATCAATATAAATACAAGCTATATTTTTAGCATGTATTTATCAGTTGTTTCCAAGATTACATTTGGACAAAATACTTCTTAACAAACTCCTTTGAAACAGATTTAACACATTTAATTAATCCTGCCATATATGGCCAAAACTCAGAACATTCTCCTGAAAGCTAACATGCTTTGAAATATACTGATTTAGGTAGTATTCCTCCAGTTCCATACAAAGGCTTCCCACATGAAGGTCTAAGATAAGCAATTCCTGTAGACTAAATACAGATTAAGCAAACACAAATACTAACTCCTTTGGTGTCAAACCGATCAGTTATCTCCCTGTACAGACAAGGCAGATATTTACAGAGACTGAAGAGGCATCTGTGGTCTTACTAGCCGCACTTTATTCAGTAATCCACTGACCTGAGGGCTTTGATAGCGGTTCATAGTTGCATGTTGCAGCCTCTCTGAATGGGGACAACTTTGGAAAAAAGCTATAGACGCCCCTGCAAGAACCTACTTTCCGTCAGTGATACAGAGGTATCTTAAATAGCATGAGCTCTGTGTGGGGAAAAACTACATCTGAGTCATCTTATGCTCTTAACTCTTGATGAATACAAATGCATCAGAAATCAAGCCATTCCCTAGTTCTGAATTTATCCCGCATAAGAAACTTGTGAAAAACATTTGGTTGGTTAGTAGAAAATGATTATGTTGGGAAGATCCTCTAAGCAAGAGAAATCTAGTCCCACAAAACAGAATTGCTGTCTCAGTACCATGTCAGACAACCATTCTTGCTCCTCCTTAGGAGGCTTTTGTTTTTAAAGAAGTGAACGGCTACACAAAGCTAGAGATGAAGAACTGGCAGGCCTAGGCTACATTATCAAATAGCAGATATGAAGAACTGCATTTTTGCTAATAATGAAGCACAGAGTTCACTGACTTGAGGAAAAAGAAATGCTCACATGAGCAGTCTACTCACTTGAGTCACAAACTGATTCAAGATCAAAGCTCCATTTTATGAAAAGGGAAATTGCTGTTGAATTTTGGCATGAGTGGCCAGCTCCCACCTTACGTAGCTTATGTGAGGGGGTGGGGAGAGCACAATTTGTCCCCAGTGTATCTTTGGAACCAAATCAGTTGTTTCTGGGAGAAATTCTGTATTTCAAGTCTTTAGCACTGGCATTTAGAGCTTTTCATGTAGTCATAGCTACCCCTTCTTTCACTCTAAAAGGAACAAGGGAACTGGATGGCCCCTGAGAATTTTTTTTAAAAAATGGCCATGCCTGTCCTGGGAAGTAAGAAGCTCACTTCTGATGGCTATAGCAGATTGGGACAATTTGGATTTATTATGCAGGGATGGAAAAGGCCTATGTGTCTTGCTAATTTAACTTAAAACATAATAAAACTGAAGGCTGAAAAAAGAATATTTCTTTCCTGATCAGGAAAAAAAACAGGCAATAAGCAGAAAGAAAAGAGGACACCTCCAAAGCAAGCCCAGAATAGCTCTCTACCTTCTAAGGATTTAAGAGAATCCACCTAAGGCAAAGCTCAGTGGATAGAAAGAAACATGATGCGTATAAAATCTGACAAACTCTGACAAAAACCCAAATTCCTACAACCACCACCAATTTCTCACATAAAACTGCAGAACTGTTACACTTTTACATAGCCATAGCCATTCCTTTTACCAAGAAAAAGCACAACAGTATATCTAGTATTTTGAAGAGTCTTAGAGATCCAGCTGAGTATACTTCTGTAGCAGAATGAGTACAATTAGTAAAGATTTGCTTTAACAAGAACTATGCAAGAAACAACAGAGGGCAACTTAGCAGATAACTCTGCACTGAATAAAGATTACAGCATAACAAGTCATGTACATGTAAAAGGGTATATTTTAGACACTTATTTTCCTCCACCACCTATGCTCCCTGCAAGTTACTAAGATTTTAACTTCTAAGTGTCGACTTAACAGATCCAACTACATCACCACCTGCATATCAGAAGCCATACTAACCCAAATACCCTATTTCTTCGATTCTAAGACACACTTTCCCCCCCATATAAACATCTCTAAAAATGGGGTGCGTCTTAGAATCGCGGGTGTGTCTTAGGGTTTTTTTTTCCTGTTGGTGGTACTGAAATTAGTGTGCGCCTTACAATCGATGGCGTCTTACAATCGAAGAAATACAGTATATCACTGCCAGCCCTTTGCACTAGACTAACATATTGAACAGGAAGTTCAAATGAACATAAATAATATGTGCTAATACTTAACATTAAACTGACCAAACTCTGGGTAGAAATATAGAAGAGAGGTGATTGCACAAAGTCAACATCACATAATTGAACCAGATTATGCATCTTGAGGGCAAGAATATCTTTACCAATATTAAGTCTGCTTCACATGTTATACCTTTCCTACATGTAAATATAGACAAACCATATACATTGCCATATGTGAAACTCAGAAATGTATTTTGCTTTATGCATGTTTGAAAAATACACCAAATTCTAAACATGTGTACATAAAGTAAAAACATGCAAAACAGTGTACATGTTTTCTCTCTTACAGTTTCTGTAGGGAAAGTTTGTGTGTGAAGCAGCTTTTAGTTGAACCACAGTAAATGACAAAGGAAATACTACCTTTGGTTGGAATCTTGCAGATGGAGTAGCTACCTTCTGGGCAAAACTACATGTATAACCAGACACATATTACTGTGGTTGTAAGAACAGCTTTACTCTTGCTATTCTAAGGTGCTCTTCATGAGTACTCAACTTGCTCCATGGAGTCTAGAGAACAATGTTAACCATCATAATTGACCAATTATGACATATTGGAATAACATTTTTCATGAAAGCAGGAAAATCCCTTCCATACCCTAACTACATGATCCAAGACAGCAGTTTCTCTTTCACCAACTTGAACTTGCAGCCATTGGTCCTCCAACACAGTGCACACAAGGTTCAGCAGATGCCACTGGCAGCAGCAAACTATTGAGTGTTTCATTGATACTCATTCATTCCTTCTGCTACTATAATTTCTGGTGGTGTGGGGTGGAAGAACTGAAAATCACAACACACAAGCTGAGTGGTCCTATTACAGGAATAGCTGCTTGCTTCACGAGCATATCTGAATCCAAGCCTCCTTCAAGCTGGGATTGTGGCAGCTGTTGGGACTAGGGAGCATTCCAGGAGTTTTATGGCACAAGCTAGTCTTCTACTCTTCCTACAGAAGAGACAGATGTCTCCTCAAAACAGAATCCTCTAGTAAAAATCAAGAGGGCCAAAGAAGTCCATCATCATCATCCAATGTAAAAAGCCCTGCAGGGGAAACAGCCCTGCAGATCAGTTTGGTGCAAGACACTGCCATGGGTAGGAGTGCACAGGAGCAAGGTGGTGTATTGCCTCCTGACTGCTCACTGCTGCTGTTTCCACCTTGCAAAACAAACCAGAAACTGTGTTGCGCTCTATGATGTCCGAACCCAGCACTCTGGGTTATTGAGGGAGAAACAAACCAGAGACCTGGTTCATACGTAGCAACTAGCTAGAAATTAAACAACCTGCAATTAGTTGGGCCACACTGCAGCAAGATACCTCCTGCTCTCTACCACTTTACAACTATTCCTGGGTTATTTGTTTTAATGTGTGAACCCAGAACTCTGGGCTTTTGAAGGACAAACAACCCAGAGTTCTGGGTTTGCATATCACACAACCCAGGAACAGGGAGCTCTTGGGCAGCTTACAAAAGTAGATACAAAATAGAAGTGGCTAGCAGGCGCGAGGTAGAGTGCTCACACGCATGTTCCTGCACAGCCCCAACTTACTATGGGTTGTTTAGGTAGGTCAGAGATTTTACCCAACAACAAACCATGGATTAAAAAACTCTGCTGTTTCTTCGTCAACAACCCAGTGGTGAGTTTGGCCATTATGGCACACAACTCAGGAATGGCACGCTCTTGGGTTGTTTTGCAATACTGTCAGGGAGCAACATGCTCGCAACTACACATGGTTTAAACAACCATGAGTCCTCGTTATGTACAAACCAGGTCTACACCTACAGCCAGTGAAATCCAAGTGCATGAATTTAACATAGTAGGTTTCACTCTTCAGTTTTAAATCAATCCTGATTTAAAACTGAAGAGTGAAACAAGCTATATTAAATTCATGCACTTGGATTTCGCAGTTGTAGGCGTACCTGGTTCGCACAGCATTTTCAGATTTATTGTTATCTCTTAAGTAATGAATTATTTGCCACTTAAAGACATTACTTACAAGTTAAAGCACTGATTTGTCCACAAAACAGCTTATAACATTTAGTCCAAAGGACCTATTAGCAATATTGATCAAAATCTTTGGGAGAAGTTATTATAAACTTTATTAGCTATCTAAAATTACAACGGGACAAAGCTTCAGGTAAAATGAAACAGTAAAAATTGTTCACTAATTTTATTGTAACATAATAAACACTATGAGTATGAACATTACAAAGGTCACTGTTGCCTCAGATTATGTTTATTAAATATCTATATATACAAATACTAGCAAGTGACCTAAATAAAATAAGATAATTTCACAAGCTTTGCAATTTTTCTATCAAGTAATATAACAGGTTCTATGCCAGAATTTCAACTCCTATACAACAAAAGTTCTCTAGAAGATCTACTAAAAATGCTGCCCTTTAGAAGTTAATGAATGTCAACTGCTCCTTATTTGGGAACACAGTTTGTACTGGATCCTCTTCTAAAAAGAAATTGGAATTATAATCTATGTCAACATTTAGATCCATCTAACTATAAACTGCTTTAAAACTAAGCGACTTTCCTGACAGCAAAGATATAGGATGGGGGAGACAGTGGTTACATGTGGTGAACAACTAAGAGAAGAGATACTTCAGGGGAGACAAATTGGAGCTTAAAATGAACGGCTAAGGGGCCAACTCCTGGCAGCGGTCCGAATCTGGTCACAAGATATATATATTTTATACAACCGCCGACTGCGGCCTTGCTAGGCGGGATACCGTTTGCCGCGCATCCTTCGGCCTTTCTAATCAGGCTACAAAACAAGAGAAATGTTGGAAGCCAAAATATGTACCAGTTCGAGCCAAGAAGCCAGCCAACAAGGCCTCCACTCGCAGGGAGTCACTGGGAGCCAAAGCACAGCCAGAGCTGCTCCTGAAATACCACCAGGTGGGGGCGGCGCTAGGGCAGGACCAGCGGTCGACCAGGCCTAGAGGAACCGCAACCTTTGGCAGGCAGGCTAGAGCGCGGAGCGAAGAGACGGAGTCGCCTCGTACCCGCTACTTCGAGGGAGGAAGGAACCAGACAGCCAGTCCCCTCTCAAGCGGCGGCTTCTGTTGCCCGCCCGCACGCCTGCCTGCCTGGCCGGCCGCCCTCCGTACCGGAGCCGCGGCCGCTACTACCACCGCTTCCCCTCCTGCTCGATGACAAAATGGCGGCGGCAGGAAGTACCATCAGCACCCGCCCCGCCCAGGCTCGCTCACTGCGCCACCCGCGCACCGGAGCCGGACACCCCTACGCAAAGACACTCGGCTGCTCTCCGTCTCATACGCACAGGCGCCAACAGTCCCGAAGGTGCGGAGCGCGCCCGCAACGTCCGCCGGTTTCATAGCGGTACGCGCGGAGGACACAGACATACTTACGGCAATCACGTACCCTACAGGGAGTAGCGAAGACGCTCCTACGTAAACTCCGCAGCCACCATAAACCTTCCACACCACCTACCGCAATCCGCGTAAGCGTGCAAAATAGCGAGCCACATCCTACGCAATAACCCGGCGAAGAACTTAACAACTGCGAAATGTGCGTAAATACAAAAGGAGAAAGATGCGCCCTTCAGTAGCACGGGACGCTAGGGACAATCTCATTAACAGACAGCTCAGATTGGAATGGTTCGCCTAAGACCTTTGCGCAATAGGCCTCCGCGCAAAATGCGTAATCCGCCTGACGCAACGGTCACATTACGCAATGCGGGTTACGCCGGCAAGACAACGTAACTGAACAAGGAGAATACCAACCCCCGCAACCGCTCCCGACCCGGCCCAGCTCTTACCTGACGCCAAACGAAGAGCCGGACCAGGCCGTATTGTCACTAGGCTCCTGCCAGACCAAATCCTGCAAAGTCCTGGCTAAAGAGAAAGCGCCGCACTCCGTAGGGAGGGTCGGGGACCACAGCGAGCCGAGCAGGGCAGACGGAGCGACGGGCAGCGGGACCAGCAACGGCGGCGCCACAGTGACCTCACCGCGCGACGCATTACGTCACCGCGCAAAAAGCCACGCCTCGCGTCAGGTTCCCTTATCGCCGGGCCACGCCCCCTTAAATGAGAAACCTCGGGATGGAAAGCGGGCTGGAATTTTTCCCAGTGTCATCGAGAGGGGAGTGAGAACGCAGTAACCCAAGAGGGCGGGGGAAGGAAGTTGAGGCGCCGCAGTCCCAGGGGGAGAAGGATGTTTGGCAGGAGGGATCTCTACTGCCTCCCGAAAGCGCTGTTCCTTACGACTGGAGGAGCTGCGCCCCGCCCTCGCTCCCTCCCCCACCACCTCTCACGGAGTAGACTCCCGCTCCTTGCCAGAATGCATCATCCCTTCCTCGACCGCTTCTGATCTCGAAACCATCTTCAGCCCACTTGTCCCAGAGAGCCATGAGCCCCCACATTTACTGCTCCAGAGAGCCATCAGCCCCCACATTTACTGCTCCAGAGAGCCATCAGCCCCCCATTTACTGCTCCAGAGAGCCATCAGCCCCCACATTTACTGCTGCCAAAACAGTTGTGCACTTGCCCGGGAAAAGCGTATGACTACAACTCCTGCCGCTTGTTAGCTCAACGCTGACCCTGTCAGCCCGAACACGTCGTCGATACTCAATCATCAAAATACTTGTTCCAAGTGCCCGGCGGCGTTTCACTTTCCCCAGCAGCACTCGTGGAAGTGTGTCACTGTGACAAATAGGAAAGGCAGGACTCTCGGGGTAAACGCGGCCGTAGTGCAATTCCAGCCCCTAAAAAGGTGGGAAAGCAGCCTTCCCCAACCTAGTGCCCTCCAGATATGTGGGATTACAACCCTCCTATTCCCCCAGATAGCAGGGCAAGAGGCAGATTATGAGAGTTGTAGTCGCATACATTTGGAGGGCACCAGGTTGGTAAAGTACACCAGGGAAAGGAGGCGGAAACCAGTTTCTGCGCGCCACCCCCACCCACCGGCAGACGAAGACCGGCCGGGTGATAAGCCGTGCCCTTGTCCTCCCAGCTCAATCAGTATTCTTTAGTTAATGAGTACGCAGACCGGAAAGGAGGGACGGGACGGGAGACGGAGCCTTTGTTCGCCTGCTGGCGCGGAGGACTTTGACCATCAACGCTCGCTCACCTCTGAGCCACAGCGACTGTGGCGTAACTGGCGAGCGGCCGCGCAGGCGGAAGCGCATCGGGGGAAACACCATGCCTGCTTTATCCTTGACATTTCAGGCCAAGGTGGAAGAGGGATTTGGGGCGGGTGGAGGATAACGCTCGACTTTAGGCAGGGCCACATCTCTCGGAACTCCCCTCCTCTTCGCCTGTTCTGCTCAGCAAGTCCTACCAAAAGAGCTCTCGCGAATAAACATATCCGATAACCTCCGTGCTCTGTTGGACAGCATAATTCATTTTACTAGAGATTACTATTGACAATGGAGGAGATCTTTCTTCCGCTGCCTAATTTAATGGACCATGCGGACTAAGGAGGAAGGAGTGGGGGGCGGTCTTGACTAGGAAACAGAATGGTGATGGTTTCGCAGTAGTAGCAGGGAGCAACAATTCTGCCACTAAACAGAGTTAAAAAGCACCATACACTACAGAAGAGAAATGGGGGTGTTATATACTCGACTGTGTGCCATTCACAAAAGGTGGAATCTGGGCCACATTGCAAATGGCAATTACAACAGCCATCTCTTAAGCAGAAGTAACTGACACCTTATGCAACTTAGTTATTACGTTTCAAAAACAGCAATTTCACCTTTTCATATATATATATATATATATATATATATATATTTGTATCCCGCCTTTTGCCCAATGCTGGGCCTCAAGGCGGCCTTACAAAGTTTAAAATATACATGCGGGCAGGGGGAGGGTAACAAAACCATAAACAATTAAAAAATACACAACAAAATTATAAGACATTAACGTAGATAGAGGGCTGGATTATTCTCCAAAGGCCTGCTTGAACAAAAAAGTTTTAGCCTGCTTCCGAAAGCCCATCAAGGAGGGAGCCAGCCTAGCTTCCCCGGGAAGAGAGTTCCAGAGCACCAGAGCAGCCACCGAGAAGGCCCTCTCCCATGTTCCCACCAAGCGTGCCTGTGAAGAAGGTGGGACTGAAAGAAGGGCCTCTCCAGAAGATCTCAAAGCACGGGCAGGCTCATAAGGGAGAATACGTTCTTTCAAATAACCTGGACCCGAACCATATAGAGCTTTATAGGTCATAACCAGCACTTTGAATTGTGCCCGGAAACAGACTGGAAGCCAGTGGAGCTGTTTTAACAGGGGAGTTGTATGCTCCCTGTAACCAGCAATCTGGCTGCAGCTCTTTGAACCAGCTGGTTTCCGAACACTCTTCAAAGGCAGCCCCACATAGAGCGCATTACAGTAATCCAATCGGGATGTAACTAAGGCATGTGTCACCGTGGCCAGGTCCGACATCTCTAGGAACGGGCGCAGCTGGCGCACTAGCTTTAACTGTGCAAATGAATTCCTGGCCACTGCTGAAACCTGGGCATCCAGGCTCAGGGCTGAATCCAGAAGTACACCCAAGCTGCGGACCTGCATCTTCAGGGGGAGTGTAACCCCATCCAACACAAGCTGAATCCCTATTCCCTGATCTGCCTTTCGACTGACCAGGAGCACCTCTGTCTTATCTGGATTATGCTTCAATTTGTTCGCCCTCATCCAATCCATTACTGCCAACAAACACCGGTTTAGAACAGAAACTGCTTCCTTGGAATTGGGTGGAAAGGAGTAGTACAGTTGGGTGTCATCAGCGTACTGGTGGCACCGCACCCCACAACTCCAGATAACCTCTCCCAACGGTTTCATGTATATGTCGGAGTCCCCCAGTACCACCTTCTGGGTCCGTCCATCCAGGAAGGAATGGAGCCACTGTAAAACAGTGCCTCCAAGACCCATCCCAGCAAGGCGGCCCAGAAGGATACCATGGTCGATGGTATCGAACACCCCTGAGAGGTCCAGCAGAACCAGCAGGGACACACTCCCCCTGTCCAGTTCCCGGCAAAGATCATCCACCAAGGTGACCAAAGCTGTTTCTGTCCCATAACCAGGCCTGAAGCCAAATTGAAATGGATCTAGATAATCCGTCTCATCCAGGAATCCCTGGAGTTGGGAGGCCACCACACGCTCCAATACCTTGCCCAAAAATGGGATGTTAGAGACTGGCCGGTAGTTATCCAATACAGTGGGGGCCAAGGAGGGCTTTTTCAGTGTGGGTCTTACCACTGCCTCCTTCAAACAGGTTGGGACCCTTCCTTGGCAAAGGGAGGCATTGACCACTCCGCTTACCCACTCAGCCAGTCCCTCTCTGGCAGCTTTTATAAGCCAGGAAGGGCAAGGATCTAGTATACACGTGGTGGCTCTCACCAATCCAAGGACCCTGTCCACATCATCGGACTGTGTATGTTCAGCTCCATCCCAAGGGATGGGAATATATATGTGAATAAGGCAGAAGGTAATAATAATAATAATAATAATAATAATAATAATAATAATAATAATAATGTTGTCTACAGGACTGCAACAACAGAATACTAGTACTACTATCCATCATGTCTATTCACAGTTTCTGGAAGAATTTATTGTGCAATTGAACAATGGGGGTTGTTTGTTTTTTGTCCATCCTAAGCATGTCTCTGCTGTATCTTTATTGCTATGAACATACAGAAAACCCTGTGGCAGGGATCTCCAGCCATTTTAGGCCAGTGGGCACATTTGGAATCTTCAAAGTATGCCCTGGGTGCTCTCACCAAACACCCATTTTCCAGAAGGCAAAGTGGTGAGGCTAAAACAAAATAAACTTGCCCCCAAAGCTAAGTATAAGGTAGAAGTGAGATTGGAGCTCCAAAACACAAAACCACTCTTTGGAACTCACAATTTTATGTTCTAAGACCCATTTCACAGAAATCAAATTGACGAGGCTCAGAAACAAATAACTTGATGAGTACAAGGCAGTGACGGGGTCTGATCCCCAAAAGCCAAATCACTTACTCTCCCCCACAAAGCACAACAGGATAACCCATTTCAGATGAGGCAAACTGGTGATGTGACGAGAAACACACAAACAAGCAAAACAGACCCCACTCTCCCATAGCCCCCTACCCTTCCTACAAACCCAGTTTACCTTTTATTTTTTGGCTGGCTGGCTCTGCTTCAAAACAAAGGTCTGGGCTGCAGCCACTCACCATTTTTATTTTCTAGGAATCTTTTTGTGGCTCAGAGGCATTCTTGGAAATAAAGGTAGTGTTGAAAGCCAATGCTTTGTGCTATGCCAGCACCCGCAATGTTTTTAAATAATTAAAAAAATAAATAAAAACCAGTAGGGGCAGGTAGCCTGGCAGACACCAAGGGAGGTATCTGTGGGCACAATGCTGATAGGCACCCCAGTCCCATGGGAACAAGTTCTATATATTACATTATGTACTATGAAAATAATTTTTGCCTTTAGATTTTATTGGGGGAAAGGGTAATACAATCTTTACCATTTTAGATTTAATTTGAACCAGAGTTTAATAGGGCTGAACCCCAGCATCAGTTTTCAGTATCATGGTTCAGCCCTGAAATCTCATAGAATCATAGAAGAGTTGGAAGTGGCCTATAAGGCCATCAACCCCCTGATCAATACAAGAATCCACCTTAAAGCATACCTGACAGATGGCTGTCCAGCAGCATCTTGAAAGCCTCTAGCTTGGGAGAGCCCACGACCTCCCTAGGTAATTAGTTCCATTGTTGTACTGCTCTTAACAGTCAAGAAGTTTTTCCTGATGTCCAGCTGGAATCTGGCTTCCTGTACCTTGAGCCCATTATTCCATGTCCTGCACTCTGAAATGATCAGTAAGAGAACCTGGCCTTCCTCTGTGTGACAACCTTTCAAGTATTTGAAGAGTGCTATAATGTTTCACCTCAATCTTCTCTTCTTAAGGCAAAACATCTCCATTTCTTTCAGTCTTTTCTCATAGGGCTGTTTCCAGACCCTTGATCATCCTGGTTGCCCTCCTCTGAACACGCTCCAGCTTGTCTGCATCCTTCAAGTGTGGTGCCCAGAACTGGAGGCAATACTCTAGATGAGGTCTAACCAGCACCAAATAGAGGGGAACCAGTATCTCACGTGATTTGGAAGCTATACTTCTATTAATGCAGCCCAAAATAGCATTTGCTTTTTTTGCAACCACATCACACTGTTGGCTCATATTCAGCTTGTGATCTACAACAATTCCAAGATCCTTCTCATTTGTAGTATTGCTGAGCCAACTATTCCCCAACTTGTAACTGTGCATTTGGTTTCTTTTTCCTACGTGTAGAACTTGGCATTTATCCCTATTAAACTTCATTCTGTTTTCAGCCCAGCGTTCTAGCCTATCAAGATAACTTTGAAGTTTGTTTGTTTTCCAGGGTATTAGCTATCCCACCCAATTTTGTGTCATCTGCAAATTTGATAAACATTCCCTGCACCTCCTCGTCCAAATCATAAATAAAAATATTGAAGAGCACTGGGTCCACGACTGAGTCCTGTGGTACCCCACTCGTTACCTCCCCACAGTTTGAGAAGGTACCATTGATAAGCACTCTTTGAGTCAGATTCTGTAGCCAACTGTGGATCCACCTAATAGTTGTTCCACCCTGAACAAAGAACAGAAACTGTCTTCCCTTCTTCCTTGAATAACCACAGGTGAGGCCCAACACATATAGGATGAGACACAAGAACATGGCATCCAAGGAAATTTGAGCCGGAGCACTTCACTTTTTAGGAAAGCAAGTATTTTCTCCATAGCACTGATATAATTTAATTATCATATTCTACATTAAGGCAGAATATAACCCCAAAGTATCAACAATTAGAGACAAAGAATTATACACTGACTTCTCCCAACAGAAAATGTGCCCATGTTTATTTTATTTATCCCCAAAGGCTTCTTCAGACCAGATAACTTGTCCATTATCACTCTTTTTACAAAACGTGCCTATGTTGGAAGGAAAAATTCACTTAACCAGTGTTGTCAAGGTAACAGATACTGGGCTTTGTAGTTTGTGATTTTAATAGCACCTAACTACCTACAGACACACACGGCGCTGCTACTGAAGACCAGAAATTGTAGTTTAGCATATATGGTAGATGTCGAGTGTATAAAATGGATAGAAAAATGCTTTAATGTTAGGCTATGTACTGATAGACATGAAGGCAATATGATTGGACTGTTCCCCTGCTGTTTTTTCCTAGCATATAACCTCAACTAAAAGTTTTTGTTGTATTTAATAAATCTGTGCTGATCAAAATTAAAAGCAAACCTCAGAATTTGAGGGAAGGCAAGGCTAAGAACAGAAAAGACAGGTTTGCATGATACTATACAAAATGCGTGCCAAATAGTGAAGAAACACGAAAGAGTAAAGTTAAAGGAATGTCCTGTTCTTAGGGAAGGAAACAGGGAAGAACTATTTTCATTTTTCCACCAGTAGGGGGAACTTGTTAATAAGCAATTAAAAATAGTATTTAGTCTACAATTAAGTTACTAAAAAAAACCAAAAGTGCTATTAGAAGCATTGTGCATTAAGAAAGCATTGGAGGTGGGGAGCTAATCTCAAGGGGAGAGAATATAAAGAAACAATTCCAACATGACAAGACAGCTAAACAGGAATCACTTTAGGCTTGCCAATAGTATACATACAGAGGCTAGGGCAGGTTTCTTAGAGCATAAACTGCTTTGCTAGTGACTTGTATTTCTGTACACACTTACTATAATTATTAAGCAATGGTAAGAGTCAACAATCGGGAGCCATGTGAATTGATTCCTACATAATGCATATGGAGCAAGACCAAACTACTCCTGCTTAAGTAACAGCAACCATGGTCCATGGTCCACAGTTCAAAATAGTAGCCCATTAATTTATTTCTATTTCAAACTAAGGATCTTTTTCATATTCTTCCTTAATGGAAGAGTTTCTGCATTTATAGTGAAGTCTTTTTTATTACTTGGGAATAAAGCACAATTCTATTCTCATTTCTACATATTAAAGTTGTATCTTAACAATGGACTTCATATGCACTTTATGGATGTTCTCAGCAGTTGTATAGAAAGCCTTTTATCAGGTCACAGTATTTGCCCATCTAGCTCAGGATAGCCTACTCTTGTGTGCAATAACCCTCCAGAGTCCAGAGTCTTGGCAGAAGTCTTTCCAATGGGGAAGGCCACATGACCTACCACTGGCCTTTTTAAATTGTCAGGGATTGAATCCGAGCACGTACAAACCAGGTGCTCTGCCAGACGGTCAAAGGAAAACCCACATCAGACGCAAAGAGGAATCATCCCAAGTGTTAAACCTGACTAGTAAGATATTTTGTAGCACCATCGCTCTACAAATGGCTGAAAGTCTACTTTGCAAACTATTGCAGATAGCTTAGAAACCAATGAATGTCATACAAATTTCTCCCAGAAATAACCTAGCTAAAATAACCTAACCTAAAGACTGTGTGTAGGGAAGTATCATGGCCTTTAGCAATTCAATATCAGGATTTTGTGAAGCTTCATGATATGACCTCAGGGACCTGCTTATGGCCATGCTACATGGCTCTTCTTACAAGGCCTGGGTGAATTATGAAGACTGCTCTGCCCATTCTGAATGTACTACAGTAGGAGAAAAAATGCTTAAAATTCACACACCAAAGCAAAAAGTTACAGCAGCTGTGAGGTAGTCAGTAACTTGTGGGCAGGGTTGTGCATATATATTGATTCCATCTGTGAGAAAAAGTATAAAATGCTGCAATACTGGTAGTACAATCCTGCTTCTCGCTATCTCAGCTTTAAGAGAAAATTGCTTACCCTTTGGATTGCCAATGGAGTAATATACAGTGAAGTTACAAAAACCAGAAGAGTGACTAAATAAGATTTCTAGGGCATTCTAGATTTCTTTGGTTTCCAGCAACACAACATTACTGAAGGATTCTTGATTGTCATCTGAGTCAGTTACCCCAACAAGGAGAATAATCTCTCTCACACATACACATATATGGAAGTTTCCACCTTCATTTGCTGTTTTAGGCAGATCTCAGCTTTTTTAGTCAGCATAGTTGACTGAGAAATGTTAGGAGTTGTAGGACTTTTTTTCTGTCCAAAAATGCATAGAATTGCGCCCTTAAAGAGCCATTTTTTAAAAACAAACAAATGAACCAGCCATGAAGTTAATATATATTAACTGGAGTTAATATATATTCATGCCTTTCCTTACCACCACTTCACCTGCCTACCAGAGAGAATTTCTTTTAAGGAACAGCTCAGGTATTTGGGGATGGGGGGGGGAGAGAAGTGTGCATTCTTAACATCCAGAGAGCTGACAGCTCTTCTAGGTCCAGCAATGTTGTGACAAATTATACAGTACGTATTTTGGAGCCAACTACATTAACACCAGATAACCATTTCCAGAATTTTATTTAAATGCTAAGACAAATGACTTTGTAGCTATTCAAAATTCATTCCACTTTAAATCATTATGCTATAAGCATCAATCATAACACTAACAAACCCACCCTTATTTTCCTGGCCTTGGTGCTTCTCCTTTGGCAATCTCCTCTGTGAATGATACTCCTGTGACTTTGATGAGCAGTGAGGTTTTGGTGGTGCCATAACTTTTCTCCTTCAAGTTATGTCTCTCTTCCAGCATAATATACAAGCTGCAGTTTGCCATCCAGAAAATATGAAACAGTGCACAGTAGAAATGATGACCCCAGTGTGACACAATCAACATGGTGCTTAAAAATTATATAGTTACAGATCTTTTTTTTTCATGCAATCCTGCAAACTGGATAAATGAAGATAACAGGCATCATGGCAAGTCCTTTCTCTAGGAACTTAAAACAAGCAAACATTTTCACAGGAAAGAAAAAAAAATCAACATTTATCTACTCCCTCATTAACAAGAGGGTCAATTTAATTTCCAAATGAAGTCATATTTCCTCACTATTGAAAATTGAAAAGCAGATAGGAGCTGAATGATCAACAACTTTGTTTTTCAAATAGTTCTATTCATTCTAAAATACAAGGAAATATCAGTTTAGAGCTTTCTGAGCTCTCTAACCTAAAAGTTTAATAGACTTGCTGATTTCCATTTTCTACAACAATAAAGCACGAGACTGCTTCCATAACAGAATAATCAAATCTCTTCCTTTCAGATAAGAACAAAACTGGCAGCACTCCAGCAATGCACAGACATGTACTGTAAGATTGGGGTGGGAGGTGGCAAGATTATACAGGTAAGCAGGACAAATCACCTTCATACGACAATCATTCATATGGTAACTCCTACGGCACCTCGGAACTTGCTACCACAACTGGTTCCTCCTTGGTGTCATTGCTTTCAGCTGTTGCCATTTCAGAGCAATTCTCCTCTCCAGCATCCACATGTTGTTGCTCCTTCACCTGGTCTTCTGATGCTCTCTCTTCAAGATTTCCTTGGGAAGGGTCAGAACATTCTTCTGTTGTTTCTACTGCCTCTGTTTTCTCTTCTGCCTGCTGCTGCTGCTGCTGCTCCTCCTCTAGTGGTTCATCTTTAGAAAAACCTGCAGTAGAGGAGGCTTTCTCATCCCCTTCTGGTTTAGAAGTTTCACTGGCCTCAGTGGTTTCGATTTCATCCCCAGTATTCTCTTTTTTCTCTACAGTAGCACTTTCTGTAGCCCTTTCACCATCTGCCCCCTCTAAGGCTTCAGATTCATCAACATCTTGGTCAATGTTTTCATCTGTAAATGGGTCATCACCCTGATAAAGGGAAGAAGCACATTATCAACATTGCAGAATTATATGAATCTCTTTTAGAAAATCTCAGACCTAGAATGCAGAAGTTTGCAACTGAGTGTTTGAAAACTGAGCACCCTCACTTCAAAGCCAAATCGTACCAGTTCCTCCCTTGCCTCAAACTACTTGAGCAAACAGATTATATTTTTACTACTTTACCTGCCAGCATTCTAAATCCTATGTCACTATCTTAAAGCTGGCAAATTCTCTGCCTCACAGAAGTAGGAATGCAATTTTTGCTGCAGTATGTTCATTGTAGCATCAGAGAGGGGCAATTCCATAATAGGAAAATGAAGTGAATCTTAAGCAAAATGCAGTACCTGTGACCTAGGAGGACTGCTCATTTCTCAACTTACTTTTGAGCACTCAAGTTAGCGGCAGGAACTGCCCCCTTTAAGAAATGCCCAGTTATCTCAGCAGCTAAGATAAGTTCAGCTCTCTCACCACCTATTCCAGTAGTAGCGAAGTCCAGATGTCAACAAATGTCTGTAAACTAAAGATGTGTACTCACACATTTTGGTGCTATCATTAATAAAACTCTGTGTTGAAAAACAACAACACCCTACATGACGACTATACTGGAAATTGCTCATTCAGAAATTATGCTAATTTTATTCAGGCTGAGGAGAAGGCTTGCCACTGCCCACAATAGGGACAGTGCTGTGTTTTGGCTCTGTCTAGGATTTCTCTATTAAAGAAAACACCATATGAAAATAGCAGACACACTAGTGCTGCTCTGTTGGCTCTCAAAACCATTGCCTATTCTATATCAGGACTCTTTAAAGCCATTCTCATCCCACACCCCACTTCTTGCAGATCACTCATGTATAACTGACCTGCAACAGATGTACAAGGGGAAAAAAGCAGCATTCCTGGGGCATAATCTGATGAAATAAATGTGTATAACTATTTTTGAACTCCTGTTCTGATGAGGCACAGGAGGTCAAGAGTCCTGTTCCTTCTTCTATATCCACGGAGTCCCACCCACAAACACTGGGCTGGATAGCACAGTCAAGGATTTCTGCACCCAGAAACTAAGTATTTCTGTTTTATGACCCATCTGGATCAAATTCAGACCAGACTAACTGCCTCTATGAAAGGTGATCCATGCAGGTGAAAGACAAGTAGTGTCATCTTCTCTGGCTGAAAATCAGCCAATCAGCTTTATTTACTGATGTTCTGGAGTTTCAGAGAGCTCTAGGCTCTACACTGCGATTTGGATTTGCCCATTAATCGCTAGTAAAAAGGGGGGAATTCAAAGTCCCCAACTGGTGGAGACTGTCACAGGCTTCCTCAGGAAGGGCAAGGTGCCAGCATCCTTTAGTGGAGGAAGCATTAGGCCAGTGTTCAAGAATCATCTCTTGATGCCAACAGTCTCACCCTGCCTTCATCCTTCCTTTTTTGGGGAAGGTGCTGAGAAGATTTTTGATGGGGCAGCTCTGGCATTACCTGGAATCCTCAGATTTCCTTCACCCCTTTCAGCTTGGTTTTGCACCTGGGTATGGTACGGAGACTGTGCTGGGTGGGTCGAAGATCTCCTCCTGCTGATGGACAAAGGTCAGGTGTCCATGCTGATTCTGTTAGACCTGTCGGCAGCCTTTGATACTGTTGATCATGAGGTGTTGCTGAGGCACCTGCGGACCCTAGCAGGGGTAGACGGAGTTGCGCTTGAGTGGATCCATTTTTTCCTCCGAGAGATCCCAGAGGGTGGCACTGGGCAACTGCTCATCTGCCCCAAGGGCTCTCTCGTGTGAGCTACCGCAGGGTTTATTCTGTCACCCCTCTTGTTCAACGTGTATGAGAGGCCGCTAGGGGAAAACAGCCTCAGTATATAGGCCATCAGTGCCAACAACAGGCTGATGTTCTCAGCTCAAAGTCTTTCACTGGACCCAGCCCAGAGAGCAGAGTCTCAGTTTTGCTAGTGTCTGCCTAGCAGAGACTAGGTAATTGGCAGATGGTCAGTGTGGATAAGACCAAAGTGTTGCCAGAGGGACATGTGGAGGAGATGGCAGATGCAAGATCTGCTCTCCCATTAGTCATGTTAGCCCCAATAGGGTCCTGTTGAATCATGGGTTGCTCCTGGATTCCCAGGGCACAGTAGCAGCCAATCTTGTTTCTTTTCATCTTCACCTGGTCAGATGGTTGCAATCTTTCCTGTCAGAAGTGGAACTCACCAATTACACATGACCATGTGTGCTGTATGAGCAAGCTCTTGATGGTCACATAGAAGTGTCCACATGACCTGCAAATGCTCATCTAAGCTGGCATTGTTCCCATTATGGGCATTTCACACCCATGCTTTTCAGTTCTCATCAGGATAAACTGCTAGTTTCACCTGCAGAGCCATGCCATTCCCAAGTATTTTGGAGGCCCTGACTCACCTCATGCACTCTCTCTAACAGTTGAAATCAGCTCAACTGATGTCAATTGCCTCCCACAAGTGATATTTGGGATGAATGGTAAGTGCTCTGACACTGGAATGTTGTTGCCAGGTTAATTTAAAAGATAAACTAACAGAAGTTCCAACTCCCTAGGGAAATCAAAACAGAGCCTACCTTTTCACTCAAGAGAAAGTCCACCCCATGCTGAGAGCAAGAACACAATGCTTTACCCCCAATGAGTTATATTTTAAGCAATGCTTAAATTGAGGATAACGTTCCCCTCTATGCAGAGTTTTTTATTTATTTATTTATTGCATTTCTATACCACCCAATTGCTGAAGCTCTCTGTATTTTACAACATTGTTGCCAGAGGGTAGTCTTGAGGACAACAGCATTTAGTTTGCTAATTTGTCAGATTTAATTTCAGTGCCTTCACCACTATCTATAAACAGCTAGAGATTTCTTATATACAGTCTGCTAGTGTGAGTATTTAACACATCTGGATAAAAAGCGTGAACTGCTCTAAGGTACACTCAGACTATACATAAGAAAGTGAAGCAATAACTTTGCTTCCCTCCATCTGAGATTAAAGTCACATGCAGCACACTCAGCAGTACTAGGGCTTTGCTCAGTTAAGACCAAGCTGGAGCTCCTGGTCTCTTGATCTGTGAAAAAGTGGGACTGAGTGGCAAACATCCTGCTTACTTACCTTGAGGTACTTTTCTAGCATTTTCACTATGTGCTTGCTATTTAGGACACTCTTAGCTACATGGAAACTAGCCTTCTTGAAATGCTCAGCTGCCATCTGGAAAGAGTAGATATACAAGTCATTATGAAGATTAAATACAAAATAAAACATGTGTCTGATGCAGAAGTCTACACTCCTGGATATTTCTCTTATTTCAGGGCATCATCCCAGTGCCAGCATGCACTCATGGTCCTACAAAATGCAAATACATCAGACTTCTTGGTGAGGCTTTTGCCTGGGTGTCTTCAAATCACATGCATTTGTATCCAAAAATTCCTTTGAGTTCTCCACTCAAAGGAAACTCCTGCAGGAGAAAGAGGTGGAGAAGAAGGTGATTTTTTTTATCCTCCACCCACCTGCAGCCTCATGTGGCTGCCCGGGGGATGCTCTGGAACAGTGGGGGGGTCCCAGGTAGGTGGGCAGAGGGCTTCAGGGGAAAACAGGCAAAAATCACCTTCCTTCTCTTCCTCCAGTAGAACACTTTGCTGGATCTGTCCCTTTCATTAAGGAAGAGATCCAATACATTATCACCAAAATAGAGTAAGCATTCATAGAAAGTGAATACAGAATAGAATCTGAATTACATTTGTATGAAGCAATAGATTTTATAGCACCTCTAGTGGCAAAGTGATGGTTTAGTATCAGTGAAAACCAAACTGATGCAATGTTTCTTCTATAGTACTTTTGTTTATTTAATCATTCCTCTTATTCTGACTACCCTTACATAGATGCTTCATAGGGAAAGCATCACTCCCTACTATATAAGAACAAAAACATTAACCTTTTCCCATATAGTTTGTATTAAAATACACTGGGTTGAATTTTTCTCCAATATGTCAACATTCAGTTGTAATGACAGGGCAAGTTACACATGTGTCACTGAAATATGAAAGCACAATTATGAAAGCATCCATGTAGTGTAAGTTTTTGCCTTTTCTGTTTATTGATTATGAAAAACATTTTCTGGCTCTATAACAGGTAGGAAGTCTGATATAGTGACAGGAAGTATCTCGGGGGGGGACAAGTATAGGAACCTGACTCATACCCCCAACAAAGCTATGCTCTTTGTGAAACACAGTAAGGTTTGTAGGTTTGGTCTCCATTAGGTCCCTCATAAACTGAAACTACCATACACATTATTGGCACTGATTAAAAGTTCGGTGCTCACAGAAGAATGTTGAGCAGTAGCAGACCTAAAAAAAAGTCTGACAAGAAATTTCTGACATTTTTAATCTTGGGAGGGCAGAAAGGGGGGAGAAGTAGCAATCATCCTGAACCAAATGTCTTCTGGGTGAGAGATAATTAACAATAACACACACTTGTTCTTCCTATACAGTGAAGTAACTCCTGAATTGAGTCAACTATTCTGTCCCAGAGGTAAGAGCATTTATTAGCAACCAAGATAGCAATTACTCCATATACTCCATACATGTTTTCAACTGTAAAGAGACAAATCCTTGACTGGATGTAGGGATCAGGTATGGAGTATCTAAGAATTAGAGAGTAAGGCTGCAATCCTAAATCTACTTGCTAAGGAGTAAGCCCCATTGAACTTAGTGGGATTTATTTCAAAGTAAAAATGCACAGGATTTCACTATTAGATTGAAATTGTCTAGAATTATTATAATCACCAAGAATGTACTAACTAGTATTGCTTACCCTGCGATTCCTATTATGATCGACAGACCTCAGATGTCTCTGAAGAAGATGTTGCTGGGCAGGAATTAGCATATCACAAGCGATGCAGTGAGCTGCTTCTATCTTCTTAAAAAAGTGCTCCTGACCAATTCCTGAAAAGGTGCTAACAAGAATTAGGTACTGTCCACAACAGTTGAACATAAAAAGTTCTAACACCATTTCCCCCAACTGACTACATTAATCATTTTAAGCATAAAAACTAAGAAATTACCGTTCGTGCCATTAAAAAAAAGTTGTCAGTTATTACAACATCAAAATCAGCTCACAAACATTAGTTCACTTGTCACCATAATATGTAGGGCAACATGATCCAAACATGGGAAGTTAACCTCCCAGCAATGGCTACAATTTTTTGTAAACCGCCCAGAGAACTTCGGCGATGGGGCGGTATATAAATTTAATAAATAAATAAATTTGAATTTCTTGTACAATCTTCTCTGCTCCATATACTGGATTCTCTTTGGCTCAATTTGGACAACATGTTAGTCAACGGTTAATCAACTGTTGATTAAATAGTCCACCGTTGACTAATGTGTAGCCTGTCGGGCAAAACCCACGCCATGGTTGGTTATTTCCAAAAAATAACCAACAGTTTGCAGAGTTGTTTTTCTGCACCACTGTTGGTTATTGTGTCGTGTGGCAGGCTCTGTTGATTATTTCCCTTATCGACAGAGTCGCAAGGCAAGAGCGGCAGAAACCCCAGCCGCTCTAGCCCATGGGGGCTCCCATCGGCAGGGGAAATAATCCTGTGCTGGCAAGTGCTTGGGGAGCCCCAATCGTACCGTCCCTTCGTGGGACGGCGCGATCCTCAGCTCCGCACGCACTTCCTGGCATGGGCACATGGCGCATCCGATTCCCCTACATCTCTCCTGCTTTAGCAAAGGATTGCCCTTCTGTTCTCGTGAATGGGGACGCGATGAGGAAGAATCTGTTCTGCTTGTCACAGCAGCAGCTCAGATCGGTGCATGCCCCTCCGTCGCCATCATTTCCTTAGCAACGGGGCAGTGGGCGGCATTGTTGCAGCCATCCCCATCCCTGTTGCTATGGAGATGTGGGCGGATGCATCGGTGTAGAGAGAACTTCTTCACTGAGAGGGCATCAGTTGTCTTGGTGGAGCGTCTTCCGTGCCCATCTAGTTTCAAGACAGTGATAGTCAGAGTTCCCTGCTCTCTGCCTCAAAAATAGATGGGGATGGAGGAGGCGTCACTGAGACGAATGATGCCCTCTCAGTGGAGATGTTCTCTCTACACCGACGCGTCCTTCCCCTTGTGGCCATGGCAACAGGGAAGGGGGCGGCGTTGCTAGAGCTGCCCACTTCCCTGTTGCCATAGCCCAGATCGGGAAGGATGTGTCAACGCCAAGCCATGTGATCTCCTGTGAGGGATGATGTTGCTTGGCTCTGATGCGTCCTTTGCTGGAGGCTGGACTGCGTGCCCTGACACATGAGGAGACTGTTCCGAAGGCCCTTGCTTCTGCGACGGGGACGATGCGTGTTTCTCCACAGGCTGCTGCCACAGAAGCAAGGGGCTTCAGAACAGTCTCCTCATGTATCAAGGTGCAGGATCCAGCCTCCGGCAAAGGATGTGTCAGTGCCAAATGATGCCCCATCACCTCTCCCTCTGCGCTGGGGCTTCTTTCTCCGACGAAGGCTACAGTGCCATTTCTTTTTGCTCGTTTTCAGCTTTCATTCCAGCAAACTTAACTGGTGCTTGCCAGCAGGACTGTAGCTACAAGAAGTCCAAAAGAAAGGGCCAAGATAAACAAGAGGGAAGCATCAACACGCTCAGAGGAACCCTTATGTTTGCAGAAGTATGTAACATTTTTAAGGAAAAAAACGAAAGGAGCAAACATAACAAAACAAAACAACAGCACCCCAGATCAGCCCAATAAGAACTGAACATGCTCAGAGGCCAAAGAATGCTGAGTGTCTGTTGGGGGGTGGGAACAGTGAGGGAGTCAAGTATCCTGAAAGGAATTTTGTCTGGCTGGACTGGCACCCTGAACAAGAGCGCCCACCACTGCAATATTTTGTTGCAGGTCTCATTTGTGAAGTTTACTGACAAATGTTTTGTTCTAATTGAGACTTGCCCATCTGGTCCCCTTCCAGATGTTTTGAACTTCAACTCCCATCAGCCCCAGCCATCATGGCTAAAGGACAGGAATGCTGCGGCTTATAGTCTCTTCTTATACACAGAACTGAGTGAAACACAGCCAGTCAGAAGTCCTGTCACAAGCAAGTTGGCTATAGGAATCTCGCAAAATCCTCAAAGAAAGTCTTTGTCCCAACCCTCTAATGACTTTAGGTTCCTATATTCATATCCGAATGCCCCTAGAACAGGAGAAACCTGCAGTGTTATCCAATCATGGTGTCTTGAACAGCCTAAGGGCTCTTTTTGTTATAGCTTAAATAAATAAAATACCATGTACCCAGAACTGTGAAAATAGGATTGAGTGTCAAAAAATAGTCTTGTGAAATTTTTGAATTGGAAAATTCCTATGCTAATTATTAATCAAAATGGAATAACAACATGTATAATGCCCTGAATTCATTACGGGAAGAATAGGATACATATGTGAAATATATAAAGCAGGTTGTAAGAGATGTCTAGACACATCTTAACCCTTCTATCCAGTATCTGCTGTCCCTCATGCACAGTAACACATTTCACCCACTTCTTACATGCTGCCTGTTTAAATCCTGCTAAAAAAAATTATGAGCAATTGCTTTTCTTGTGACACAGACTGTCCAAGTATTACCCGTATCATGAGATTCAAGAATATTGCAGCACTGTGTACTCTTTATGGTGGGACTTCTTGAATTACTGGTAGCTTTCTCCTTTTAACAATGTTCCACTTACCCTTGAAAGGATCTGGCTTTGGTTTTGTGCCCTCTTTCTCAGTCAGCTCTTGTCGACGCTTCCCAATTTTCTTATTTCTGTTCACAATATATTTCTGGGGATTAGGAAAGAGAAAACCTCCATAATTTTACAAGTCACCACCATCAAACAAATAAAAGTCTGACAGGAGGAGGCACTGTAACTACACATGACACACTAGTCACTCAAATTAATGATCCCAAGGTCACTTTGTTTTTGGTCCTGAGTGGAGTCAGATGACATTTTAGAGGCCTTTTTTCTTCTTTTTGGATTCCAAAGGGAGACTGTCCTGTTTGGATGCCTTGGCCTTCTTAGTAAGCTTTTTGGAAATGAAAGTGTCAGTGACCACCCCAGCAAGGGTGGGTGGGAGTGTCATGTTTGCTCAGACATATTTGAGCAGGATGCCGAGGGGCTTTTCTCTCTGATAGGCTCCAGCATGGCAGGAATCCCCTCAAGTGGGCTATTAGACAATTGAGCCATGAATTAGGCTCCTCTACTGCCTCAATTGCCTCAGATCCTTTTCAACTGCCATAGCATTGCCTTCTGGCGATTAGATCAATTGCGCTCAGCCTGTTGGCAAAGACTGGCAATGCGGGCAGAACTTCACAACGTGCCCTTTTCCCAGGCAGAATAGGCAAAGCAAGTGTCCGTCTGTTGGGAGCAAGTTTCTTCTGCAACGGACACACTTATAAACTTGTGCCAGGAGGGCCATATGCCCTTCGGGCGATTGCTAGATGGCGAAATAAAAATAAACAAAAAATAATTAAAAAAGAGACAGATTGAGTAAAAACTTCAGCTTTAACAACAGCTATCAATGAACTGATAGAGAAGTTTCCTCACGAGGCTGAGGGTATTGGTGGAAACCCGCTAGGGACATGCGCACTGGGACTGTGAGGGGAAAAGTTCCCACCAAAACTCCTCAGCTATAGATCTTCCCTGAATTGAAATTTCACGTAGATGCACAGCCCATATCTGTGACCATGAAGAACAGCTCTGGACAAGCAGTGCAATCATTTGGCAAGTGATATTCAGAACCATGGTACATGCTAAAATGATTTACCAGTAACTTAAGCCTATTTTTAAACAAACCTATGATGATCTACCACCTTAGGGAATAGTAATCCCAATTAAAGTAATCCCAGTTAAAGTACAGGCAGTTAACGTTTCCCAATAGTTGTGCTGTTTTCCATAATTTAAGGTTTTAAAATGACATACCTGCAGGAATTCTACAGTCTTGTCAGGCAGTTTGGTCCCAATGTAGCGCAAGACCTCTTTGTGAAATTTGCTCTCTAGATGCTTCTCCATTTCTTCATCATCAAAGCTTCGAAATTTACATACGGAGCAAGCAAACTGGATCCTGAAGGAAGAAACTTAGTTTGATTTGTACTGTGCACGATTCCAAAGTCACTATTTATGATATTCAACTCTTTAACAAAAATAAATAGCATCAGAAATTATCTTCTGTCTACACAATGCCTTTGCCTATTTGATCTAGTACTGTACTGTTTGCTATACTAAAATATACATAGCTTTGCTGCAATTCAAAAGTGTATCACAACGTAATCTCATCTAGAGGTTAGTAAGATTTTCAAGTTCTCTTACTGCTACTCTAGAAAAAACATAGATACCACAAAGCTTATTGACATGGTACTTGTTACACAACACTAGGGTGCACCAGTTCTTACGTTCTTCCAACAGAACTTTGCCTTTACTAACAAAGATAACCTCCTAAAGGAACAGCTGTATGACATTACATTTTATAAAGCACACATAATCAAAAACACATCTGAACCCCCATCGCATCCCCTGCTAGACCTCTGGAAGATACCCAACATTCTTCTACTCCCTATATCCACCCCCCCCCCAAATAAAAATGGAGACAATCTTGATTACTTTTGGCCTCTCCCAACCAAAGTAGTCTCTATTGAGATCACCATTTCCCCATTGTTGTTGGAGATGGGGGGAGGGGGGAGAATAGGATACACATGTGAAATATACAAAGCAAGTTGTAAGAGATGTCTAGACACCTCTTAACCCTTTTCTATCCAGTATCTGCTGACCCTCTTGCTCCTTTCTGCTTCTGAGAGTGCTATTTTCCTGTCTCTAGCAATCTCACTGGAGACTGCTGGGGTTAAGGAGAAGCAAAAGGTCTCCCAACCACAAGTGATCCCTAGATCTCAGCAGGCAGGTGAGATTTAAAACTCCCCATCCTTGCATGCGGAGATGTCTCATCTGGGAGGGGGGCAGGGAACTGTGTCTGTGTGCATGCACATCTGCTATAGGGAATGCAGTCTAACATGTCCTGAAATACATTAACTAAACCTAGTTTTGGATTAGGTCTATTTACCAAACTTGTATTTTTGACCTTATTTTTGTTATTAATTATTGTAATATGCCTGGGGTGGGGGTTCATCTGGTCTGAAAGTCAGGGTATTTGCAAAATAAAATTGAAATAGGTTGTGTGGAGAAGATAGATGAAATTATTGGCAGGGACAGGACCTATGGGCCATCAGTCGGCTACCAGTGATTTTAAATTTTGCTCTCAAAATCTCCACATCTTTTCAATCGTGAAGCCCCAAACAATTCACAATAATAACTCATTGTCAACTATAATGCAAGTCAGTCTTCTCCAATGATTTTTAGATGTTTTGTACTATAACTTATACTCCATGACCATTGGCTATGCTGGCTGGGGCTGCTGGGAGTTGTAGTCCAAAACATCTGCAAAATAAAAAGTTGGGAAAGGCTGATGTAAGTCAACAGCCTATTCCTTAACGTTTTTGATGGCTTATTTTCTGGGAACACAGACATAAAGCCATTTTGATGTCTGTAATGTTATATCTGACACTGAATGTCTTTGTAAACCCCATTCCAAGAATGTGACATTTTCAAGTTCTTACTATCTGTACATTTTTCTAAATATTCAAAAGCTAATATGAAACTAAGGCTCTAAAGCAAGAGTAATGTATTTTCCTTGAGCTGTAAAGTTCCTATGATGCAAGCAAAATGGTTAAATTTACTGTTATAAGTTGGAGGCAATCATAAAATGAAGACATAGCCCAGATAAGTTACGAATCCTGCAAAGACTTGGAACACTATCCATTGCATCTCTGTCATGTATTCTAGAGCTAGATATGATACGGGATCTATGATATGGAAATCTTACCCATGAAACAGGAATTGAAGTTAAAATAATCTTTTAAAAATCAACTATATTTAAAGATGCAAATTGCTTTTGATTTGTTTAGTTACCTGTCCATAGCACGGTCACGCATCCGATCCCTTTGTCTCTGTTTCTCTTTTCTTTGTTTTGTCTCTTCATCATCATCATCACAGCCGTCACCAGTTGCTATAGAAAGTCATGTTAAAGCAGTTCTTTAAGAGCTATTGCACATTTGTGCTAGGATGCTTTGGATGGAAATATTTTACCTTCTGATACTATCTCTCCTTTCTTTAACTTGCTTTACGGATTTGATGTAAACATCACCAGAAAACACTTACTCTGTCAGTGCTCCATATAGTTTAAAAGAAGAGACTTATTTATCAACGTATTTATCAATTAACAGGTGTACGTAATTTTGCCTCTAATATGGCCACCCCCATGAAACACAATATTAGTGTTAAGGCTCTCAAGAGGAGAAAGAGTGCTACTTGCTCTATGAGAAGTACTTACATAGTAAAAGTGCTTTTCAATAACCTGGAGGTGGGGGCTGAAGTGGTTAGGTTAGGCCTCAAAACAATTCTAATTTAGCGCAGTGTAATAGTGTTGGGTTTGGAGGTTGGGGAGAGGAGAAGCCAGGCTCATATCCCTGCTCAACTATGCAGTTCACTGGATGGCCTTGGGCAAGTTAGTCTTGCTTACAGGATGATTGGAGGCAAAAAATCCTCTGAGCTCCTTAGAAGGAAATGCAGGATGCAAATATTACAACAAAAACAGAAAACCTGTAGTCTCAAAATAATACCAAAGAATGTTTCAAAACACACATCCAGAAGAAATACTCCAAGATGTGCTCAGTATCACCTAGATTATTTCATGTATCCCTTCCTCTTCTTCTTCCATGTCACAAGTTAAACAGCCCAGGGAATACAAATTGGTTAATGGGAAATGAATTAACAAGAGAATGGCATGAGATTCAGCCTAAGTGCAAAGTGATGGATGCTGGATTATTTTCACCCTCAGAACCTTCTTGTGAGCTTCCAAACCCATCTGGCTGGTTGCTCTTAACATTCTAGATTAAAATGTTCCATGACCATGGTCTGAGGGAGGAAGGCAATTGTTGTATTCTCTCAAGCTGAGTAATATCTTATTTTTACACAAGCAGCTTTCTAGTGACAGACACCACAGCTAATGGTTCAACTCAAGGATATACATGTTATCTCTATGTTAAGAACTTGCATTCTCAGGAAGAAGATACTTGAATGTTACAATACAGGTGATATTAATAGCTTTTGGTTTAAGTTAACTTCAGATTAAACAAAGTGAAGGAAGGGAACATAGGTTTAGGAAATGAACTTCATCCTACCTTTCCCCCTGCGAACTCCCTCATGCTCCTTTAAAAATAGAAAGAAAATGGAAGGATCACACAAAGCCATTATTTCTACATCTCTAAAGTTCGACATAAAAATGTTCTATGTTGAAATGTCAGTAATCCAAAATATTAACCATTTTAACCAATTAGTTTTTAAAATTTAGAACTAAATACAAAATTTGCAATCCTATTTACTAAAGAAATGTTGGCATATGAGTGAAGTAGATCATGTTGATTCAAGCATAATCTGGATTTTTAAGGAGGTAGCCTCTGGTCTGCTGGGATTCACCACCTGAGCCACTCACCTCTTCCCTAGACCATGCCCCCTCTCCCCACATGGAAAGGCTCTTGTCTCCGATTTATCTACTGATTGGAGGGAAGAGCTTTTCCATGCCAGGAGAGGGGCAGGGTGGGGCTGTGGGAGGAAGCTAAGTGATTCAATCTCACTTACTTTTGAGCTTTGTGCTAATTACTTCTCAGGCTTGCCCTGCAGAGGCTTCCCCCACTTACTTGTAAGTAGATATGTTGCTCATGCTTACTTGTGAATAGAGGAGACGTGCAGAGGGGCTTGGTATTTGGATACTAACTGAAACTGTTGCTGAGTGATTCAGTCCTACTTCCTTCTAAACAGTCATGTAGAGCTTTCTTCTGAATAGGTTTAAAATCAGTAATAATCACATTTTGGGCCCACCCACTTTGCATTTGACCCTGTCCACAGATGGAATGTGGCTCCCAAGAATTTTCCAGATGGGAATTTGGCCCTTAGGCTAAAAACGATTTTCCACCCCAATTTAAGGCAGATACAAATTCCTTCCAAGAAACACTGGAAAGTTGTTGCAAGTCAAAGGCAAGATATGTAGCCCATATTTCAGAAATCTGAAAGTCTGGTCACATATTATTTTGGTAGTCAACACATTAACAAGAGTAAGTTTCAGGATTCACATACGACCTTCTCAGATTTACTTTATAGTATGTATAAAATTAGGAAAGTAAAATACTGCATTTATATTTTCCTTGATATCATAATCTTGTCAGTGGGTTGAAAGAA
Source organism: Elgaria multicarinata webbii (assembly GCF_023053635.1). Lineage (NCBI taxonomy): Eukaryota > Metazoa > Chordata > Lepidosauria > Squamata > Anguidae > Elgaria > Elgaria multicarinata. The sequence goes on along the minus strand of NC_086173.1, from coordinate 62,131,440 downwards.
AAGAAGGATCAAGAGGTCAAGAGGACCATGGATTTAGATAAAAACATTACAGCTCGGATTAAACATTGTTTCATGCGTGCAGAGGAATGTCACATACAATCCTGAGACTTGCTCTCTCCATTACCAGACCAACTTCCTCACTAAGTATGGTGTAACGTGCCTCAATTATAGATTAGCTTTCAGATTGTAGACCATACTGTCCCTAAAATTAGGACTGCAGTATAATAGAGCAAATTTATTTTGTTTGTGCTGTTAAAACAGGTAACCTCATTTTTAACCACATTAGCATTCTTGGGGATTTCATACCTTGGAAACAATACTAGGAGAAGAATGCCACGGTTTAAGAATAGAGTTCCATCCTATGTCACTTGAGCAGACTTCCCCTTGCCCAACAAGACTTCCCCTTGCCCTCCTTTACCTACCCCTGCACAAATCTGCTCAGAAAAATCCCCCAACAGTTTTCATCCCACTGGAGGACAGACAGGATGGATACCAGCCATTGCCATGGTTTGCACATCACAAAACCCAGTTTTCCAAACCCTGAGTGAAGCGGGAGCAAACATACTGCTTCTCGCCATCCAACTGATTCTAATGTAGTTGGGTGGAGCTAAACAACTCAGGGACACCCCATCTCCAGGTTGATTGTCACATCTGAACCAGTATTCTGGTTAGTGGGAGAAGAGACAACCCAAAGTTGTAACCCAAAAACAACCATGGGCTATAATTGTAGGTTGTTTCTCTGAACAACCCACAATTCCAAGTTTTGATATCACAGGGTATCCCTGGATTATTTAACTCATTGGGAACACAGAAGGCAGCATGCTTGTTTGCGCCTGCTAATTCAGATCTATCCATGATTTAAACAACCCATAGATAGTTGTGCTGTTTTTAAATTAGCCTCAAAGACAAGGCAGTAAGGTATCAAATTATTATATGATCTATTTTCACTCTTAGATGGGGCCACTGTAATTCAGCCATTAAGAAACCAGAAGACACGCTGGAAAAAGTAGGTTAACTCAAAGGCTTTAGGGAAAGTTACTTACACCTTTATCTCCATCATCTCCTGATTTGTCTTCTCCTTCGCCATCATCTGTGAAGAGCGTAAGACACCATTCAGCTACTGTGGAAAACTACTTCCCTTTGTTGCTGTCTAAACAGCAACACTGTTCTATAATGGAACTAGTGTTCAGGAAACAGCAGCTCAGAAAGCTGTTTCGCAACCACTGATAAGTGAAGATTACTTACTTGAGTATTTTCTCCATCTTACTACATGGATTCAGGGTACCGATTTCTTTGGTAAACTGACAGTGCTGTGAAGTACTGTATTTGACAGCAGCACTTCAGAGGAGGTGGATTTTATATTGGCATATTATTAATAAGTAATTAGAAGCACCAGATATGTTGGCCTCATAGCAAAGAACATGCTGGATCAGGCCAAGGGTCCATCTAGTCCAGCATTCTGTTTACACAATGGCCAACCAGCTGTCAACCAGGAACCCACAAGCAGGACATGAATGCAACAGCGCCCTCCCATCTATATTCCCCAGCAACTGGTATTACAGGCCTACTGCCTCTGATACTGGAGGTAGCACATAGCAACCAGAACAAGTAGCCATTTTAAAGTAATCCAAATTGGTGGCCATCACTACATCTTGTGGAAGTGAATTCCATAGCTTAACTATGCACTGTGTGATGAAGTACTTCCCCTTATCTGTCCTGAAACTCCCACCAATCAGCTTCATGGGATGACCTTGGGTTCTGGTATTATGAGAGGAGGAGAAAAAGGAGAAAACAGCATACTAGTCCCTATTCAAACGCTCAGAATAAAATAACTTTACCATTATCAGAGTCATCTCTTTCACTTTCTGTCTTGACTTGCTTGCTGTCAGGTTCTTCTCCGCTTTGGGACTGTTTCCGCTTGCGCAATCCACCTTCATTATCTGAACGCCCACCCAGACGACCGCGAAAAGCTCTTCTCTTGGGCTAGAAACACAAATTGAACAAGACATGCTAAACCAGTTGATCAGTACCAGCATGTGATCACAGAATCTTTCAAAGCTCCCTGCTGTAAATGTACTCTTCCACAAAACCCTGATTGACACCATCTCCTTAGGTAAAGGATGTAGCCCAAATAACACGCATGCTTCCCTACCTTGCAAGTAGGCATTCTTTCATGCAGTGATATTCAGTCCCAATGAAACACACACAATGGAAGAACACTACCCTGTCAACGATCACTTCTCAATTATTAAAAGTAAAAATAAGCTGCTTCTCATTTATTTATTTAATTGATTGATTGCATTTTTATACCGCCCAATAGTGGAATAACAATTAACAATAACCTACACAAAATGATGGGATATCTCTCCCTTCGCAATTTAATTTTACAAAGAGCTACTGTTGAAACAGCTATAAATCTAAGTTCCCAATGTTAGCATGCTAAACTTACTCTGCCACGCGATCTGCCAAAGCCATAGGGCATGTTCCCAGGAAACCTTCCCATTCCCTGCATTCCCATCATGCCGTAATCATAATCCCCATAGTTGCCGTAGTCGCCATAGTCTCCGTAGTCGCCATAGTCTCCGTAGTCGCCATAGTCTCTATATTCAGGGATGAGTGCTTGGGAAAAGAGTGATGGAAGCCTGTTAGGTCCAGGCCCTCCCATATTCCTCCCGCCCATGTAATTCATCTCATTCCATCGCGTAGACAGCCGTTCTGTACTTGATGGCATGAAGCGATCTCGATTGAAAGTGTTAGGGCGCCCTCGATTCTGGGCCCTCCCTCTAACAAAGCCATAGTTGTTTCCTCGGCTGCGGGGCTGATCTCTGCGGTTTCCAGCATCATCATAGTGACTTCCAAAAGAATCATTCCGATCTGATCCAACTTCATTATAGTCATAGCTGGCTCTGTACAGGTCACGGTCAGGCACTGAGGCTCTCGAGTCATAGGATTCAAAAGACTCAAATCTGAAAGAGCTGCATCACAAGCAAAGAATCCAGTCAGTGGTTATAGAGGGCTTGATTGGTAGTCTGAAAAAAGACTCGACAGAATTTATTTACAAAGGTGAATAGTTTTAGAAAGGTGGAATACATGATTTGCATGCAGAAGGTCCCAATCCTTGGCATCTCCAGTTAAAAGGAACTCAAGAAGCAGAGCTGGGAATGACCTCTGCCTGAGAGCCTGGAGAGATGCTGTCGGTCAGAATTCACAACTCTGGGCTAAACAGACCAATGGCATGACTCATATAAGGCAGTTTGATATATTCAGTGTACTGGAAATTAGGAGCAATGCACCTTACAACAAAAGTAGAAAGAGAAGTTGCCAAATGGAAGGGATATTTAAATTCTGAAAGCCATGTAATATCTTTTTCTATAAGGTTTCATGCAGTACAAAACCAATATAAGAATGGCAGGTGCAGCTAGAAAAGCTATATTAAACCAATATGAAATCCCTGTCTGAAAATATCAGTGTAACAGTGTGTCTTATCATGCATGAACAATAAGCCATTTGAAACATATATTCAAGTGTATCAAGATGCCTATGTTTTCAGTTATTTGGTATCGTCAAAGAATTAATATTATGCTACCAGTTCTACTACTTCAAGAATTCAAGTTCAACTGGAAACTAAAATGGATTGATAATAGATGGAGAAACTTTAGTCACCTTCCCTGATCTTCCATGCCTTCTCCAGCACCACCACTGCTTTCCTTTGACAGCATATCCAGGCGCTGGTTTATTTTTGCTATAATTGAATCAGAGTTTTCTGTGCCCACTGCTCCAGTACTGTAATTAACTGGCATATTACTGCCCATATCAGCACTCATTGTCATGTCAGTAGTTTTTGAAGTGTCCCAGGTAGTTGTGGCAACAGCGGCAGCATCGTAGTTGTATGTAGGAGCTGTAGCAGAGTTGCCAGTTTGGGCACTGTAATAATCATAGCCTTCATAGCCTGGCAAAAAGGAAGAGCAAGTTACACAGTCAACAAAAATCTACAGAAGAAGGACCTGAGTTCTCAAGCTTTCACTTAATTCTATGGAAACCATCTCCAATTTTTAAAAAAAGCATACAAACCTGCAAAAATAGTTCTCAGACACAAACGTTTATTAGGCTATTACTATCCATTGCTATAAGATTAATGAAGAGTTACTGTGTCAACAATGTGCCCACTCTTGTTACATTGTCATAAGAAGCAAAGACATTAGGTTCTCTAATCATTCTGTTTTCCTCCATAAAAACGAATTTAAACCACCCTGAGTTCCTTGAAAGAGAGCAACAGAAATTATAAAAAGCAGTACTGCACCATCTACAGCACACACTGTATTATATTCTACAAATGGGACTTTGCAACAAAATGTTTCAGTATACCTCTAATGTGCTGATTTGCCCAAGTCTGTGGTTGAGAGGGCTATTGACTCAAGGTTAACAGAGGTAGTTCTCCCTTTATGGAGGAGAGGAACACACTAGTCCCCTCATGAAGGGGAAAGTGTGCTTTCTCAACAGATTACGGTTCTTGTTTTCCTAAGAAAACTATAGGCCACCTTATTGACCCTCTCCCCATCTCAACTGCCACTCTTTCAGCCTTTTTTCTCCCCTCTTCCTCTGCTTTTGCCTCCCACTTTGTCCTTCTCTCACCTTGTAATGTTTTGCTTCTAGTTCCTTGAGTTTTGCTTTACCTGTCCCCTTCCCCAGCTCAAGTACAGCAATATGAAAATCTTGGATTTCTCAATTGTTTTCTATAGACAGCTCTCGCTTCCATTGCTGGAGACGTTTAAAAATTGTTTCCCAATGTGAATCATAAATTAATGATCCACACAAAGATGGTTCTTTGTTTTTTAAAATATCTATGGTACTTTATAATTTTGTGACTTTTCCTCCTCTTCTGCTTCATTTCCCTCCTATTTTCTTCATTCTCTGGACAGAGGAGGAGGAAAGGGGAACGACAAAAATGGAGCAATCGAGGAAGAGATATAAAAATTAGCCCCTCTGAATTCCTTGCCTTCTTCTGCCAGTTGATCAGAGGCGTTTTGAAGCTTCCCAGGCTGCCATGGCCATGCCTCCTCTTCACCAAACCCTCCCATTCCCCTGGTTTTCTTTTCCAACTAACTCTCAACATTCTGCAACTATCGAGCATGCAGAGGCTTTATTGGGCCTTTTGGAAGGTGGACTTTATGCTTAGATTTGATTTTTAAAAAACATTTTTGTACTTCTGCAAACCTCTGGGTTACTCCAAGGATATTGATACTTCCCCTTTTGTTGCTCAGTGGCCCTTTGAGGCTTGGCTACAAAGTTGTCAGCATTCTGGGACTACATTCAGCATTCAAAGTACCAACGTGAATTCAAATACTACTTTACACAGTTATAATGCCGCTGTCAATTCTTGTTAATTCTGAAAAAGCTAGCAAAATGCTCAACATAGCTCCAGATGAGGCAAACACACTTTAAAATACATACCTTGCCAACTTGCTGGGTTTGTGGCATAAGCACCTTAGCAGAACACAAAGAGACAAAAGTTTATTTCTACATTAAATACGTCTATCAAGGAAATGTTAATATACCAGAAGAATGAGGTTATTCTTTTGATTTTCACAAGGCAAGTTCTTCAACGTAAGCAGGTTATATCATTTATACTTGCCTATTCAGAAGTTATTGCCATATGGATTAAAATCTGCATGACTGTCATACAAGTTCTTCCATAACAATACAATGGGCTGGTTTGCACATCATGGTAAGCCAGAATTACACCTAACTGGTCATAATTCTCAGCTTTTGATCCTGGCTATTTAGGAGAGCAACAAGCCAAAGATTCTGGTTTCAACATAATGCTAAACAAACCGCAGACAAAGGTACCCTGGTCTGTTTAGCCACTGTCATTGGCAGGAGGAAGCATGCAGGGACAATTCAACAACATGCATCAGCACACTTGCTCATTCATGGTAAGCCAGAGTTCTCAGCAATTCTGGCTTACTGTGACATGTGAACAAGACTAATAAAATATAAACAATGTATTTAAGAGATTGAAGTGCAGTTATCAAGACATAGCTGTTATATTTAGTTTTATACAAATCAGAACTATGATTTATTCAGATCTGACATATAAACTCAGAGGAAGGGAAAGCTATAGATAAGCTATTCACTGCCAAAAGTCCAAAAGAAAACTTTATTACTCTCAATTATTCCAAAAGTAAAATTAATTGCAGCTCAATGCACCTTTGAAGTATAATTATTCATGATCCAGGTTTATGCTCAACATTATCAGCCCCAACTTCTATTTCTTTTCTAAACTTTGTATGGAAGCAGAACTACAGCTTACCTTGAGTATTGGTGGCCTCAGTACCCCAGGAACCATAACCTGTAGGATAAACATTTAATAGCTCATTAACTCAAGTAAAAATTGCACAACTCACTTCATTTCTCCGGACATGCTATATATCTTCTTTTTAATACAAAGGGATCGGATTTTCACTTATATTACAGCTCTTATATTGCTATAGCATACAATCTCTTCAGCCATTTAGAGGTTTGTTTTCAAAGTGATCTCTGTCTATCTGATAGGTGCTAACCCTCCAGGAGCATTGCACTTAATAAATGGCACTGCTACTGATGAGTTAGCACAGAAAGAGATACCAGACCAACAGTTATGTCTTCCCACAAGCATATGAATTCTGAAGTATATTTTGCCCAGCCTTTTGGAACTACACTGGATCTGAGGTCCACACTACTCCTGAACTACAAAGCTAATTTGAATGCTGTAGAGAAGAGAAAGCAGAGTCATAAGTGATGCCTACAAATCTCAGCAGCAATGAAACCCATCTAAAAAGCTGTTTGTTTACTGATCATGTTTTTTTTAAGAGGAAAAAAGCCAATTCCGCACAACAGTTAGATCTTCTAGATACTATTCTCTCATCCCCAGACTCTTACAAACCCATCTGGTACAGCATGATTTTTACATTGGATGATGAGACTGCACTCCTTTACAGCCTGATCTTATACACTCTGGTCTTCAACAGATACCTCATAAGCCATTTTACCAGTACAATCTATGCATACTTACGTGGAAGCAATTCCCACTGTATTCAATGGGTCTTACTCATAGGTAAGCATGCACAGGATTGCAATCTCAAAGAGCCTTTACAACTGAACTTCTGATATCTGATTTCTCCATTCACCAGTGCCTTTAAACCTATCTGTGCTCTTTCTGTAAGGCAGGGGTAGGCCACATGTGACATCTGCTGTGGCCTGAATAATAAAAAAAAAGTTCACCAAAAAAATAGTGTCTGTCATGTCTACAGAGCATCAAAACAGCCAAATTTAGCTTGTTTGCTAAATTACAAACCAACAATATTAGCACTCTATAGAGCTATGGAGCTGTTCAGTTGGGCAGCTCCAGGGGGCAAAAATGCCCCCCCCACCTCCTGAAATTGCCTGCCCTTGCTGTAGGGCACAATCTTTTATTTATGAAGAAATGTGACAGCTAGAGCCAAAGGCAATAAGAGAGAGAGTGGGGGTTGGCTCACCAATAGATTTTGGGCCATTAGAACAAAAACTTATTTAACTGAAAAAGTACAGAAAAATCTCTCTAGAGATACAGAATTACAAATTAAATAAAATCATTAGTATCCACTTCCCCATCAATAACATTTTTTCTGAACATAGCTGTAATGAGTAAGTTAACAGCCTAAATGAAATATATAATAAATTACTCTTTAATAAAGAAAACTATAACCCATTTCCAAGCTATGCAAAAACAATTTAGCAATAAACCTGCTAGTATAAGTATTCTACAGGTAAGTTGAACAGCATATCCAAATTATTCAGCAATACTTCACATGGGTCCAAACTGATATAATTGGGAATATTATACCCAAGAGCAGAAACCAAAAAGCTGTAGCCCTATTACATATCAACAATGAAGAAAATCTACATGAGACTCTGCAGGTTTTTTATCTGGCATGAAAAAGAACGGAGTGTAGATGCCAGCAGACCCTTCGGGGAGGGCAAATACACTGAAATGTCCTCTCTCAAGTAGCCACATGTCTCAACTCACCAACTCAGTCTAGCTATCCAGAAGGACACTATCGTCACAGGGTGGCAATACCTGTTCTACGCTGTAAAGCAGAGACAAAGCAACCAAAACAGTTTCAGTTCCAAAACCAAACCTAAAACCCCACTGAAATGCACCTAAAAAAATCAGTTTCTTCCAAGAGTTTCTAGAGTTAGCACTTTGCCCAAAAGGTAATGTTAATAATAGGCCCATAATTGCTCACATCTTCCAGGTCTAGATTGGTTTTTTCAGCCTTATTACAGCCTCTTTTAACAAAGCTGGTACCACCCCTTCCCTCAAGGAGAAATTTACAACTCCCAATTAAACCTTCCCTCCTTAATCACTGCAATAATCCAGCCCTCCTCAACCTGGTGCCCTCCAGATGTATTGAACTACAACCCCCATCATTACAGACAGCATGGGTGGAGGGAAAGGGTAAAATTGCTGCAAATCAATAAAAATATAGCACTCTGGGATGACTGTTAGTGTTATTATTACACCATATGGGGGAAAACTCACTAATTGTACCTCATGCAAAGGTGTCATGTGACAAGGAAATGGAAAGTGACCAGAGAACACCAATAGCCACTTTTTTTGCATCACATCCTAAAACCTTTTCAGTCACCATGAAACAAAGTTTTGTATTGCCTTTAACACTTACAGATTTTATTATGGTATAAACCTACTTCATCAGATGCTGGTTTGGCATATGCCAAATATGTGGTATGGAACACTACGGGTGCAATTGTATGCATGTTTAAACAGAAAAAAGTCTTACAACTCCCAGCATTTTCCAGCCAACATGGGAATTGTAGGTCTAATTTCATTCAAATGGTCCTGAACCTGACACACACCATAGCAAGAAAACCATTTGCAATTTTAACAGAAAATACTATGGCAGCAGTGTTGGTACAACCTGTTCTATGCACAACTGCAGCTCCAAGATCAGAAACATGTTTGAGAACGAACCTGGGGGTTGAATTAAGGAAACTGAAGATGACCTGATCTAAAAGCCTGGAAACACTGAATCTTCATTAAAGCAAAGAGATGCTGTTTAAAGTACGCTGCTAAAGTAGAGCTGCTTCCAACTAGAACAGAATTACTGCTCATGAAGAAAGCCCAAGAATGCCACTAGAATTACTTCTCCTGAAGACCTAGTTTTAATTTTTGTAAACAGCCCAGAGAGCTTTGGCTATTGGGCAGTATAAAAATGCAACAAATAAATGAATAAGAATGAAAAGAAGAACGCCAAATAAGAATTCAATATGGGAGACAAGGTATTAGTGTTGCCACTGTTTTTTCTGGCGGACCTCCTCCTCCCTTATTTTTACATTACATGGCACACAGACATTTTAACAGGTTGACTCCCCTTCCCTGTTGTGATTCGTTTGCTAGAAAAAGTTTCCTTGTCACAACCAAGGAGATACAGGAGCCTCGCAACGGCAGAGGAAAGTGGAAATCTAGCAGATGTGAAGGCAACTTTTCTCCATAACCGAGGATGACACTGGAAGCTACGGGGCGCTGCGAGCGAATGGAAAAAGAGATCAAGGCACTCGCCAGCACACCTCTGGCTACCAGGAACAATCGCTCGGGGACAGGTGAGCCCCGTGACAGACTGGGGGGGGGGGGGGAGGAGAGGGAAGAGACCACTTCGACGCCATTTTGTGTCGTCTTTGGAAATAGGCCCTGGTCCCGCCTCCCTCACAAACCAAAGGAACTGAACACTCCGCCCCGCTTGCCAACAAGCTCGCCAGTCGCCAGTCGCCATTTAATAAGGGACAAGTTCAGTGTCCAATCAACGCTGCCGCTGTCTCAACGCGAAGGCAGGCAGCTGGACCTAGGCTCCGCGGCTGTGTGAAACGCAACCACAAAAAGACAGCAATTCTGTCTAGCAGGAAACCTTCCCCGCGTTTTCTAGGGCTCCCGTTTCCCCTTGTGCCAACACAACCAGCACTCACCATAACCCTGATCCATGGCTTCCCTCGCCGTCAACCACGCTCGGTGACCTATACCCTGACTGCGCGAGCGTCATAGGCCGCCACGGATTGGGTAATGCAGCAGACTTGCGAGCGTCTATTGGACGTCATCCGAAAATCCCGCCCATTCGAATTCCCACAAATGACTGCTTCTCCTGCCTCCTGATCTCAAGTCCGCTCTGGCTTGGGCTGCACTACGCCTTTGCACATGGATGGAAAGTTGGGCTTCAGCTGGGGGAATTGCTGTGATATTAAAAACTGGAAAACATATAGAAGGGCCCATTGTTGAATCCTCCATGAAAGGCTGCAGTAAGTGAATTGCTGTCTGTCCAATGGCGTTTACCAATGCAGCGACCCTCCATCCCCTCGTTTTCAGCCTTAGTCTCTCTCGCGCGCGTATAATCGACCGAGAGGATTCTGTTTTCGAAGCACCGATACGAAGGACCTTCGCTGCATCTGTTAAATTCCTGCCTCACATGCATTTAAAAGCACGAAGCTCTCGCTTCTTTTATAGCTCTGCAGAGTAGAAGTTAAAATTATTTCGAAGCACCGCAATCGAAACGAGCATCTCAGCCTGCTTGCATTATTGTCGCTGTTACTTCCCAATGTATTTCTACCGCTCTTGCCCCTCTCTCACTGGAAGATTCCACCCACTGAAACGGGAACTCTAAATCCCTTTAGCCAGCCGTTTCAGTTGCGAAGGTAAAAGTGGAAACCCCTCCCCCCACTCAACAACTTCAAATTTACATTGATGGGATTTGATCTGGCAGTGACTAAGAAAAGAGATCCTGAGATTGTAGCGGATAGCTCAATTAAAATGCTGACCCAGTATGCGGCTGCAAATTCTATGTTGGACAAAAATAGAAAAGAAATTGAAATTAAAACTGCAAATATCATACTGCCCTTATACAAATTTCTTATGCAACCATATTTGGAATAGCGTGCACAGTTCTGGTTACCACATTTTAAAAAGGATATTTTAGAGTTTGAAAAATCACAGAAAAGAGCAGCCAAAATGATCAAGGGGATGGAAAAACGACTCAGTGGGGAAAGCTTGTAACATCTGGGACTGTTCTGCTTAGAAATACAGCTAGTGCAGGGAAACATGATAGAGCTGTACAAAATTATGCATAGTGTTAAAGTGGGTAGGGAGATGTTTTTCTCCCTCTCTCATACTATTGCCTGAGGTCCACCTATGAAACTAAGTGGTGGGAGATTCAGGACAGATAAAAGGAAATACTTCCTCACACAATGCATAATGGAACTATGGAATTTGTTACCGGAAGATGTAGTGATGCTGACCAACTTGGATGGCTTTAAAAGGGATTAGAGAATTTCATGGAGGATAAGGCTACTAATGACTAGTTGGCACAATAGCTATATATTCCCTCAGTATAGGAGGCAATATGCCTCTGCATACCAGTTGCTGGTGAACACAAGTGGGAGGGTGGTATTGCAGATGTTCTGTTTGTAGAATGCTGGAGTAAATAGGTCTTTACTCTGATTCAGTATGGCTCCTATGATCTTTACTTCTTAATTCTGGTTTCTTCTTTCAGAAGTCAACAAGCATTTTTTCTAACTACAATCCTGTGTACACCTACTCTGAAGTCAGCCTCAACTCCTATTGAACTTCTAACAAGCAGATGAATGAACTATTAGATCATTAGTGTTCCTAGTCCCCCAGTTTGCCCTGTAGTTAAGGGCAATACAGAGATGTTTTTAGATCTAGACTCAGGAGCGCTTCTTCAGGGCTCCAATCTACAGAGCCTATACACCATCTATTGCCACTGTAAATTTAGGGGATGAGCAGTCAGTCAGAGCAGTGCATACATCATGCCTGTTTGCCACATTTAAAGTTTTGTGTTAAAGCACTGAAGCCAGTTACAGAAAGATTATCTTGCACAAATACACATTCACATGTTACCCTCATTAGCTGCTCTTATAATAGTCTATTTTGCAGCCAACTCTACATGCCAATACCTGGACTTGAATGGTGCTCCATCCTGTACCTTCAAGAGCTTGATGTTAAGGAAGAATCATTTCCACAATTGTACTATAAAACATGCTCAACTTACTGCATCCCTTCCCACACTACAGCTGTTACAGGCTCATAGAATTCTTTGCATACTGTGGAAGAATTTAGATTGTGAGCCTAACCTGTCTCCTTTACAGGTATAAGACAGCTAAGTAGACTGTGAGCTTGACCTTTAGAAAGGCCAAGACAGATAGGGATAATAACTGTACTCCAAGTGTTTTGCCCCATCACTCTGCATTAATTTAGCTGTTTGCTAGCTTACGCCCTTAAACATCCCCACGCTGCCAGAGTTGTGCGTATAACATTGATAAGAAGTTGTATGGAGTACTTATACCCCATACAAATGCATAAACAACTTGTTGCATCAGCTTGTATTGGACTGGATAATTTGAGTGTATGTGTGTTGTGATTGGATATGTATTTCATAATCTAAGAGTAATGATTGGTGCTGTTTTGTATCTGTGTAATGATTGGTCCTTTGTGGGATCCACCACAATAATGATAGGGTGCCTATTAATTTGTGGACTGTTGTACCAAACGCTAGTTTCATATTGGGCTTGTCCTTCAGTGCAGACTCCTTGCAATTGCTCGTAATAAACTCTCATTACAGAGAAGGAGACGCTCTCTTGAGATTCTTTGACCCCCACCGAACGATCCTAACAAGGGGGAAATGGGGGTACCGATTCCTCCATAATACCTACCCAGTATATTACTTTCAGATACAGAGCAATATGAAGGTCTACCATTTTCTAATCTAGAGAAACTTTCTTTTACAGCTTAAGGGCTTTGACTACTATTGAGTTCACCATGACTCAGTTATGAGTGAAAATGGACAATGAGCTGCCCTTAACTCATTTCTGAACTAGGGCATTGCTACTGACATCATATGGGAATCAATAAGATATGTGGTAACACAGCATAACCATGCTGAAAATAACTCTCCTCTACATGCAGCAAAAAGACACCAGATGTTATGATTACATCCTTGCTTGTCATAGTGGCTCAAAAATTATTATTTTTATTTGTGGGGAGGGGGGTGTCTTCCTTTTTTCAGGGTACTTTATGGAATTCTGCACATTCAATCCCAGAAGAGCATTACCTGGGAGGCTACCGATAACCATTTATTTACTTTATGTAAAGAAAGAAGGGATAATTGAATTAATGTTTTGACATCCAGCTTTGGAAACCCCTCTTTTCCCTGCAAAGCCACAAAAGTCAGTTCACTTTTTCTGAAACAGATAAATAGCTGGACAGATATATGGACAAATACGATATGGGATCAGGTTTGCCACAGAAACCGCTGCACCAAATGCCATGATTACACCAACCCCCATTACTATGCTGGTCACCTCCCTAGTCCCATGCATTTGCCCACATGACTGCATAGCTCATGATAATTAGATCTGCTCTTGTGTGAAGTGCCTCAACAGCAGGTAATACAGTTAGACACAGACTGCAGTATATAATGGTGGATATAGAGATGAGCTGCAGAGCCAATCTAAACCTTATTCATCTCCTCTGGAAATGCAACTGGACAAATTTCAATTGAAATAGGAGATAAAAGTATGGGTATGCAGAAGCCATTTGCACCCTAATTAACCTGACTATTCAGAAAGAAGTTGAGGCTCCCTGCCTCAGACAGCACAGGAAGAGGGCAAGAAGTGAATTCTATGGTGCAGAAAAACAGCAAGGTCAATAATACAGAAACAGACTACAGGGCTTACAACTAGGTTGTACAGTCCATCTATCCAGTAGATATAGTTCATTTTTTTCTTAAAGTTTACCAAGCGATGAGGTCACACTGAACACTGCAGGTCAGTAAAAGCAAATGCTGCTTTCCAGACACAGCAGAAGCTTTATGGGATTCAACAAACACACAGCTAAAGCTGTAGTTATAACAAATGCTCTGAACATTTTTTGAATCACTGCAGGGCAATCACATCTTGATTTAGACTAGTTTTATATAGACAGAACACTATAATTCATGACAGAGTATAACGATTTTAAAAACAAATGATGTACAAAATTGACATTTGGTACAGCAAGACAGTTAATGACATTCAAGCAGGAGGCTAATTTGTACAATATTTGAAGAGTAAGAAACAGAAGCTTGTACATATGAACAGTGAAAAGGAGAAACTGAAAGTGGGAGCAGGCCCAGATTCAAAGGCAGCTCTTGTGTTTTAAGAACTGCATAGAAAGGAGAATTTCACTAGGATAGTTTTTGACAGGAAAAGCTGTACGTGGCGAAATTTTCCTGCTGAGAATCTCTTGCAGGGTCAGAAATATTTGGCTATGATGTCAGTAAATAGAGGTATAGATATAGGCAGGGAAATTGCACTCATCCCCTACAGAGACATGTGATATTCTGGCGTACTCCTTAACCCACTGTCCTTGAAATTTAGTTCCATACTTAGATTGCCTAAAGAGACAGACCCATCTTCCTCCATTTCACTTCTAACAATGAATACCAATATCAGAGTGTGTTGAATGGGAGAGTGAGGTATACAGGGGATCATCTTTAATAAAGGACCAATCTGAGGTAGGTACAAAACCGCTCCCTCAGATCTTCTGTCCCAGGAAAGCCTCCTCTGCTCCAGGAGAAATACTGGTGCCATCATTGCCTCATCCTTCACCTCCTTATAATAGCCCTTTTCTTCTACCCACAAAATCTGAGTAGCAGTAGAACCTTCTATTGTCCTGGACCTCTTGTTTGTCTGCCCTGTCACAGATGCCCTACAGCCCACAGCTCAACAGCCTTGAAACAGAATTATCTAACTGAAGTCAAACTAAACATAACAGGGAGATTCATGATTAGAACCTCCCTTTGTTTTAATTTTTACTAATTAACAGCTTTTTTGAAGATTGGAGAGGTGAAGCTCTGGGAGAAAATGTTTAATCTTTCCTCCCAAAGTGATTCTTAGCTCCTCAGAAGGAAAAACAGAAAGGTTAAGCATGTCTTTGGCCCTAAGCCACACAATTCTTCACCCATTTCTTAGTACGTATAGTACACTTCATTACCCTAAAAGCAGTCAGACTCAATTTATGTTGATTTAAATTGTCACATGCATTTAAGAAGTGTATAGAAGGGAGGTTTTTACTCAAAGCTTTTCCTAACAGATGACAGAAGAAACTTGCTTAATGTGACTTATTGCATTTTTTTTCCTACTATGTACAGAAACCCTTAGAATCTGGACCTGAAAATCTACTCGAACTTTATATAGAAACTACAGCTCTGGAGGTTAGAATAAGATAGAGACTGCAAGACATGGTGATGCCTATCACTTTCATACTCCTATAAATAGTAGGTCCATGTTTTTAGAACAATAAGGCTCTAAGATAGCTAAAGGAATTCAAAGTTGTGAGGGCAATAAGCCCAGATAAGTACTTTTGAAATCAGGTTATCATTTGAAAAGCCCAGCTCTAAAGTAGCAATCACACATTTGTTCAGTACCATAGAGCAACAATTGTGGATAGTTTATCTAGCTATAAATCCATGAAGGAAGGAGGGCTCAATCCAATTCTTATGTGGAAACCAGGAGCCTGACTCTGTACAAAATTTACTCAGCAGTTTCATGAATTGAGTGTTACTCATATGCATAGATAAGGTTGTAGCCTAAGGCTGCAATCCTTAGCCTATGTAACTTGATCTCAGTGGTACTTCAAATAATCTTGTACAGGATCAGGCTTTCAAAAAGATTTTAGGCAGAACTATGTAACCCTGGTAAATTTGGATACCCAAACCTGTTTGCTCTATGGTAATGTAATTGTAGGAGCAAAGGGCATGGCAGATAAGAATTCTTCCCTCACCCATCAATTCTTCCCCAAGGCTGTTTTCTCTCAGATGGACTTTATTTGGAGGAGGGAGGGGGAGAACAGGCCTAGGAGAAGGACTTTATGTGACAGAAGGGTCAAGCATCCCTCACAAGTGCCAACTGCCCCCTGCAAAATGTCCCCACCTGTTTTACAGCTATGAGACGAATATGGGTTTGGAAAAATGCAGGTTGCTTACCTGTAACTGTAGTTCTTCGAGTGGTCATCTATGCATTCACACATATGGGCTTTGCGCCTGCGCAGAGACCAGACCGGAACCTTCTATAGCTGAGTGGAACGTTTTTGGCGGGAACCCCTCCCCCACGCTACCGTGCATGTCCATGGGGTTCCCGCCCTTACCTCAGTTTACAGGAGTCCGACATTGTGCCCCCATAAACATGAGTGTAAATAAAATACCAGTACATTCCACACATAACTGTGTCATTTATAAGTCTCACACCACCAAGTGGGGATGGTGGGTGGGTTGTGTGAATGCATAGATGACCACTCGAAGAACTACAGTTACAGGTAAGCAACCTGCATTTCTTCTTCGTGGTCTCTATGCATCACACATATGGGCGAGTAGCAAGCTGACATATATTTGGAGGTGGGTTGGTGCATCATCTGAAGATCTCCGAGAGCACTGTCCTCCCAACGAGCAGTCGTGCCTAGCACGGGTGTCCAAACTGTAGTGCCTAACAAACGTGGATGGAGTGGACCACGTTGCAGCTCTACAGACTTCTGTCAAAGGAACACCTCTGCCGAAAACCACAGATGTTGTGACGGCTCTGGTAGAATGAGCAGTCACAGGTTTCACCAGTTCTAGTTTAGAGATAGAGTAGGCAAGTTCAATTGTGTCTACAATCCAGCGTGACAGACGCCGACATGAAACAGGGAGTCCCTTATAAGGCTCCCCATAACAAATAAACAATTGCTTTGTTTTTCTAAAATTCCTTGTCCTAGCCTTGTAAAAGGTAAGAGTTCTCCTTACATCAAGTGTATGTAAAGCAGACTCTACAGGTGATGTAGGATTCGGAAAGAAAGCTGGTAGAGTGATATATTGGGACAGATGAAAGGTTGACACTACCTTAGGCAAGAAGGCAGGGTCTGTGCGTAACACAACCTTATGTTTGTGAAAGATAGTGTAAGGAGCAACTATCTTGAGAGCTCTAAGCTCACTTGCACGTCTAGCAGAAGTGATGGCTACTAAAAAGACAGTATTGAATGTTAGAAGCCTAAGGTCAGATAAGGCCATGGGCTCGAAGGGCTTCTTTGTCAATGCCTGTAACACCACTGATAGGCTCCATGGTGGAACGATACTCTTTACTGTCGGTATCATATTTTTAAGCCCTTTTAAAAATTTCCTCGATGTTGGATGCACAAAAGGTGTAAAACCAATCATGCCTCGATGAAAGACGTAATAGCTGCTAAGTGAACTCTGATGGAAGTGAGTTCGAGTCCCTGCTGATAAAGTGTCAGTAGGTATTTGAGGATTAACGCTAAAGGGCAAGATTCAGGTGCTTGATCGTTTTCCCAGGCAAAAGTTTGAAATCTTTGCCACTTTGCCGCATAAGATTTTCTTGTTGAAGGCTTTAGTGATGCCAAAAATATATGGTCTACAGTTAAATCTTTGATACGAGAGGAGGAGTGGATGATATCCTCCATGCCGTCATCTTGACGGTCGACGGGTTTGCGTGTCGAACCCTGCCCTGATGTCGAGACAACAGTGTCGGTATCGGCGGGAGTCTGATGTAATTCCCGTCCGACAGTCGAAGGGCGTGGAGAACCACGTCTGTCGAGGCCACCACGGTGTGATAAGGATGTAGTCCGACCTGTCCGACTGGATTTTGGCCAGCACCTTCGTCAACAGTGGAAACAGAGGAAAGATGTAAAGAAGATTTCCTTTCCAGGTTCTGGTGAAAGCATCTCCTAGCGAGTGCTTTCCTCTTCCTGCTCTGCTGCAGAACCTGGAACAAGCTGCGTTTTCTTCGGTAGCGAAGACATCGACAGCAGGGAGGCTCCAGTACCGAAAGAGAACGTCTCTTACTTCGGTATCGAGCTCCCATTCGTGGTCGACGTGGAAAGACCTGCTGAGGGCGTCCGCGAAGATGTTTTCATTGCCCGCTACATGGGTCGCCGTCAGGTGAGTATTTCTCTTTATGCACCAGATGCAAATCCTGAGTGCCGATCGATTCAGAGGGTGAGACCTTGTCCCACCTTGTTTGTTGATGTACACCACCACCGTGGTGTTGTCCATCGCGATCAGGACGTTTAGGCCCTCGATCAATTGTGAAAAAGTTCTTATTGCATTCTCAACCGCTAGCAGTGGTAGATATGATGTTCCCTCTGGGAAGGAGGCCAACGGCCCTGAGCTGTGAGGGAGTCGCAGTGTGCTCCCCATCCGATCAACGATGCATCCGTCGTGATCGTTACCGAAGGAGTGTTTTGTTGGAACGAAACCCCTTCTAGGAGCGTCGACATCGAAAACCACTATTTCAGAGATGCCCTTACTTGCGTCAGGATCGACAGGTAAGCTCACCGGGCATCGTGTCGAAGATCGAAAGTTCTTAAAACCCAGGCTTGCAATATTCTCATTCTGAGTCTTGCAAACCTGATGACTGCATCAAGCCTAATAGCCTCTGAATTGTCCATGCCGAAACTTTTCGGCGGCTCTCGGTATCGATGGCTAACTGCTGTAAGGTGTTCGCTCTGGTCGACGGTAAGTATGCTCTCCCATCTCGAGACGACAGAGTTACCCCTATAAAGTCGAGCTTCTGATGTGGGGTCAAGATGGATTTCTCCTCGTTGACCCACAAACCCAACAAGTCCAACAGGTTGAGGGTGGTTGAAATGTCCTTCTGGAGCGTGCAACTGGTGTCCGCTACCAGAAGCCAATCGTCCAAGTGTAGGAGCTGCAGAATAAAAGTAACCGTTGTCATACGGAACTTCCTTGGAATGATGAATTTGTTTAACTGCTTTAAGTCCATGATCGGCCGAAGACCTCATATTTCTTCGGGACCGTGAAGTAGCGCGAGAAAAAACCCTGGTTGAGTTCCTCTGCGGGTACGGGAGAGATGGCTCTCTTCGATAGCAGAGGTCTGTACCTCCGGAAGCAGAGGAAGGGATGGCGCCGTTACTTTCACCCCCGAAGGAGGAAGGACATCGAGCTCGATGGCATACCCCAAGTTGATGATAGTGAACACGCAGGAGTCTGATGCCATTGACTCCCATTGATGGTAATGGGGTGCTAGGCGGTTCGCAAAGGGAGGTGGACGTGGGACAAAGAAGTCAAAGTCACTGCTTCTTGGTGAAGTCAGGCTGACGCTTGTCTTGTTGAAATGTAGACTGATATGGCCGCTTACTCTGGAGTTGTTGTTGTTGTTGCTGCCTCTGTTGGCTTTGATAGTAGGGCCGCTGCTGTTGTTGTTGAGCAGGCGGTCTTGTTCACCGTCTCAGCTTGTATTGAGCAGGCTGAGCAGAGAAACTTATTTTCTTGGCTGTTGTGCAAGCCTTGTATATAGAGTCCAAGGTCTTGTCCTGCTATTAAACAAGCCCTCGCCATCGTAAGGCATGTTCTAAATCCTGGCTTTGGTGTCATGAGCCAGATTAGCGGAGCGGAGCCAAGCATGTCTCCTCAAGGACACGGGTCCCATCATCGACTTGGAATGGCAGTCAACTTGGTGTCGCGCTGTCGACACTTGTTGCCTGGCTATGGCTGAAGCTTCACTTTGGAAGACTCGTGCCCGCTCTTTTTTGTCCTCTGGGAGATGTTCACCTAGTGATCCTATTTTCTCCCAGAGGAAGAGCTGGTATCGTGCCATGGTAGCCTCGTAGGCTGATGCCCAAAGAAGCAGAGGAAAAAATCCTCCGGCCCGTAAGGTCCAACTTTCTGCCCTCTCTGTCCACAGGTGCAGAATGTGCCTTCTGTAAGCGGTCTTGAACCGACTCCCTACGATCGAATTAGGTTTGGGATGTTGGACCAGAAACTGTACATTTTCTTGTTAGACTCGATAGAGGGTCTCTAGCCTTTACGATGTGGCCTGAGACATAGCCGGTGTTTTCCAGAATAATTGAGCCATTTGCTTTAAAGCATGTGGTGCTGGATCACCAGTCCTAATGCCTGAGCCATTCTAAGCATATGGTCAGAAGATCTGACCATATCGTCGGAAGGGGAAGAAGGGTCGTTGTCATGAACCTCATCTTATGGTGAAGGCATCGATGGAGTAGCCGACAACCCCAATTCAGAATCCGATGAATAATTTTCTTCAGGCAAGGATACTGTAACCACCTGGAGGTATACATGCTCCGTCGGTATCGTGGTAACCGCGGCAGTCGATGCCGATGGCTGTGTACAGTGTCGAGGCGTCGACACCGTGGACATTGGTGGGCGGGCGGTGGAGGCAGCGGTAGATGACACATGCTCCGTCGGTATCGTGATAACCGCGGCAGTCGATGCCGATGGCTGCGTACGGTGTCGAGGCGTCGACACCGTGGACATTGGTGGGCGGGCGGTGGAGGCAGCGGTAGATGACACACCCTCGATGTAAGCGAAGGGTGCGCATAATACTCTTCTTGAGGGTACTGGTGGTCACCCTGGAAGTGGGCGATATCGATCCCATTCCGAAGGTGGTAGAGGGATTAGTCCCTGAACCTCTCACGGCCTGCTAGGCTCTCGGAAAGAGGCCGCTGAAACCGAATCCCGCAACTCGCCCTCCGATAGACTGGGAGGGTGCGTCGGTACCGTAGCCATCGGTAGCGGCTGGAATCTCGATACCGAGGGAGGCCTCGGTATCGAAGCGGTCGGTATGACAGGAGGAGTAGAGTGACTCCTAGCCGGTTCCGCCGCTCCATTTCCGAAGAAGATTTGGGAGTCCGGGCCTTTTTTGGAGATTTTCCTGGCCGCGGAACTCGCCAGTGACCGTCCAGGCGTTAGGGGTATCTGAGCCCTATTAGCCGCTCTGGAATATTCAGGCACCTCAGTGCAACGGTCATCAACGGACTTACTGGCTGCCGTTTTGTCGATCGTCGAAGATTTGGGAGCCCGGGCCTTTTTTGGAGATTTTTCTGGCCGCGGAACTCGCCAGTGACCGTCCAGGCGTTAGGGGTATCTGAGCCCTATTAGCCGCTCTGGAATATTCAGGCACCTCAGTGCAACGGTCATCAACGGACTTACTGGCTGCCGTTTTGTCCATCATCGAAGATTTGGGAGTCCGGGCCCTCTTGGAGATTTTCCTGGCCGCGGAACTCACCAGTGACCGTCCAGGCGTTAGGGGTATCTGAGCCCTATTAGCCGCTCTGGAATTCTCAGGCACCTCAGTGCAACGGTCATCAACGGTCTTACTGGCTGCCGTTTTGTCGGTAACGGACTTACTCGCTGCCGTTTTGTCGGTAACGGACTTACTGACTGCCGTTTTATCCATAGTAGGAGCCTCCGTGGCTCTGAGAGCTTTTTCCCCCCAAGATGGAGGGAAGTCGTCAGCTCTGCTTTTCCTCGTTTGTTTTGTAAACGACATGCAATGATGGCAGGCCTCAACGATATGGCCTTAGCACAAACAAAGGACACAGAGGGAGTGTCCGTCAATAGGTGGAAGCTTGGCCCCACACTTCACACACTTCGTAAACGGTGTTTCAACTGCCATACAGGCCTCACGCGACCGAAGTCGCTGAGGAAAACTATCTTCAATAATTTAATTTTTTTTTTTTTTTTTTTAATATAAGAAAAGTAGTAAGAAGAGTCTTAGAAAAAGATCGAAAAACGAAGAAGATCGTAAAAGAGAAAATAAAGTTAATAAGAAAAACGCTAGAGGTTCGGTTAAACAGGTCTGTGCACAATGGCGGACGACGAAGAACTGAGGTAAGGGCGGGAACCCCATGGACATGCACGGTAGCGTGGGGGAGGGGTTCCCGCCAAAAACGTTCCACTCAGCTATAGAAGGTTCCGGTCTGGTCTCTGCGCAGGCGCAAAGCCCATATGTGTGATGCATAGAGACCACGAAGAAGAACCCATATTTACCTCATAGTGTGTAGCTTCATGCCAAGGCTGCAATTCTCACCAGACTTACTCAGATGCCCCAGTGAACTCAGTGTGACTTATTTCCAAGTAAACATGTTTACAAGGGGGCGTTAGTACAATAATAAAGGGGGAATGCATGCTAGGCTTCTAAATAGTTTTTTGAGGAATACCTGTAAACCTTATGATGAATACCACTCACTTAGGGTTTAACAAGTTGTCTGGTATACACTAAACAAACTGATGAAAGGAACAATGGCATCTTTTTTTTACAACCCACAATTAAGCTACTAGAATGTACCTGCATCTTTTTAGATATGGATCTAAAATGGTTAGAAGAAGGCAACATTGACTATTTAGGTATGAGCAACCCGTAAGTATTATGGCAATTACTGCCAAACAATGTACCTTTTCGTAGGGTCTAACAGCTATTCTAGAATTTTTTATTATTTATTTTATTTTTATTTATTGCATTTTTATACCGCCCAATAGCCGAAGCTCCCTGGGCGGTATAACACAGCTAAAACCTTTGAAGATGCCAGCTCGGAAACAGAGATATGAGTTAAAAACTGTATTTTCAGTCCTCCCAACATTCATAAAATTTATTATAAGGACCATCTACAACTTGATTGGTTACAAGACATAGCTACTGTTATGAACATTTGCATCGTTACACATTTTTAAGGGTAAGCTATACTCTGAAACCTCCTTCAGTGTTTCTATTTCTGTTGATTCAATACACTGCCTTTTCCATTATGTTCACTATATTTTCTTCCACATATCTATCATCAGATGCTAGGTGCTCAAGGGCTTAAGGCAGCAAGAGTGTGAAAGGGCAGCAAAACCACTATATCCGAGTTTGCAATGATTCCTTCACTCACCCTTCTGTTTGATGTAGCAGGTAGTCAGAAAAATATGTCCTTTTCCAGTTCCTTTGCTTGATTTCCACTGTAAGAATAGTGCATATACATAAAGAGAAACACAAGGTAATAAATGAGAACAAAGAGCAGCATAGCAGCTGTTCCACTGTTGTTTTGGTGAGGGGGAAGCTAAAACAATCCTATAGCATTATTGCTTGAGGTTCTTTTATCTTTTTCTTTAAGTAAAATGAAGCAGGATTTAGAAAGAAACAACTGCCAAGAGCTGCATTGAAGGGAATATTTAATATTTCTGTAACACCTTCATCAGTAGATTTCATATGCGCTCCTACAGCCTTTCTTTACAGAATAGCATTCTAAGGCAAGCAGGGTCAATGACATCCCCTAAGCAACATCAGGACAAACCCCAAATAGAGCAATGCTGATTTTAAGAAGGGGCCAGGATGTATTTATCCCTCTTTGAGGCTTTGTGCACATCCACCATTTTACTGCTTCTTCCAGAAACCCTCACGCATAGGTACGTCCTAACATACTGTTTTTATCTCCAATCACTGGAAGCAATCACTCTTAAATAAAAGCACTGCAAAACTATTGTGCTGACCCCCAAGTATTACCTTTGTATATTAAAAGTAAAAAGAAAGAATAGAAGAATGCTACAGTTGCATGGAAGTTACTCCAATTGTGCAGAATTTTAAACCCAGAATTCTGCTACTCACATTTCCAGTCAAGGCTAGCTAGGGAACGAAAAACATTTTCAACTATATACAAAATTAAAGGGAAGGAGAATCTTAGAGGACATTTACCCCCCACCCCAAGTTGTAGCATAGTACAAGCTAATTAACAAAGTTTGGGTTTAAGTATTTACTCCCCAAAAAAAGAAAAAAGAAAGGTATTTTTCCTAGTACAAAGCCACTTAAAAATTGTACTGCACAAAACCTAGCTAATACAACGAAGATTTGGTTAAAAAAAGCTATTTCCAAAAACACTTTACAGATAAAGGCTTTTAAGTGCTGTAACTAGGTGAAAGTGTAGTCAATGAGAATCAAAAGCCGCGTGCCATGTAGTGTCACAAATACAGTTATGGTTTTAAAAGTTTTAATGTAGAGTCTCAAAATGCTTCAACTTTCTTTGCAAGTTCACTCATCAGGTGGTTCCATCTCCTCTGAAGGTGCAGTTCCTCTTCTTTCTTCTTCTTCATCTTCATGTTCTTGCTCCTGCTCAGCAGCAACGGCTTCCTTGGATGCATTCAAGTTCCACTCTTCCGTTTGGTCTGGTGGTTCCTCTCCTCCTTCATCACCTTTGTTTTCTGCACTACCTTCTTCAACTGGATTTTCCTCAGCCAGATTGTCACCACTTGTAGTTTTCTCTTCAGTCTGGTTTCCTTCACCTGCTCCTTCCTCCATATTACTACTTGTTCCTGCCTCACCTTCCTCATGTTCCTCTTTCTCTTCAGGATCATCTGTGAAGGGATTCTCACCCTGCAAGACAAAACAGAACCACATGGCACCTAGTATGAGGTGCTTCTTTTGTCAGACATTAACCATGCCTCACATTGTAAATAATTGTATTCTATGCAAATAAATAGATTTCCAAGCAAGTTTAAATTGATGGAATGGGCCCAGTACACGGAAAAAAGAAAAAGAAAAAGACAAGGTATGGAGTACTGTACCAAACGAGTTGCTTGCTTGTTTTAAACTACAAAGCCTGAAGAAAAACAGCCACAATACTACACAGGACATTTCCCATTCCTATTTTTTCACCAGTAGAAATAATAACGCCTCAAATTCAAGTAAAAGTAGGTTGATCATGTTTAGGAACAATTGAATTCCACCCAAAAAGTGGCCTGACAATGTTTTGTAATAAGGTTTTGAGAAAAAGGAAAATGTACTCTTCATTAACAATCTTTTTTAAAAAATTATCCCACTCTCAAAGGCAAACACATATCATTTTACTGAGAGTGTTTCAAGACACTACAATTTAAAAAAACTGTGACTGTTCATTTTGGAGCTAGAGGTTGAGTAGGATAACTAGAAGTTAAGAAACTATCAAAAAGCACAAAATGACACAGACTTTCTATTAAATTTGGAAAGCAAATTTCTGCATTCTCTCAAGATTAAACTCTCTCAATTGCTGTTGGCTGTAAAGTCTTCAAAGAGTAAAGCCATGGTTTGCCCAATGTAAGGACTGACTGTGGTCTCTTCCCCTTTATTTGCAGTTTCCTAAAGACATTCCAGATATCAATGGTTTGTGGTACTTTCCCATATCTTTGTAGGAACTTCTAAAATTAGTGGGGAACAGTTTGGAGTTATCAGGTCCCTGGGGAAAGTGCAGGCTGGAGATCCTCCAGCTGGCAATTTCGCTGGAGAGCCTGCTTCATTCCACCCAGGCTTTCCCAGCTACGAGCTGACTTTGCTCCTCTCTTGCGTTTCCCATGTGGGGAATGAGTTGACTCAGTCCCTTTCTGATAGAAAAGTGAAGGGGATTGAAGCAGCTTTGCTCCTCCATGGTTAGAGGCCTGACATCAGTGTGTGTAGGCTTTCCACAGCCGATGAAATCCTTGTGCACCAAAGCATCTCTGCCCAAGGCACCAGGTCCTTCCATATGACACCTTGTTTGGAGCAGCTTTGCTTGCCTTGAGCTTTCCCCCAATGGGGAGGATGTGGAGAATGCAAAGAACTCAGCACATCACTCCCATTCCCAATTGGGAGGACAAGCAATGCACTAAGCGGAATCCCTGCTATTATCTTCAGTCACCAGTTGGAGATAGTGAGGATTCTTCTCCCCACTAGCCTTCAGGGGCAAGGGCCTGCAGAGGGGGCAGGCCTTGAGGAGGGAACCCAAGACCTTGTGGGCTGGGTGGGGAACCTCTGTGGGCCGGAAGTTCCCCATACCCGTTCTAAAACGTGTTGAAACTTTTCAAGCATGGGACTGAGAAGAAGAAAATTGCTGTATTGCTTCACTTCTTCCTGGAATAAAGTGTGTATGGTGGATTGGCACTAGTTTTTCCAACCTGTTTCAGCTGAACAATCATGCTGCATGCTCTGTGGCCCTTCACTGGTGTAAATCTTTGGGAGAGTTGCTGCTAAATTCAGCAAGCAATAGTAGAGTATGGGGAAGAGAATAGGACACAAACAGTAGAATCCAACGTGGTGCACTACTACTGGCGGCCAGCACTGCTGATCCCACATGTGCAGCCCCTACCACAGGTGGTGGCAATGTAGCACTTCTGATGGGGGCAAGCCCCCAAACAACCAGAAACACAAGTTTCTGTAAGGGGCGAGTTGCGCCTTCCAGAAATTTGCATTTCTGGTTGTTTGCGGGGTTGCCCCCATCAGAAGTGCTACATTGCCACTGGTGGAAGGGGCCAGCCATGTGTGCTGGCTGCCAGTGGTAGGGCACCGTTAGATCATACAAAAACAAAGCAAACATAGAGAAAAATAGAAAAAGAGGTAAGGTACACAGAAATAGGGTGCAAAGAGAATAGAGCATTGTGGGGTGCAGAGAGAACTGTGGGGTAAGGAAAGATGTAGTAACGAAGAATGGAAGTACAGAGCAACCTTAATAGTGCAGAGAAGAAAAAGAAATGCAAATGCAAAGAACCCTGTGGATGGGGAAGCACAAAGAGAGGGGTTGCAGTGTGAAACAAAGAAAGGGAGTAAACAAGAAACTGAGGATTTAGGAAGTAGGGTTAACAGAAATACAGAGACAATGATTTACAGTGGTGCACAGAAAGAAATGGGGGTTCAATGTAACATGTATTAAAAACAGTTACTATTGCAACAAAAATACATTCCATGGTTAACACAGTAATGCAACCTTTTTTGAGTTAGTAAAAATGTAAGAGTGGCCCTCAGATAGATTGGAGTTATGCACTCCTAGTATAGGTGCAGAAAGATATGGATGTTTACCTTCAGATACCGCTCCAATTTCTTGCTGATAAGCTTATTGTTAAGAATGCTTCTTGCAACTACTAATGATGATTTCTTGGACTGTTCCATCATAGCCTAGGAGACAAAAAAAAGAAATCATGTTCTATACAAAATTTATTTATATTTTATTATTTCTCTTACACTTGAAAAAGGCTGATATCAAGAGCATTTCCAAAATAAAGATAACTTCACAAATTTAGTTTATGAACTATCCAGTGTTGTCTTCTTTGATTAAGCAGTTGAGTCAGTTTGGGCCACTGGGTATCTTGGAAGATAGCAATACAGCGGAGATTAGAAAAACCTTTCACGTCATACTTCTTGGTTGTACCAAGATGCAATCTAAAGCAAGAGAGGGAAGCTGAAAGGGAAATCAGCTAATTTTCTGATCTGTCAAGCATTGGAACCTATCCTTTAGTACTCTGCATTGTTAACATCCAACCAGATAAGCATCTAAGGGCAAATTCATGCTTGATGAGGCAGTTCCATTTGTGACAAGTATACCACACATCTCCCAGTAAAGACTGGGAAACACAAAAACACATATGCTGAGTGGTGACCACTGGAACAGTTCCCTATAAGTGTTCACCATATATATCCCTTTCACAAATTAGCTTTGTCAGCAAACACATCTGCCCCATACACTTAAATGTTTTGTTTTTTGTTTTTAAGCTTCAGGGTACTGAATTTCGACAAAACTGAATGGTAAACAAAGACTAAATTATAAACAAATGTAGTTTAGTAGACATTTTACAAAACCAAAATTGACAAGAGATTAGAGTGCATTAACAACCAAAGAACTGCAAAAATTATGAGATGCCATTATTGGCTATATTACTGCCCTGGGAGTAGTAATACTGAGAAATGGGATAGAAATCTTTTAAATATATAAGTACAACAGCCTCTTAGCAAGCTGTCTTTAAATTATTTTATACAACAACAAACAAAATACCAATATGCATATTATACAATCCAATTGTTTTAACATGCATTTGCTGTTAGGTAGTTCAACCATTTAGTGATCATTCAACCCTGCCACTGTGTTGGTTTGGTTAATAGTCAGTTCAGCAAATACACTTACTCTGCGGTTGTGATTATGATCAAGTGACTTCAGATGTTTCTGGATAATTCCATACTGCATTGGGATGAAGAGGTCACAGGCAACACAGTGAGCAGCCTCCACTTTTTTTACAAAATGCTCCATGCCTATGTCTGATGAAAGGTAAAAAAGTCCACATATTACACTCTGTAGTAGAGTATGCACTACCTCATAGTTACCAAGGACTTGACCATCTAAGGGGACTGGGAACATAGCAGTTTGCTTAAGCTTCCCGCAATACCAGCCAATAACCTGGCTGCAAGTATATTGATGAAATAGAATAGTAAGTATTCTAGTAATGGAAAGCCATTGACACAAGGCAAGAATACAGGAGAGCAAGACAGTAGGTTTCAATCCCCCAGGGGCAGTAGGGTAAAGATTCTCCCCTGTACCAAATAAATACCTTCTGAAAATGAATTTCTATTCTATAGAATATTACATGACTGTTTGTGCACACATACACCACGAAGATTTAGTAATACAATGCTGTGACTATCCCAAGGGGACAAGAAAGATCAATCAATTCTCTTATCAGTTAGTAACACAGACAATTTAGGGGAATCGTTCTCATTTGGCATTTACTATTACATATTTCTTCATGAGCACCAAATGTTTTACCCAAGAAAACCAGAACATGTATCACTTCATAACTGAACTTTGAACACAGCTTCAAATCTGCACCACTGGGATGTTAATACATACCCTGGGTAAGATCTTGGTCTTTGTATATCTGTTGTATAACTGCGTTAATATCTTCAATTGCTTTACGGCGTTCTTCTGTCTTTTTTGTTTTGTTAGCAACATATTCCTGCGTTGTAGAAAAGCTTATGAACACTCACTGTGACACTGGTGAAGTTCAAAATACAGAACATGCTATGATTACCCCACTAAGTTCTGCCCTCCCCTCCTACTTTTCTCTAGCCCGCCCGATGTATTTTCATTTCTCAGATTTTTTTTTAGCAGTTCCAGTTCTTCCTAAGCATTAAAAAGCAAGAGCTAAGATTGGGGTACCCAATCTGATGCCCATGGAAGGCAGACATGCTTCAAGGTGAAGCACTGGATTTCAGTGCCATCTATACTTCCAAGAATGTCACTGGCATTGAGAAAATGAAAATTGTGAGTAGCTGCAACCCAGCACTTCATTTTGAAGTGTGCCCAATAGCCCAGGGAAAAAAAGGAAGCTGAGGATGGTAGGGAGAATCCTGGAACACTAGAGGGGAGGTGTTCTGGATGTGCTGGGTAAGTTTTGCCTTTTAGGGGAAAAGTGTGGTATGTGTGTTAGCTTGTTCGGTTTTGGTGTAACGTGTTTTGCCTCGTTGTATGTCTTTGCTGACATATGTGTGTGTTTTGTCTAGGTTTTTTGTGTGGCTGCATGTGTTGCCTCAGTGTATGTTTTTTCTGAGCACCACCTGTTTGGCTTCTGTTAAATGGATATTCTGTTATGCTTTGTGGGAGCAAAAATGTGATTTAGCAGTTTGGGCTCAGACTCCACTTGTGCCTTGTACTCAGTTTCTTGGCCAAGTAATTTGTCTCTAAGCATCATCAGTTTATCTTCTGTGAAACGGGTATTGGAGCAGAAAACTGCGTTCAAAAGAGTGGTTTTGTATTTTAAAACTCAGATCCCACTTCTGCTTTGTACTTAGGTTTTTGGACAAGTTACTTTTCTTTTCGCCTCACCAGTATACATTCTGGAAATGGGTATTTTACAGCAACTGTTATGGGAATGGGCAACCTCCACCCCCACCAATGGCAGCAATTGTGAGAGCAGCCATGACACACTCAAAATTCTGGTCCAAAATGATTAGCTCATGGGATAGAACTGTGGCAGGCTGAAAAATATAAGTAAGGGTGAAGTAGAACTCTGAGGTGTGGACGCTGGTCTGACTATTTTTATCAATATTTATCCCCAAAATGTCCTTTTTTGGCCCAATCAAAATACTTTATAACTCAGTGACACAAAGAGATTGGAAAATATAAAAAGATCCCCATATAGCTCTGTATGCTAATTTCTTAAGGAAAATACAAGAGGAAAAACCCACCTGAAGGAAATCAGCTGTCTGCTGGGGCAGCTTGGTCCCAACAAATGTAAAGTGCTCCTTGTGAAATTTGCTCTCCAAATGATTGGTCATCTCATCCTCATAGAAAGTGCGATATTTGCACAATGAACATACAAACTGAATCCTGTTAAGGCACATCAAATAAAATAGAAACTTCAGTACAAATGATTGCTGCTTCTTGGACAGACGAGAACTTCCACTTTATGTAGTCAAATTGATATATATGTTTTACTGTAGCACAAGCGGAGCTAGCATATACTATGTGTGTTTTATTTGAAGTCTTATTCCCAGTTTAATCTTTGTAAGTCACCTATCCTCAAAGCACTAGTGTAAAGCCCATGTCACCATGGGTGCTAGCATTTCTGCTCCTTTCTCATTTTTTTTGCCCTTCAGTCCCCTCACCAAAGAGGGGCTCCTAAATAATGCAAATGTGGTTCATGCTTAGTGAATCCCCACTCCGAAATTTGTATGCATCACAGCCCCACCCCCTCCTTCACACGTCCAAAATGGTCACCTTCATCCCGTTCCCCCACCCCAGTGGCAACAACAGCCTAACTGCAACACAGTTATTGGCCGACTAAGGCTGTCTGTCATCACACTGTTGGAGGGGCTGCCCTGCCTGTTTGGCGCTAAGGAAACTAATTGCTATTAACACTCGAGCTTTGACATTTTTTGAACTTTCAACATTTTCTGCATGTCTACCCTGTTCAAGCTTCAGTTTAAAAACAAAAATGAGCAAAATTTGTCTTGTAGAAGCCTTACACTATTTTTATTTATTTATTTATTACATCTCTATACCGCCCAATAGCCGGAGCTTTCTGGGAGGTTCACAAAAATTAAAACCATTCAAAGTATAAAACAACAGTATAAAAACATAATATAAAATACAATATAAAAGCTCAACCAGATGGAAACAGCAGCAATGCAAAATTACAAATTTAAAACACCATGTTAAAATGTATTTATAGATTGTTAAAATGTTGGGAGAATAAAAAGGTCTTCACCTGGCGTCTACCATATTCTTATATAGATGGTTGGTGAACTATTGGAGCCATCCATCCTCCAACCTTTAAATCCCTCATTCTAGCCCCCAAACTACACAGGATTCCAGTCAGGAAGTCAGCAGAGATGCAGAGAGTTGGAAGGACACTGATTATTTTATTTTTTAAAGGATGGCTTGCTTTCTTCAATTAACACTTGCCTGTTTAAGTTGTACTTTCAAGAGTTTATAAAAGTCAAACTTTTACCAGTTTGCCAAGAGTTAATAATGTTATTTTACATACTAAGACATATAAATATAATGAATTATACTTGAAACCCCAAAATACATCACATTATCCCAAACCAGGTCAGATACTAGTATACTCTCAAGTCTTCTGGAGAAGAGGCTTACCTTTCCACCATCCGATCACGATATCTTTTTTTTTGCCTCTCCTGAGTTTTCTTACCAGCTTGCAATTTGCGCTTGATCTGACTGATCTCTTCTTGAATTGTCAGAGCTCCTACATATGAAAAAAATAAGTCTACTTTTAAATGACACTTACTGATGGGCCCCATCGAAGTCAATTGTCCTAGATGAGATTGCCCAGGTTCCCAACCTTATCTCCTTGAACAGAACAAGTGTAATTCACACACAATGACACAGTTTCCTGGAGTCCAATCAAAGCTGGAAGCAAAACCACAACTTCAAAGTTTTCGCAGTTTTAAAGTGATTATAAGTGATTATAAGTGTTTATAAGGTTTGTTGGAAAAAAATGTATGATCTATACAAAACATAGGGGCTGTTCTCACATAAAGGCAAGCAAATTGTTGATTAAGCATTGTCAGGTCATAGGTTGGCTTTGGGTTGTTTAACCCACAAAAAACACATAATGTCCTGGTTCGCATATCACGAAGTAACCTATGATCAGGCCAATTGGAGAGCATATATTCAAAGCAGCAGCAGCATGCAACCTGGAAAATTTTGGGTTAATTAGTTAACACATGATTTGCTAGTTGGAACAAATTCTTCATACAGGAAAGAAAAAAATAAGTTTCCTTCACAGATAAGTGGAGAGTACTACATATTAATTAGGAATCAGTCCTCATGGTTATGAGTGAAGGGCAAAGCCAAAGTTAGAGTTTTAGATTCACTTTGGGCTTGATTCTATTAATTCAGAATAATTTCATTGTCTCTAAGTGATGTTCCTGTGTATTCTGGAGGCACAGAACTGCATTGATACTGGGAATTACTAGCTCAAAGCAGTTATATCCCACCTCAAAAAAAGAAAATAAAGTAGTCTGGGGTATTTAATAGCTACCATTCTATCAATATAATTCACAAGTCTGCTAACTTTGTAACTAAAAGTATTTTGATTAATGTAAATTTAACTAATTAAGTACTCAAGATACATATTTTCATAGAAAATAGTAGTTAGGTCAGTTCCTAACCAGCATGTAAATACTAGAGACTTGGTATTTATTAAAGACTTATAAAATGGCTCCAGTAATAGACATCTAGTATAATATTCCATACAAAGTTCTTCCTATGAGCTACTTAACACATGCACATTTAGACTTGCCTTTCTCAGAGTCTCCTTTTCTTTCTTCATCTTCACCGCCTTCCCCTTCTCCCTCCTAAAATATAATTAAGGACACTAAAGCATAGAAGTGCATTTGCTGATAGTCAAGGTCACTGCACATGTGGAAGCGAGCTTTTACATCAAATAATCAGAGTGAACACTAAAAACGTTTTGTAATATCGATGCTTCAAAATTTATTAGTGTCAAGCACTAAGGAACCTTTAAAAATTGTAAGCATTACAATTACAAACTGAAAACTGGCACTAACTCTAAATTTAGATAGGGATAAAATAAGTGTATGCAATTTAACTCTGCATTGAAACATGATTTTACTCCGTTCTATATAAAACATAATCTATGCCCTCTTGTTAGATGGAGGGAGCTCTTAGATGGAAGGAGACATCTTATGGTAGGATTGTTCCCAATAATCTGCTCAGGGCTAAAGTGAGCACTAACACAAATGGCTAATGCTGGGTTACTGACCCCACTCATCAACATTGCTTTAAATGCTCCTTTTACTTTTCATACTTCATATGAATCAAACCCTTGTACAATGTAAAGCTACTGTCACCAATCATTCAGTCAGTGCTCCCCTTTGCCATGTATTCTGAGTACACTGCAGTCTTCACTGTATTCTTACTCTTTGATTGCTCAAATCAGCTATTAGGTTCAAGAGCTGTGGGTTATACGCAACGCTATCAGCATCAAGATCCTTTTCACCTGGATCAATAATACTTCACCAGTTGAATCAATAAAAAGGCAATTGCCATTATTTTATGTACTTCCTTCAACATCTACAAAGCATTAAAATGTTCTTTGAGCCACAGTAAACCAGCCCCTTTCCTTTTTTAATTCTTTATTAATTCTTTAACAATTTAGGGAGTAATCTGATGCCCCCTAGAAATGCAGTGTGGGATGGAGCAAGAAGGTGAAGAGCGCCTCCACACTGATCCTACTCTGCGTAGGATTCTTATCAGCCTCCAAGTTCGGAGGCTGAGGGAAATCACAATAGGATTGTGCCCTTAATTCATTAGTCTTACAAGAATTACTACCAACTATGTAATACATTAAAATAATTCTTTTTAAGGCAATGTATTTTGTAACGGATTCATACCTTAAATTTGTTCAATAAACTGGAAATTCAGCATAGTTCTCACACCAGTTACCCTATTTCTTCGATTCTAAGACGCACTTTTTTCCCATATACACATCTCTAAAAATGGGGTGCATCTTTGAATCGCGGGTGTGTCTTAGGTTTTTTCTCCTGTTGGTGATACTGAAATTAGTGTGCGTCTTACAATCGATGACGTCTTACAATCGAAGAAATATGGTATATCCTTTCAGAGCCAGAGATACCATGAAGCATAGCAAGGAAGTTGTCTCTGGCTGCATATTTTGAGAGCCATTAAAGCAAGTGTAGTCAACACTCTGTGACCACATTTGGAAATTTGATGAACTGTCCTGAATACAACCATAAAAAGGCTGCCATGGGTGGGGCAGGACAAGTGGTCTGCCCAGAGGCATTCACAGAAAATTAAGGTGGCATAAACTAGAGGCTCCCACTTTGCTTTGAAGCAATGTAGCTGCTAGTAAGAAATATATATTTGAAATAAAAATTGGGAGGAGTAGGGTGTTTCAGTGAGCATCAAGGAAGGTGTCTGGGAACACATTGGTGCCCATGGGCTCTACATTGCCTATCTCTGCATTCAAGGCTAACAAATTTCCAACAACTTAAGTTATTATACTTTTTACTATCGTGAGGGGTTCAGAATGTGCCTGTGTTTACCTCTGGAGACAATTTTGTCCTTTAAACATTCCTTCATATCTAATCATGCTAGCCTTTTTTCTTTGACCAAAAGAAAAAAAAAGAACAACATGTAGTTTCTCCTTACACAGGATTAGCACTGCAGGGCTTTCTAACCCTTGTTTCTTATATTAATAATCAATGGACTATAAATCTTTGTAATAAGACTAAATTCAGACTCACATTTTTAGAACCCTTCTCAGCAGCTTCTCCTTCAGGCCCGTCTTCTGAAAAGAGGAGCATATCAAATGACTACGCATAATACAAAATGACTAAAATAATTAGTGAAAAATATTGTTTTAACATTGACAAAGCAAAGATGCAGTGAAAGGAAGGCAGGACTACCTCTCAGACTACGTAGACTTCAGTAGCCGGCTCTTACCATTATCAGAGTCTGAGTTGTCAGAGCCATCAGTTTTTGCTGTCTTGCTGTCAGGCTCATCAGAACTGTTAGCCTGTTTCCGCTTATTAGCAGTTGGTTCATTCTTAATTCTTTTTTTCTGTGGATAGAAAGACAAAGCTATTTTCAACCACGCACAATTTGAAAGACTTTTCATCATCAACCAACTAATGTACATTCAACCAAATTTTAAGTTCTCAACACTCAATTAAACAACAGTTACAGAAATGCTCCCCTAAGTCATGATCTAATTCATACAAAACTTCCGAGCCAATCTCAGATTGTATTTCCTAGATATCACTAAAATTCAGTGGTTAATCTCCTTGATAGTAAGGCAATTTACTGGATATACTATGAGACTTTCCTACAACAACTTAAAAACAATGTATAATAATAATAATAATAATAATGATGATGATGATGATGATGATAATGATGCAAATGTCAGAGACGGAAAAGAAAATTGTTTCCCATAATAAAGTGTTGTAAATTACAAAGCAGACTCCTTTTTGCTCGGTTTTAGGCAGTGTCTCTCACTGGACAGTACCCTTTAAAAGGGGGCAGAAAACAGGTAGAAGAAGATTGTATAGGTACTTACTTTAAAATCTGCGTCCCACATTTTCCAGTTTCTCCTCATTCGTTGTTTCATACCGCCGCCTCCAAAGCGCATGTTGCCAGAGAAACCTCGCATTCCCTGGAACATGTTGTATTCAGGAAATAGTTTATGGGAGAAAAGGGATGGGGGCCTATTGGGGCCATGGCCCCGTCCTCCCATTGGCATTGGCGGTTCATTCCACTGTCCGCCCATGCGCCCAGAATATGCAGATGCCATGGGTCTGTTATTTCGCCCATCTCTGGCCCAGTTTTGACCCCGGTGGCCAAAGTTGTCACGTGCTCTGTTGTGGTACTGGTCCCTGCGGCTCCCATAGGAGTTGTCATAGTGACCTTCATAGGCATTGTCGGTGTCATGTTCAGCCTCACTGTAATCGTAGCCGGATCTGTACAGATCACGGTCATTCAGTGAAGCCCTTGAGTCATAGGACTCATATGTATCATACCTGAAAGAATTGCACAGCAAGCAAGGAATCTAGTAAGTAGCATGTAGAGCACCACATGTAAGAGTCTGCCAACATATGGCAGTAATGTAAAAACAGGTTACATTAAAAACATCAACCACCACCTCAGAACTGTTTTAGATCCAGTGAAGTCAAAACAAAGCTCAGCTAATGTTTAACTCAACATGAGAGATTTTACCTTTATCACTGAGAAAGGGCACAGGGTAGATCATCAGTATAAGAGCTACATGGAACAAGAATTCTGTTTAGCCTCAGCCAATCACAGAAAGAGTACAGCATTCTGATCAGACTGAATAACATGTCTTCAATTTGGAGGCTACAAATTCTTAAGTTTTGCCTTTTACTGGTTCACACAGCAGTCCCTTCAGGTATTCATCTATACTAGACAGATGAAGTTCCTGGGTGCAACTTTACAATTATTCCAAGATGGAAAAAGAAAGTTGTTTTAAGACGAAAACAAGCAGTGATTATTAGCTATGTAATAAGATATGCTTCACAAAAGACATTTTCCCTGCAATTACTTCTTTGCAGGAAAAACATGTGAGCAAACCTAACAATCCCATCTTCTATGTCCACTATAATGAGTGGCTGAGACAAACAGGTTAACTTGATTTCCCCCCCTATAAAACACAGCTTTGTACCGGCACAATTTTATAAGAATGATCCAAAAGCTGCAGAGGAACTTTAGGTTTAAGCTATACACATTGGGCAAGTTCACATGATCAGACAGCTCACCATGGCTTATTTAAGCCATTATAGGTTGTGGCACGTACCAGCGGTCATTTAGAATATTCGAGTCTGGATTGTGGCTTGTGTCATCTAAACCCAAGGATTGTGGGTTATATGAGAGTTGAACAACCCTTGCAGAACCCAAGAACAGGCCATGGGGTCTGCAAGAGTTGTTTAAACATCACATAATCCATATTTCCTGGGTCTGGATGACACACTGTACCTGGAATATTCAGTATGGCACCCATGAGTGCTATGGCTTAGCTGGGGTGATCGTGTGAACCCAGTCATTGTCATATTAAAGTGTCTGCATCTTAATAAGCATATAGACTCTGTGATGGAGATAACACAAAGGCTAGAGTCCACATTATTCTGGATAGCATGTTGCTTTGACTGCTGTGGCAGACCAAAACAAAGCAATGCTGCACTTAAGAAACTAGCACTGGACACAAGTGCACAAATCAACAGTCATGCTTTGTATCAAGGATCTGAAAGCAAGGACATGGAAAGGAAACAATGGCTGAGGAGGAGACTTTAAAAGCTAACTCAGAACAGGAAATATCATTCTAAAAAGCATCAGGGCAAGCTCTATTACTCCACCTACCAGCCTCACAATCCTCATGCCAATTTATAGCATACTACAACCCTCATTGCTGTGACTGTGCCTTCTGTGTTTTCTAAGATAGAAATCCATTTCAGCATTCTGCTACTTGCTCATCTGGGCTCATTACATTTAATTCAAGAGAAAGTGAGTAAGTGTTGGGTTAATATCCTCTTAGTATGATTAAACTAAAACTTGAGAGATAAATTTTTATTCAGAAATAAATCTCTCTGTCTTCAAAGTGTGCAGAGGGTTGCAGCTTTAGCCATGTTTGATAACTTGGATCAGCATCTGCCATGTGGAGGAGATTAAACTTTATACTTCAAAACTCTTCCAGCACATGAGAACTGAAGTCTAAAAGCAGAAAGACTCTTTCCTTTAAACTGTCACATAACTGTCTGCAACAATCTCCTTTCTCTAGACACTGAATGAATGCAAAGGGCAAATACACTACACACCAAAAATTGATACAAAGTAAACCCATGAGGATTTCTGTAGTCTCCTATATCTTCTATTTTTATGATAGTAATATAAGTTAATAAATAACACAATATGGTTAGATAACTATTGAGTTGGGGGTATTTTTTTAATGCCCTGCAATACTGCAAGCTACTTTAGAAATTAGTATATGAGCAGTGTCAACACAACAGGAAAGCAATATAGAGTGTTCCATCTCATTTAGCACTACAGTGCTTTCACTCCCCTAAGCTGTGTGAAATTAAGCAAAAGGCTTGAATATAGATCATGAAGCTCTTCTTAAGTATAAAGGTCTCCAAGAAGAAATGAAACATACATCCTACTGATACCTAACTATTTTTCACCTAACCTCTAGAAATAAACCTACAGAACAATTTACTGTCAACCCATAAAACTGTAAATATAGCCATTGTAAAATGTAAAGTATGAAGTGTCTGAATCAATGTTTTTAAAACCCTTAAACTTTAGATTTAAATGTGAAGTAGGCCGTTCTTCTAGTGTTTTTATTGACATCTTTATAGTACCATGTAGTCAGTTTGCCAGCAAAAAAGCACTATTACTTTATCAATTTAAATGTGTGCTTCCTTGCATGTGAAAAATAGTTTAAGTGACTTATTAATGACTTTTGGGGATGATAGATACACTAAGTTTCTATACAATTCCCTCTTTACCTTTTTCTGTTTCAGTTGCTGGGGCAAATCCAAAGAAACGTAAGCTATGGTGACCAGCTAAACACATGTCCCATTAATTTCAATGGGACTTGGTAGTGCACTCTCTGGATAGGTTTTCACAAGCTATACAGCATTCCTAAAACCCACACTTATTTCAGAACAGTATAATTCACAAATGATCTACTACAGTATTTCCTTGCTCTAAGTCATATGCAAGCACCTTATTTTCAAAGCTCAAGCAGAAGAAATACAACTTAGCCAATTCTAGTTTTCCACTAACAGTTCCCTGTAAGCAAGAGTATAGATACGAAGCAAAGAGTAATTCTATTAGTCAGACAATAAAGGGCACAGCTATTAGGCAACAGCACAATATTTGATCAACACACCTTTCAGAAACAGAAACTGGCCTGGTCTATGACTATTACTGAACCTTTTCACCTTTGTCTCTACACTCACCTGTCTCCACCTGAGCCATAATGTCCTCCTTGCATCGTGTCAGTTTCTAGATGAGATACCATATCTAAGCGATGGTTAAATTTTGACATTACATCATCAGCACTGGTGCCAGTGGATGCGTTATAGTTCATGTCTGTATCTGAATTAGGCATTTCCCAAGAGTTTGAAGTGGCCATACCATACCCATAATTGCCAGAGTTATCCTGACTGTATCCATATCCATAACTATAGTCCTCGTAACCTGAAATGAAAAGCAGTCACTGAGTTTTCCATTAAGCGTAGATTGCTATACATGAGCATCGAATGCAAGACTGTTGGCACCAAGAATACTCTCACTGTTCAGGATACAGTATCTGTGACTAACAGTAAAATTTTGGGGATAAGCATTTTCTGTTCCCCCTGACAATGTAAATTTAAGGACTAAACTCCCTTATCTATGTAGCAACAGCATATAGCAGATTTTCTGCTAAAGCCAACTTCATTTTTAGCCAATACAGAACAAGCAACAACAATAAGTACTACCTCCAAATACAGTGCCCCCAGCCATGAAGCAGTGTAGGCCAATATTAGGACAATATTAGGACAATACCATAGGGGGCAAAAACAGAAATAGCACATTTAATAATGCCTTGAGGTCTATCTAGATTATCAGACAGGACTGTGATAGCAGTCTGCATGGCCAGTACATATTGAAGTTTAAACTCTTGGCAGCCTTTCCTCTCTTCAAGAGTAGGGGACCTATTAAAATGGGTCCACAGATCTGTAGAGTGCAGAAATGACTTGGGAAGTTGATATGATCATGCCCAACCACCCTCTCCTCTGAGGAGAGCTCAGGCAGCTCTTCAGTAAGCAGCTGAGCTGAAGGCAATGAAGCAAGAGAGAAGACTGCCAGAACACAGGTGGAAGAAAATTCATGCAGAATCTGACCAAACACAACTTAAGAGCTCATTATGGAATCTATTTTGTAGCAGTGTTAGTGATAAAGAGGGAGTTCTTTTCCATCACTACTGAATCTTCTCAGCGTCACCCAGCAAAACTTTTCTAAATGGTATGCAACCTGCTGCAACTTGGGCCAGGGAAAGATGTGATAGAACCCTTGGTAGCATGCTACGATAGGTCTGCGAGACACCTTGACCATAAGGTTGGTCACATCCATCAGAACTAGGACTCTACATTTAATGCAGTCCCATCAGTAGAGGCACCCAGGGCCTGAACTGAAGCCTGAGGATGCTCAGCCAAGTCCAGTAGACCACCTGTGCGTTTGAGCCTTGCCCAGTATGGCTTATTACATCTAATGGAGCCAATGTGGTACAGTGGTTAGATTACTGGACTGGGTCTCAGGTAGCCCAAGTTCTAGTCCCCACTTGGTCAAGAAGTTCACTGGATGACCATGGGGCAATCTACCTCACAGGGTTGTTGTGAGGATAAAATGCAGAGGAGGATTATGTACATTTCCTTGGAGAAAAGGTGGGATATAAATGTAACAAACAAATAATATGGAGGGGATGTCAGTCTGAGTCCAGGAGGTTGTAAATTCCTCCTTAAGGGAGGGGTTGATCCCAGCCCCTTTAAAGGATGCAGTATTTTAGCCATTCCTGAAGAAGCCTAGCCTGGCCACACAAGTTATTAGTAACTCTCCCTTTCTGGGCAAAGTGCTTAAGTGGGTGGTTGCCAGCCAACTTCAGACACTCTTGAATAAAAGTTATTATCTAGAATCATAGAATCGCAGAGTTGGAAGGGGCCTATAAGGCCATCGAGTCCAACCCCCTGCTCACTGCAGGAATCCACCCTAAAGCATCCCTGACAGATGGTTGTCCAGCTGCCTCTTGAATATAGAGTAATATAGAATTTGAATAGATCCATTTCAACTGGGCTTCAAGCCTGGTTCTGGAATGAGAGCTGCCTTGGTCACCCTGTGGGCTATTTGCCAAAGGAGGGACAAGGGGGAGTACAACCCTGTAGAATTTCTCAGCGGCTTTTGATATCATCAACCATAGTATCCTTTTGGATAAGATATCTGGGCTGGATGTTGGAGGTACTGCACTGCAGTGGTTCCGTTCCTACTTGTTTGGCTAATTCCAGAAGGTGCTGCTGAAGCAATACCCTCTGTCCCTAGACAGATATGCTATTAGGTTCCTCAGGGCTCTATTTAATCCCCCAGTCTGTTCAACATATACATAGTAGACTAAGGTGTCACCAACATGTGGATGACACCCAGCTCTCACTGACTCTCCTTTTCATTAAATCTAGATGAGACAAGAGTTGTTCTGAATCAATGCCTGGGTGTGGTGAGGGCAATAAACTGAGACTTCATCCACATATGCGGGTGGTTCACCTGCTTGGCTGAGTGATGTTCAATCTGTTCCAAAAGTGTTTGTACTTCCCCTAAAGTAGTGGTGGGAAACCTCAGGAGGTTGCCATCTCCCATGAGCTCCACTCTGCAGGGCACCGTGGATTTTTTTAAAAAATAGCTACTCCCAAAATAGGACAGTGAGACAGTTGATGGACCAGCCAATATATTGCAGCAGTGCTTCATGATCTGTAATGGCTTCCGGTACATTTCTGGGCCGTTATTAACTTTTAAAACCCTAACTACTTGTGACCTGCTTATATGAAGGGTTGTCTCTTCCCATATATACCTGTATTGATTCAAAGATCATTTTCAGAGGCCCTTCTCCAAAAGTCCCTACAAAATGAAATGAGAGGCTACTAAGAAAAAGGACTTTTTAATGGTGGCATGCCAGTTATGGAATGCCCTCCCCAGAGAAGCTCGCCTGGTGCCTACATTGTGGTTTTTCTGGCATCAGATGAAGACCTTTTCATCCTCCCAGGGTTTTAGTCCTTTAATGTTAAAAACTGTCAATGTATTTTTAGATCTTTGCACTGCTGTTGGCTTTTACTTTGCTTTTACTTTTTTGTTTTATTCCATTGTTTTAAAAGCTTGAGGTTTTTATATTGTGCTATTGCACTTTATGTTTTAATCTTTTTTGTGAGCCACCCAAAGAGCTTTGGTTATTGAGCAGTATAGAAATATAATAACCAGGTATGTTAAATAATTATATTATCATGTGTTTGGTGTCAAAATTCTGACCGGAGCTCAGAGGACTGATTTACCTCTCTTCAGGAAGTGGGGAAACATTCCAGGGCAGGCATTCGGAACCTCCCGCACTCTGTAGTTATACACTGACATAACAAACACCTGAACTGGCAGAAGCCCAAGGATAACCTCCCAAGTCATTTTCAAAATGCAAGGTGCCATATTTCAGTTTAATACAACACTAAAACCAAGGAACTAAAGCTTACAAGTAAGGAAAGGCAAATTCATCACAACCAGTAAAATAAGTTATTAAAGCTAGCAGTTTGGGACACCCAGTCACTGGACTGCAGAATACTCTGCATTATTTCTGAAATTCAATTTCATTTGGAACTATTTATAACCACCTAAACAAATGCAGACCTGGATCAGCAACATGCCTTCCACATGATTTACATACTCCATTGTTTTTGTACTGACTCTCAAAGTTGTACAGGAACATATGATATGCAATCCATATCATATCACTTCATATTAAAAGTCAGTGCTATCCTATGCATGTTTACTTGAAAGTAAGTCCCACTCTGTCCCATAGGACTTACTCCCATGTGTGCACTGGATTGCAGTCTAAGAGTGAATTCTTATGAAACAATGATAAGAGTCCATGGTGCTTTGTTCCTCTTTATACATTTGGAGAATAGCTAGGCAAGCAAGCAGAATTTGGTTTTGATCCTATGCACACTTTCTTGAAAGTAAGTTGCACTGAAGTAATTAAGACACTTCTGAGTAAAATGCATACGATTAGATTCTTACTATTACTTGTTAAAGCCATCTTATAGATAGCATGTAGGAAGTGGTAAGTGATAAACTGTTTTCCACATTCAATATGCAGATTATCAAAGATCAGTCATACATAAACATTTGCAGTAGTGTTACTGTCAGACAGAAGCAATTATTGCAACATAAATCTAGACCTAAACAATGCGGAAAGGGTGCATAAGTAGCAGAAGCAGATATTAGATGAGAAAATACACTGAACCTGTGAAAAATGTCATATTTCAGAATTACTTTCTGGTTACATAAATTTGATTTACTGGTGTGTCTATTATCACTTCGTTAATATTTATGGTACTTGCCTCTATTTGTGCCTGAATTCCAGTTCCCATAACCTAGAAAGAAGATACCAAACTGATGTCAATACCTGTGTTATAAGGGTATTCTAGATATAGCCAAAACAAAATATTATTCAGCAGTATCATTAAACAGGCCTTAGATGAGTATCCATTGAACAATAGCTAAATCAGGAGATAAATCACAACAAAAAACTCACATGATATCAGAATGTTATACTTCTTTAAGATATACAGGGGGGAAAGGCTAACTACACTGTTCATAGTCTAAATCACAGGCTACAATATTATGTAATCCTCTTCTGGGATGTATCAATCATTGCTCTTGACGTTAGTCTAACCTGGAGGTTACAAATAAATAGTTTGCACATAATGACTACCCAGAGTATGGATAGCTTATAGGTTGTCGTTGAATTGTGGGTTGTCATTGGCTCAGTTCGGACAACACATTAGTCAACGCAGTGTGAAAACTCCACTCAACGGTTGCATTTTTATGAGGTACTTTCCCACACAACGTGTTCTAAGTCCACTGTTATGTGAATGTGGGCTACTGTGGAGTTCGGTAAAATCCATCACAATGTTTGATTGACAGTTCCTCCACCCTCTCTCCTCCCCCGGTTCTCCTGATGGTATCCCATCAGCCATTGCTGGAAAAAAAATCCCAGCAGCTCTCCTAGAGTGGCACTCACTTTTTTCACCGTTCTTGCCAGGGAACTCTGTACCAAGTGGGAAAACTCAATGCAACGGAAAACTCAACAGAACCTGCCGCACAACACAGAACACAATGGTTGTGCAGGAACTCTCCTCTACGCAGCATGGATATTCTGCGTGGAGTGTTTTCCGAAAAAACCTTCAACATTAGGTGGATGTTTCCTGCTAAACACTGTTTCTCAACGGTGGTGTAAAAACTCCACCATGTAGTTCTAAAACCACCGTTGACTAACGTGTTGTCCAAACTGAGCCATTATGTGTGAACGCTGTGTTATGGTTTAACTATGGGTTGTTAACTACAAACAACCCAGGAAGAGAACCCATGGTTTGTTATTGGGTTGTGAACTGTGGGTTTAGAGATCAGGAGCAAGTCATAGGATCACCTGCTCCCTTTCACTCCCCTCTCATATAGGAATTCCACCACCACCTCATCCATTTAT
Organism: Elgaria multicarinata webbii; assembly: GCF_023053635.1. NCBI lineage: Eukaryota > Metazoa > Chordata > Lepidosauria > Squamata > Anguidae > Elgaria > Elgaria multicarinata. The sequence continues at coordinate 62,087,515 of NC_086173.1, read as the reverse complement.
TTTGTGTATAAATGTTGCTAATCTAGTTGAGGGAGCTCTTAAATGTGGCTTCTTAGGAGCATCCATTACTAGGGTTACCACTAGCTACACATAACACTGAACAGTAGTAGAGGGGGATAATGGGGAATACTAATAAGGTTGAGGGGCAATTCAATCATTCACATCTTCCCTATAAACCACAGCTATATATTACACTATATTGACCCTAAAAACGGCAATAACTACTAAGTAGAGAAGTAAAATTTCTGGATATTTTGAAGCCATGGGAAAAAATAGAATTTTTGAGGTGAAATGGGAATAAACAAACAGATTTTACTGCTGTAAATGCAAAATGCTTCATTCATAGCATAGCTAGTATACAAAATTGTACTATTTGGCACATTTATGAAATTTACAGAATAAATTTATGCATATTTGTTAAGAAGTAAAGTCTACACAGTTTAGTAGAGCTTGCTGCAGAGGACTGCAGCATCAAAAGTATAGATGCCTTAGTTTTGTACAAAAAAAATGCAAATATACTCAATATTAGAGAATGGAGGTGAGAGACAGTGCTGCAAACTGCTACACCCTATGCTAACTAAGTGCATATATCTCAGTTTTTAGCATCTGAGAAACGGGGGGGGGGGGGGGACATTGAAAACTGAAGCCACAAAATTTATAGTAAACAAAACTAAGTGTATTATTTGGATAGAAACAGTCTCAGTATTAATACATTTTTTTTATTTGAGTATGGTATATGTCTACTACACACACAGAAATTATCATTCTCTAGTTTCCATCTGGGTTCAAGTGCGATTTTGTGACAGAAATCGCCTTGGTAGATGACCTACAGAGGACACTAGACAAGGGAGTGCGCCCCTACTGATTCTGCTAGATGTCTCAGCAGCATTTGACACCATTGACCATTGTATCCTTCTAGGACATCTGTAGGATAGGAAACTTAGGGGACACCATTTTACACTCCTATTTGGCTGAGCATTCCCAAAAGGTGGTGCTATGGATGTACTGCTCAATACCTTGGCTTTTTGTCTGTGGGGTTCCTCAGAGCTATATTTTGCGGTCTATGAATTTTTAACATCTACACAAGGCCACTGGAGGAGGTAATCCAGAGTTTTGGGTTTGGACTTCATAGAGATGTAAAATTTCCCCCAAAAATTGAAGCCATGGGAAAAACATTTTTTCCTGAAAAAAAATGAAAAATAAGCAATAGCTATTTTTTGAGTGCTCTTTACAGATCTAAAGTCACTTTGATGCTTTAAGATAATCTTCGCCAAACTGGTGCCCTTCAGATACTTTGGCAGCTCCCATCAGCCTCAAGCAGCATGGCCAATGGTCAGTAATGCTGGGCATTGTAGCAAAAACATCCAGAGAGCATCAGGTTGGAGAGGGCTGCTTTAGAACTATAAAGCAGCATTCCTTATTTTATTAATAACTTAGTTCCCTCATAAAATAATCATATTTTAAAACTTTTAAGAGTAAACTCAGTTAATAACAGTAAGTTCTAAAGGAAAAAGTCATAACCCAAAGTTGTCAAATTTTTCAGAAAAAACAAAAATGGTCCTCGGAAAACAATGGGTTCCCCCCACACACTCAAATTTTCCCCGAGCCTTCACATCCCTACCTGATACCCAGCACATCCTCTCATTTGCAACTGATGCCAAGGATGCTGCATAAATCCTAAAGCAGTGCCTAGGGGTGAACAAAGCGAGGCGCAATCTAGACAAGAAACATAGGAAGCTGCCTTATTATTATTATTATTTATTTATATAGCACCATCAATGTACATGGTGCTGTACAGAGTAAAACAGTAAATAGCAAGACTCTGCTGCATAGGCTTACAATCTTATACTGTGTCAGACCATTGGTCCATCTAGCCCAGTATTGTTGACAGCAGCTCTCCAGGGTTTCAGACAGGACTCTTTCCTAGCCCTACCTGGAGATGCTGGGGATTGAACAATGGACCTTCTGCATGAGCAGATGCTCTACCACTAAACTATAGCCCCTTGCCCTAATTTGGGATTGTAAATACAAACTGTTCTGGATGAGAATGTGGACAAGACACTCACAACAGTTTAACCAACAATATACCCTCTTAATCCTTGCCCATCAAGGTAATTTGAGCTAATCGAGGGGGGTTGACTGGGTGGTCCAGGAAGTGGTAAATGTACCATTGTGTGAGGGAGCAGTGCCTACTGATCTAGAAAAGGTAATGTTGCAACCACTCTTGAAAAAGCTCCCCCTAGACTCGGAGATTTATATCAACTGTTGCCCAGTCACAAATACCCCATTTCTGGGCAAGATGCTCGAGAGTGCACATGTTCTTGGAGGAATCGGATTACCTAGATACATTCCAGTTTGGGTTCCGGCTGGCATATGGGACAGAATTAGCCTTGGTTGTCCTGTAGGAAAGCTTTATCAGAAGAGCAACAAAGGAAAGATGACCTTGTGACCCTTAAATCTTTCAGCAGGTTTTGATATCTTTGACCATGGCATCATCTCATCTTGGACCAGATCTATGGATTGAGTTGGGGGCACTGTTTTACAGTGGTTCCACTTCTATCTACAAGGTAGGGTACAGAGAATAGCACCTCAGCCACCTGACAATTCTGTTGTGAGATGCCGCAAGTTAGCATTTTGGTCCCAATGCTACTTGACATCTATATAAGGGATGGGGAACCTCCAGCCCACAGGACTAACCCAGCCCACTGAAGTTCCCCATCTCTCCCATGAAGGCTTAAACTCCCTCCACAGACACTGTCACCAACTCAATAGTTCTAAACTATTCAGAAAATAATTACAAATTTACTGAATTTACTTTTAACAGTTTAAAAATATAATGATAATTTTAGGAGTCAACTAAGTTATCCATAAAATAAAGAAGGCTGCTTCCCCAACCTGATGCCCTTTGGATATTTTAGACTACAGTGCCCAGCATTCCTGATCATTGGGCATGCTGCCTGAGGTTAATGGGAGCTGAAGTCCAAAATATCTGGAGGGCATCAGGTTGGAGAAAGTTGTCTTAAAGCAATTTTAGATTTGTAAAGAGCATTACAATAGTAAGTTTTGCTTATTTGTCCATTTTCCCAAAATTTCCACTTTTTCAAACACAACACACACACACACAGAGGAAAAAACCCATTTCCTCCCATTCTTGGCCTCAAAATTTCTGGAAATTTTACATCTCTAGCCCTTACTCTACTTTTTTGAAATGAAATGTTATTGTATCTACCACTAAAATGAGCCAAGTCCCCCAACTAGCATTCAACAGCCACAAGGAACAGGGCATCACAATGGGCAATCTGCTATAGCGAAAGCTGGGTACTCTCAGAAAACAGGGGTCCTCTGAAGCCTAACACACAGTCTTGCTACCAGAGATTAGAAACACATCAATTCTGAACAACTTGACTAATATATTACTGCAATATAAAGTAGACCATGCAGGGAATTGCTGAGTGCCCAGATAAAACAAGACTGAAACAGCTTTACTAGATAAACTTTACAGATATTGTGAGAGATGGAAATTAGTTGACACTGAATAAAATTTTGAATATTCTTTATGTGAAAATAAAATCCAAAACAGGTCAATTACCATTCACACTCTAGTTTCCACTTCTCATCAATACTGAGTTTAACTTCTGAAGGAGATGCCGGGCCTCAAGCCTACCTACAACTTGCACTCTTTGATTGAAAAGCATTACTTGTATGAGGATGGTTGCTGTTACTCAGCAGTACTCTGATCATGCTCACATAAAAGATACAGTTTTTACATTCCAATATCAAGACCTCACTCAAATACCTGAAGGTTAAAGTATAACTGGGGTTTGGGTTAGAAAAATATTGTCCATGGTTTCTCAGAGCACATGCAGAGTAAATGGCATACACAGGATTGTGATGCACAGGCCTCTTCTCTACCTGAGGAAGAATTTGTATTATTTTAAAGTGCACCTGAGCAACTCAAGAGATTGAACAAATTGCTTTCTTTGAGACTTTTAGATGAGGAGGCTGAGCAGTCAGTGAAGCTGATCTTCAGCATACTCTATTATGCTTTGGGGCACAGGCACTAGACTCTTAAGACTCCATACAAGTCTAACATCTGTAGTCTGGCAACCACACTGACAACAAAAAGGATACTTCATTATTATTTTTTGCAGAAGATTTGGCTGAACACATGCACAACCATGGGGTTATAGAAGCAAATGCTGACACAGTATGTATGCAGAAACAGGTAGCATTCCAGGAGAACACAATGGTCACACACATTCCCTCCATCCTGCTTTAAAAACCTAGCAGAACAAGGTGTCAAATATAAGCGTTTGAGATCCGAACATAGGCAACTGGGGTATGTGCACCAGAGCCATCTTTCTCCTGGCTGTTAATAGACACATTATAGGAAACTCCTCCTTGGCAGATACCCATTCTAAATCCCAAAAAAGGTACAGGGTGGTGGATGGGATTTAAGGGAGGGAAAACGACGGCAATTATTCCAAGGGAAACCACTGATCTGACACGGGGAGATTTTTATTTTTATTTTTTTGCGCTACCTTCGCACACCCACTTGTATTATAACTGCTCACAGAAAACCAAGCAGTGGGGGTGCGCGTGTGCAAGCGACAGACAGGCAAAGACACCCGCCCCCGCCCCCTCCCTTGCTCTGAGGCGGCAAGCGCAGAGGAGCAATGCCGACATCCAGCCCCCTTGATTCCGTTCACGGAATGGGGGGCGGGGGCGGGGGGCACTCTAGCTTGCTCGCTAACTTAGGCACGGGGGAGCGGAGGGGGGAGGAGGGAGAGACCAGGGCGGCGCATCGTGCCTGCATTGTCCGAAGACCCACAAGGCGCCCCCGCCCCCGCCCCCGCGCAGCTCGTCTGGTGGTAGAGAAGCGCAAAGGCCGCTCAACAAGCGCTTCAGCACCGAACCATGGACGGGAGAGAGAGGGTCGCGGCGACACAGCCGTCCCCGGGAAAGAAGGGAGGGCGACGCTGCTGACCCCACCCCCTGGGATATTGACATGAGCTGGGCCTGGCCCTTCCTTCAACCCACTCTCGGGAGAGGAGCGGGCCATCCCTCACGCTCGAGACGCCCGTCCTTTTCTCTTCCACACGATGCTCACCTGAATAGCTCATGATGGCGGCGGCGGCGGCGACAGTTGCTGAACACCCCAACCCCGCTCCTCACACCCGTTACCTCCTGCGCCAGACGGCAACGGTAGCTTGCTAAACCCGCCTCCCGACACTGTTGGTCGCGCTCACACACCTAACCCATCAGCCATTGGCAACCGCCACCGTTAATCCCACCTTTACCGCGTGCAATTGGGCTGGAGACTTTAAGTTCTCACATTTCATTAGACGTGAGCAACATCTATCAGAATCACCCTGCTTAACCTGTGGGCAACAACAAACGCCAATCAAGTGTTGTCAGCAAATAACAGCCTCAACGAGACATTCCTAAGCGGTCATTGGGCCTAAGCGCTTGCCACTCACGAAGAACCCAGGAGCGGCAGCCAATAACGTGTTCACATTGTCTCCGAGATTGCAGCGAGGCTGCTTTCTCTTGTTGGTTTTTCAGCAGGAGGAAGCACCGGCTTCTCCGATTGGCCAGATATAGCGAGGCCGAGCCCGCCTTTTAACAGCGAAGTGGGTAACTAAACGGAAGGGATTGAATTTGTTCCGAATCCGACAGGGTGGGTGCGTGGGCACAAACCTAGCACGGTACAGCTTTCATATAGGAGAACGTCTCTTCCTCGGTTTCCCTTCTGCTGCTGTAGCTATAAAGGGATAATAACTACAGTATTCCATCATGGTCTGGAGTGGTCCCTGTGTTGACTCTAACCCTCTATGAGAATTGTATCAGAGCTTGTCTACTGACAGCTCCACCACTTCAAGGGCTTTCCTCCACAGAACAGCCCACAGACTGTCAAAGCACTTGCACCTCGCATGTTTCGTAAATACTTGACAATGAGTGCTCCTCTTCCAGGCAGAAAAGACGCACAATGGACATACCTCCAAAATGGGGCCCTCATGGCCATACCCCATAGGCAATTATGGACATTACAAACACAACAGAAACGAAATCCAAAGCCAGTAATAGAAAGAAAAGCGGGCAGAAAGACAAATCTGAAGAAAAAACACCTCAGCTGTTGTACTACAAACAACCAATGAGAGAAGTTCCATACGAGGCTACTGCAATGGCAGTTGAAAGAGAACTGAGGGAATAGGTGGGAATTCACTAGGGACATTGCACTAGGATGGTGGGTGAGGTTTCCCACCAAAAATTCCTCAATTGTAGAAGATTCCCTGAATGGGGCTTGGAGCAGTCACAGACCCCATATGTGTGATGCACAGAGACCACAAAGAACTATAGTGTTCCATCATGGTCTCAAATGGGGCCTGTGTTGACTCTTAACCATCCATGAGCCAGAACCTTTGGGCTTTTATGAGGGGGAAAGGAACATAATACAATGGGAATAATAAAGCACAGACAGAAAATACAGGTAGAAAGTAGTCTGCTTCCCCTCAGTATCAGCTCAGCACTTCCTACTGAAGCACATCAGTGTGCTACTTGGCACAGAAAAGTTTCCTCCCAAGAAGAACAAGCACAGGCAGGATTTCTCTCTCTCTCTCTCTCTCTCTCTCTCTCTCTCTCTCTCTCTCTCTCTCACACACACACACACACACAGAGGTTTGACAATCTGACTATAGATCCAATGTAACAGCTTGTATCCAATTAAAACGGGCTTAGCTGATATGTCCTAATGCAGTTTTTATAGCAATCTGTTTAATGTAAAGGCAGAGCTAAAGTTGTTTTAATTTTTTATTGCTAAAACACAAGAGTGCTGACTGAGGTTCAAGCCTATTTATAAATCAGTCCCTTCAATCTAGAAGCCATTGACTTACTGGTGAAAGGTTTTAGTGTGCCAACTGAAATGTATGTACATAAACAAAGCCATGGTATTTTCTGACTTTTCATTAAGTGCTCTCTGCAATGCAGTATTCTTCTCTAGAAGTGTAACCATCCAGAAAGAGGGGCTCAGCTGTTTTACTGAACCAGATTTCAAACAAAGAACAGGTGGTGCTGAAGTGTGAGCTAGAAGCCCTTGAATCCTGGTTGTTTTCTTACCTCAGCAATGAATGCACTGGGTGGCGCTCTCTCCCCATCTCTCAGCCCTATAGTTGCAGTATGAGAATACTGACCTGCATTGAAGGGTTGCTGTACTATTAAAATGTGTCGTTTTGATTCATTAATGCTCTTCATCATGAATACCTATGCAGCATTGTATAAATGCTACATAGTGTTGTTAGCTCTAATTCAAAATATTATCTAATTCAGGATATTTTATATAACAGATGGCCAAGCAGTCCTTAATCTTGGATATCTACCCTACATAAAGGATCCCTTGCAACTCTTTAATTTTTAGAGAATCATTAACTGTAGGGAATCAAGAACTCCTCCAACTGGGTGAGTCTAACAAACAAAACATTTAGGCTGCAATCCTGTACCCACTTATCTCAGAGTAAACCCCACTGAAATCAATGGGACTTACTTCTGAGTGAATTAACAACTTATCTCAGAGTAAACCCCACTGAAATCAATGGGACTTACTTCTGAGTGAATTAACAACTGGGTCTCTAACTGCTAATACATCTGTAAATTTTAAATGATTTGTTCACTTACCTGCAAATAATACCCACTGAATCTAGTAGGATTTACTTCTGAATAAATATGCATAGGATCAGGCTAAACAAGTGAAGAGAAGTACAGGGAGAAGTAAGTCTTTCTGTGTCTCTTCATTTATGTTTGGTTTCCATTTCATAAATGTATTAGTGGTAGGAGATTAGAAGAACTCAGCAGTGGTGTGTACATGACCCTAGTTGCAGCCCAGCACCAGAGATTTGTCTCCCACATAATGCACCTGCTATTACAAGAATCTCAAGTTCTAGATAAAGGAATTCTCCACAGTTGGGAATTTTTTCTTCTTCATTGCATGTTATAGCAATAATAAATACATTTAAGGCCTCTTTCTTGGCTGTGTGGGTCTTTTGGTCTTCGAGTATGTTTAAGGCCTCTGTGAAAATCGTTGTTTCATCGGTCATTTGTGTGAGGACATTCTCTGGTTTCTGATAACGTGCCAGCCTTAGCCAAAAGTTAAGCCTTGTCACACATTCATTAAAAAAGGCACCCCAAGTGGATTTAATCATGGAAGTTATATAGTTTAATATTATTAATGTTGCCTCCTATCAGAAGGAACTATGCTATAATGTACTCTCAAGTGCTACTCAGTCTAGGCCTTGATTAGTAGTCTCATTTTTTGCTCAATTTCACAAGACAAGAGAAAGCACAAAATGCATATCAAAGCGTTTGAAGAAAATGAAATAAAAGAATTCTTGCCCAATGTTTTGCAGCAAAACCAGGTGTAGGCAAGTTACTTGAGGGCCTTGGGAAATAGTCTGACATTGACTATATTCATGATAAATGATTGCAGGGAAGAAGGGTCATAATACTATTACAGCTTAGCACCATTACATAGACACACACGGTAGTGCCATCTCAGCCTTTTCAGAAAACCTAAGTTGTCCTGAATGGCCCCGTAGAAAATTCTGTATTTTCCTATTAACATCCCACCTTGCCCCCACCATGTAATGCTGCATAGCCTATACTAGAACCCATATTTTGAGGTTTTAGCCTGTTAAACTAAGGGATTCAACAGTTTTATTCTCTTTAAGGGATTCAAGAGTTTTACTCTCTAATTTGTTAATAGGATGAATGCAAGCTCTTTTGGGAGAGGACATCAAACAGCATAAAGGGCAGTCTACTGTAAAAAAAAATACCCAAAAGATATAACAGCCATAACATCTTTCCCTACTGCAACACTAAACTTCATTAGTGAGGCAAGCCAACTCCAGGGAACAAATAGCTGGCTCAACTCCAAAATCTCAAGGAGTCTTAACAAGGAAGCTCCTTCTGATCTTAATGCCTATGAAGATGCACAAGGGAAGAGTCAATTCCAAAAGGTAACAAAGCTCCAAATTTTCTAAACAGGGTTGCATCCCAATTTAAAGGAATTTTAAATCAATTAATCATATAAGTTTTAGTTGATCAATTATATCTGCAGAGTTGTAAAAGCAATATTCTTGAAGCAAGAAATATACTTTGTTTTAAAGATGATGCATGCGTCATAACAAGCGTTTTAGAAGAGGCAATCCTCCTGGATGCAAGAGAAGGGGGAAAGACTCTTTTAAGATGGTGCTTGCCATCTGTATTTTTTCTTTTAAAAGTTGTATTAAAACACTTCTTTCCTGCAAACTGCTGCAGGACACACAATTCCGCCTACTCCCCGTCCCAGGTTAATTCTTCCTCAGTCCAACCACATGAAGCTGGGTGGAAAGTTATGGTGTTGCTGATCCTTAATTTAAAGTGATGGCAAACGTAACCATTTCACTTACTCCTACCCACCCCTGTGCTCTTAGCACAGAAGAATGGGAAGTGACATGGCCATAGCTCATCAATGCAACATTTATGACTATGTTATCACACTAGTCAAGCTTCTGGAAAATGGCCCTTATATACTATGAAGATTTCCCTCACCACTGCATCACTTGGTGCTGTGAGATTTCCACATACCTTTAGTTGGATACCTAGATTGAAATCAACGATCAAATCCTGCTTCAATCTAAAAGAAACTTGGTGCAACAAAGGTTGAGGATATCATGCTGTTTTGTGCTGGGGCTTCCTTCTATATTTTATGTGTTTGTGGAGAAAAAGGCTTAGTATAGTGGCTTTGATTTCATAATGTGACTATGCTGCTCTCGGAGGATAGTTTATAAAAGGAGAATTATTTTAAACATCAAAAACAGAGGAAGAAGTTGCATATGGCGAAATATGTGCCCACCTCTGATGATAGTGAGCCTTCAATGATGTCATCACACTCTCATGCAAGGCCTTCATTATCTGTTCTACTTAATTCCTGTGCGACTTTGGTTCAGAATTTATTGCCTGCTGAGAAGGTAGAAATACTCTCAATGCTGGGAAAATGAAAGCAATTTTTTAAAAAGCATAGTCTTCAAAAACTCATTTACTAAGGCATACTTAAAAAGCAAGTGATACTGCCAGTTTCCACATATGCTGGATAATGGAGCCCACGATTTTCTTCAGGAAGCAGCTTCCACATCCACTGGTAAGACTCTTGGATTCTCCTCTATGGAGAAACCACAGTACATTCTCCATCTCACCCACGTTTATACAGAGAATCAGAAAGCACACACTCAAGATTCTCTATTTTTGTTTCCAGAACAGAAGTTTAATCTAATATACATATTCCTAGGTACAGTAATAACCAGAATATGTCCATTGAAAAAGTTAAAAGGTAATTTCCCTCCAGGCTCTGCTCAGCCTGGGTTCCAAATAAAAACGAATGCTTGTTATTTCTACACAAAACTAGAGTTTAAAAAGTTGAGGTTCTATGAAGAGAGAGAGGAGAGCAACAGTGACCAAGAACAGGAAAACAGAAATTCCAGTAAGACCTACTGTTGCTGCTTTGGGAACTGCACCAAGTGCCTGTGAGAAAGGAGAAACACAGCGTCCCTCCACCAAGATGTCCACAAGACCATGCTGCCCCAAGCCCTTCAGGTACTTTTGGATAGACTCGCTTACCCAGAGTTGGCCAGAAGGACATATCATCCCTGATTTCAGGCAGAGGTCACCTATAGGACATCATTAGCCATTTTTAAGCCCAAGGCTAAAGATGGGAAAGAACCATACACCTCTGCCAAAATCTCATTGCCACAATATGGCAGGATTGGATTCCCTACAGGGTCCCAATGAAATGGACAGGGATAACCTCAGGAAGAGAGGAAATGGGGAAATGTATATGGTCAAGGAGTTCATGATTTCCCCTTTAATGGGGGTGGTACTGAGACCCCTATTACACATAGGTTAGGGGATGTGAACATGCACAATAGGATCCAACGTCTACAGAAACTAAAGACCTGTCACCTAAGGAGTCAAACAGACATTAACTCTAGGATCACATACAGAATCAACAGCTTTCCCCACAGAGCAATGTAGCTCTGCTTCCACCCTCCCAGCTTGAGTATGCATGGCCTCAAACAGACCCTCGTGTTCAAAACTTTCACTAGAACCTCATATTCACGACTCTCACCATCAAATCTCCTACACTCTGAACTGCAACAGAGCAAGTGTATGCTTCCTCCTTGTAATGAGAGTGTGTCTTTGGAGAAACTGCATTCACTGGAAGGACAAGGAAATTCCCATTTTACTTTGTTCCACACCCTTCCCTCTGTGCAGACAGAATGCACACAAGCAAACTCCAGTCTGGAATACCACTGCCGTCAATAAGGAGCATCTCCAACAAAAACAGCATGGTTTATTTAGTGCTCAAACTCTGGGACTCTTCTCCCAAGCCCCCCCCCCTCAAAAGTCCAAGTAAGTCTACAGACACCTGGCCTCTAGCAAAGCTGTGGAACCCAGGTCAAATACTGCTTTCACCCCTGTTTGTTAACAATTAATCTTGTTCATTTGGAAAGGTGAGGGAGAAACCCTGGAATGCTGGTGCTTCCTAAGAGCTTTGCTACTGGGCCTCAGCTACAGGTGGTGCCACAGGCACATCGGTCCCACTTCGCAAGGCATCTGCCTTGGAGAAGTTAGTTTCCAAGATGTGACGCTGGAGGTGCCGCACCCACTCCTCTTGGATGGAGAGGGGCCCTTGGAACTCCACTTCACAAAACCTGCACAAAGAGAACACAATGTCTATTCAAGTCAATCTGAAGAATTATTAATCACAAAGTTCATAGTGAAACCCTCTAAAAGGGAACTCTTGGGGGAGGGGGAGAGGAAGAGAGACTGCCTGTTCATCTCTCAGCCTGCCTCTGAGAGGCCTGGAGCAATAAGGACTGTCCTTGTAATACATCTGAGATTACACCATATACAATATAGTCAGAGATGCTGCCCATTATTCAAACTTCACTGTAGAAAGGGGAAATGGCAAGATGGAGCAATGGCACAAACCTGCATTTTAGAGTGTAGATGTTGCCTACAAACTTCACCAGTGAGGTCTGTGGTGGCCTAGGAACCAAGGAGGGCACAGGTCTCACTCTGGGGGGTGGCTGGCGGACCTCTTCAGCCTTCTGCTGCAAATCACTGGTCTCTTCTTCCCGAGGTAGAGGAGGTTCAATGGGCTTGGCCTGCCTCCGTTCAAACTCTAATAACAGAAGATTAATATGAGGCAGGATGGTGCAATACAGCAAACAGAACTGGCTGTGACAGAGTTGGGATGAAAATTAGTTTGATTTAGAAAATAAAGGCTAGTGGGGGCGGGAGGGGAAACCAGGTTTAAAGAAGTCGAAAAGCCATGCAGAATTTCCTAAACAACTTTGCCTGCTCAAGAGCAGAGAAACTAGAGGAACAGCATTGTCATCCTGTTTCCACTATGACTAAGATCTTAAAGTACCACTCTATTAGGTAGCTTCACCAATGCCCTTTGCTGGAACTAGCCAAAATATTAGGATGACAAGGCAGAGATCCCAGTGAGGGATTTGGGAACAGTGGGAAATCAGATCTGTGTCTAAATCCTCTTCCCCCATGAGGAAGTTAGTGCCTCCTCTAACAAGGCCTCCTCTGACTGTCCAGCAAGGTTTGTGATGGGCCCTCTGCAGGCAATTTGGGACCAATGACTCACTGTTGATGTTATGCTGCTGATGCTCCTCCACCTTTACCAGCGATAGAGGTGATGTGACTGCAGGTCGCTCACTGCCGTTGCTGCTGCCACCGCCGCCACCAATGCTGCCACCATCCACAGATTTACTAGGCTCACTGGGCACCATCTCCCCAGCTAGGCTTCTGCTCACCAGTGGAGGGCTGCCTGCCTGCAGGCTCAGGGGAGCTCTCTTTCCAGAAGCATCATTGTCACGGACGTGAGAGGCACTGCGGAACTTCTTGGTGAAGGGCCGCCCACCTTGGATGTAGCTGCGATAGGCTCCGGCTTTCTGGGGGCGATGCTTGATCCACTCACTCAAAGTCTCGATTGGGGAGCCGTTCACACACCATTCAGTCACTCCGAATTGTCTGAGGTGTGCACGAGCATGGCTGGCCAGTGCCTTGCGGTTTTCAAAGTAGAGGCCGCACAGTTCACAGCAGGCTTCACTGGCTGGGAGCAGAAATGGTAGGGAGCTAGACTGAGCAAAATCCTCAGTAAAGGACTTAAGCAGCAGCAGTTCAAGAGTGGAGCACTAGGTTTTATTTGCTCCATGTCCCTACTTCTATTTCCCCATAAAACGTCCTCTGGGATTGAGACTGACAGACTGAAAGGCCCACTTTGACACTAATAAATCCCACAAGCCAAGCAAACTAAATGTCACAATCCTTTGCACATAAATCGGCAAGTTGCATATCTTTGGCCACTTGTGGGCCTAAAGCTGAACGCATGTGGGTTTACGCCATTTATTGATTTACCTGATGTCTGAATCCCCAAAGATGGTGAAATAACTCCTTGTCAGCCAGAGGCTGTGTATAGCCTAGTTAAACTTATACCAGGGAAGGAGGAGTGGCAATGCATTATCCAGGATTATTGGCTGATGCCTGCTGATGTTGGCTTGCATCAAAAGCCTTTTCTAAAGATTGCAGTGAACAATTTATTATCTGAATAAACTATGTATACTGCTGCACCACCCCTCCCCTTTCACCCACAACGCCAAGCCAGAAAGCAATTCAATTTCACAAGGCCCTGCAACAGAATACCAAGTTTTCTCTGGATCCCAGCCATATCCCCTCCCCCTTCTGAAGTAGCACTTACATGTATGAGTGGGCTTTTCATGCACATGCTTGGCTTTGAATGGCAATTCGGTCTGGATGTAGGTTTTTTGCTTCATTTCACTGTGGTTACTCAGCCGTTCATCTGATAGTGGGCGCTTAGCGGAGAGTGGTGTCAAGAATCCCTCCTGTGATTTAAGTGGAGACAGAGAGACCTCCCGAACAAGGTTTGGTTTCCCAGTCCTCCCGCCCAGCGGGGACAAGGCCATGGGCTGTAGCATTTTCTCAGGGGATTTAGGGTCAGCTCCATCCTCCCCCATGGCCTTCGGAAGTTCAATGCTCATTGTGTTTGGCTCCTTCTTTATGAAGCATGGCTTGTTCTTTTTCTTTATGATTTCTCGCAGTGTGTCAATGGGGGAGCCATTGACCGACCATTCAGTTACTCCCATCTGGCGCAAGTGAGATCTGGCATGGCTGGAGAGCCCCTTCCGGTTTTCAAAAAACTCGCCACAAAACTCACAACGAATATCCCGCACAGGGTCAGCACGAGAGGCTGCAAGGGACAGACGAAAGTGCACAAAGAATAGTTACTATCCAAAGACAAGGAATTAGCAACAAGTCATGCCACCCTCTCAAAATGCCCTTGTTTAATTCTGAAGCACTTTTCCATACACAAAAAAATGTGAAGTACTAATCACATTTTTTCTGATATACTGACTTCTCTAAAACCACCCATCAAACTTCAGGGCTAAACTGGTTCTACACTCTCGTTACCCAAGCCTGAAGCCAGTATACTGCTCAATGCTCCACTAGTTCCAGGATGACTGGGCATTTGTAATTAAGTGCAGCTAGACACCTGTATTTTGCCAAATAGGACCTATAAAGGGTTCTCATTGTACAAAGAAGGTATTAAATACTTACAATTTTAGCCTCCAAACATTTCATAAACAACCCATTCAGCATAGTTACAAGTTCCCAAAATCTACAGTGCAAAAACCAGTGCAAGCATGTGCACACAAACACACAACTGTTGGGATGGCACCCAGGCTCTTAATTACCAGGCATTACCCCTTTTTTTAACTGAGAAAATAACCATCAGCCTGATCCCTAATTTCGAACCTATTCCAACATGCATTCTTGCCTATACCAAAGCTTTAGATATCTGATCCCCATTTATAGTGCTTACAGAGATTGAGTGGGGACATCTCCTCTCGTGGTGACCAAGCTCTGTCAGACAGATGTGATTCATTGTGGAGTCCCCCAGACATCATTTCCCGCTTGATTTCCATGCGTAATTGGTCTTGCTTCAGTTTCTTGTGAAGAGATGGAGAAGGAAGCCCTGAGAATATTTTCCTAGCAGTGGGAGGAGAAGTGGTAGGAGAGTGCCCCATGGGGCTCCCTGGCTGTTGTGCCTTCTTAGGGATTGTAGGCATATGGCTCTCCCCTGGACCGCGTGGCTCCAGAGAACCTCCAAGAACAGATGTGGCAATTGATTTCTGACCATGTGCTGGGGAGTTACTGGTCCGAGGCTGGGCTCGCCGTTTCAGAATTTCCCGGAGTGTGTCAATAGGGGAACCATTCACATACCACTCAGTCACCCCCATCTGACGTAGATGTGACCTGGCGTGGCTGGAGAGCCCTTTCCGGTTCTCAAAATATTCACCACAGAACTCACACCTGATGTCCCGCACAGGTTCTGCTCCAGAGGCTGAGGAGAAGGAGAGGAGAGAAGAGACAATCAATTATAGTTGTTGAATGAAAGATCAGACAGACAGCAGCATGTGATGTGGGCACCAACTAGATTATTCCCCTGGGAGGCAGTATGAAGCAGGCACATAGCGCAAGGGTTTTACAGAAGGCAAAGTTGATACCTCAACAAGCTTGGCCAAAAGAAATAAATTAAACCACCAGCAAGAAAATTAAATCACCGACAATTCCTGTGAAGCATGAAAGCTGGGGTAGGATGTAAAAGCAGGGGACACTGGAGACATGGACAAGAAACAGTGAAGAGCAAGCACTGCCAAATAAAAAACATGTCTGATCCTACATTATGAGATTATCTCTCTAGTGTTTAGGCAGTTCAGAAGCGGTAAGCCTTTTCTTCCTCCAAACTCCATCCAACTTTTGAAGGAAGATGTCAAGGTGTGTACAAACGAATCCGGCATGAAGGCTAGATCTCCCCATGACAGCTATCCCAGTCTCTTTCAAAACGTATCTGGATCAAGCACACTGGCTAGCTGTACATCTCAACAGCTAATCCAACAAAGGAAAATGCTGAATACCTTTCCTATCCCAGAATGCAATGCCTGCTTAATTCTCCTTATCAGGATATTCAGAGGAGTCTCACTTCCAAGGATGTGCTTGGGGAAGAACCACCAAATGTTCTGTATTTGCCACCATAAGCCAGAGCCATGCAGCTTCCTTTAGGTAATGCAGAACAGCCAATGCAAAGGAGTGAAACACGCCATTCAATATGGGGGTGCTCATTACTATCAAAGTGCTTTAAATCACTGGTACATAGATAACCCTTTGCCTGGTCCCCTCTATTCTCCTTGCACTGAGGGAAAGAAATAGCTGAAATCCCATCACCTTTTGGCACCTGTCTCCTCCATCCCTGGAATGGGATGTAGCGTCAATTTAAAGCCCTGCTGAACTTGTAAATAGCAAAACAAGAAGGAATCTTCTTCCTTGCTCTGTGACTGCTAAGATATTAAATGTCAAGGAGAAAGATATTAGTACTGAGCATTCTGCAAACACTGAGCAAAGTCAATGAGCGCTCGAGAAAGTGTAAGAGCCAGTGTGGTGTAGTGGCTAAAGTGTTGGACTGGGAGTCAGGAGATGCACGTTCCAGTCCCCACTCGGCCATGGAAGTTCACACGGTGAGTTTGGGCCAGTCACAGACTCTCAGCCCAACCTACCTCACAGGGTTGTTGTGAGGATAAAATGGAGAGGAGGAGGATTATGTGTGCCACCCTTGGGTTCCTTAAGAAGGAAAAAAGGCAGGATATAAATGTAGTAGTAGTAGTATTAATAATAATAATAATAATAATAATAATAATAATAATAATAATAGAAGCAGCTGTCAGAGTCCAACCAATGGCCACAAAAGGGCTCAGGCTGCATAAGATTGCATACCCTTCCCTTCAAATAGCAAAGTAATTTCCCCCTCATCTGCAGCAAATCTGTTGAGTCCAAACTCTTCTTGTATAACTCCTAACTGTACAGCAACCAAGCATATAGCCTCGTTCTATCTGGGTCAGGAAGATGGCATCCATTTGGAGCAAGGTGCAACCATGGAGCAAATGCCCAAACAGAGGAGGAGTAACTTCAGCACGCACAGAGGCCAGCTGGGAAAGCTGCATTACAGAGTTCAGAAAAAGCTTTGCAGGGTAACGGCAATGGAGTGTATGTGGGCCAAAGAGCTTGCTTCCCCACCCCCTTCACTGTTTATCAGACACATGATAAGAAATGGCAAGGGGCCTGAATTTCTAGGTGTATTCTAGGTGTACAGCTCCATGTCACATAAACAAGACTGGGAAGGGAGAGGAGGAGGGGGACAGGAGCCAGTGCTGATAGAACCTACAGAGATTGAGTGGAGCCATCTCAGCATCTGATGCCCAATACGAGCTGGAAGAAAGACCCTGTTTCCTTTGCAGACTGGCCACAGCTGACAGCCTGTGGCCATGTGGCTTCAGCTTCTTGGATGGTGGAGGGGAGTGAGGTGATAGTACAGATGGCTGTTTGCCCAAAGGCCTTGGTGAGTGTGCTTGTTTCATGCCTGTAGCAGGCGCTGCTGTTGATGTGCTCTTTGGGCTGGGTCCATCAGAGCTCCCCGGCTCCCCTAATGATTCTCTCTCACTAGGGAGGAGAGAGGAAAGACGGCCTTTGAAGTCTTCGCTTTTGATGAGATCATTTAAAACATCAATAGGAGATCCTTTAGCATCTGGATCGCTCACTCCCAGGTGTCTCAGGTGGGCTCTAGCGTGACTCGACAGCCCTTTTCTGGTTTCAAACCAGGCACCACATAACTGGCAGTCAATTTCTCTGCCCGAGTCACTATCTACAGCTGCGGAAAAAAAACACACATTGATCACAATAGATACGAACACACAGAGAATGTGTCTCAAGCACCTGTTACAGGCAGCCCAAAAGGAAGGGTGTGTTATTCACTGTTGCTAGCTTAATAGTTAAGCAGAAATGCCTGCAGAAGACTTGTGTTTAATCAGATTTCCTTTCACTGGCCCAGGTCAAGTTTTCAACCAATCATTCTCTTTCCTGAAAACATGATGCTCAAGCCTTTTTCATCTCAGCTTAAACCACCAGGCATTGGAAACTTGTAACTTTTGAGAATGGCAGTATGAAAAACTAGCCACAGTGTCAGATGGCACTACTCCCAGATTTAGCAAAGCTTCCAACTGTGCTCATGCCAGAAAAACAAGATGGCAAACAGAACAAGAGTCGCTTTAAAGATTTAACACAAACTGGCAATTTAAGAGGTCCAAAGCATTTGCCTAGCATTCCATGCCTTCAGACTGAAGAATCACATCTACACAGGAATCCCAACAGTGGCACAAAGCTAAGATGGACACTTTCCAAAATGTACTCATGGCCCACACCTGTAGGTTTCTAGAAATATTTTCAATCCAGTGTTAAACTTTAGATTTGATTTCAAAATAAAGATGGACTTAAAACAGCCCTGCCATAACTTTCAGTGCTACTGAACATATTGGTCCATCAACATGTAGTATAGCAAGAATTAGCCGGAATTGGGCTGACATCAGGATTGATAACTGTTGTTATTCAGTAGGTGCAGAACTGCTACTTCAACAGCTTAATTTAGTTCATGCAGATTTATGCCAATTTCTGTCACATGTAAATTCAAGTTGTCATGAATGTTCAAAGAAGCCATGTAAACTATTTAGAAAAAAGAAAGTTATTGATTATAAACTTCATCTTGGGTATATAACAGGCTAGATAAAACACAGTTCAAAATCTCATCAGCCAAGACAAAGCCAACCAACAAAGAACATAAAAGCAGAAATTTTTGCAGTGATTTTTAGAATATGAAGCATAAGGAAAATATCTAGTCCTGGTGTAAAGACTTACATCTAGAGATGGACTACAAAATGGGAGTGGGAAACAGTTATAAAACACCTTTTCAATAGTAGAATTAAGGCAGAATTGCAACATATCTAAGAACTCCAGTGCTCAGTTTAAATTAGGATACAACATTAGAACAACAGTCTGTTGCTTCCGATAATACCCTTTGATCAGCACCGAACAGGGATTTGGAAATGGTTTTTTGAACTGAAGATAGCCAGATGAAAGAAGTATAGGATTCAGCTGCACTGTGGATAGGCTGGTAGAGCATCTGATACTTTCTATACAACTGGTGCTATGGTGAGACAATGGGAGGAACTGCAATAAAAGCCTCATGCACTGTTAGTTCCCACCGCCCCAAGGCAAAGGATGGCCTTGGCACGCTTAATCAAACCCACCAGAAAATCCCCCCTTTTTTATGGTTCTACTTACCTCTGCCTAGACAAACCAAGTGAGAACACACTACTCTTTCACCAGCAACAACTGCAGAGCAGCTTAGAAGGACTGAACCAATGGTAGAGGCATTGATTTTCCATGATTTCCCTCCAGGTCAAAAGAACACCATGTAACACAGAAGTAGCGGTACTGGGTGGCTTGCACCAATTCTGCCAGTTTTCAGAGAACATTGCTGAACAA
Source organism: Elgaria multicarinata webbii (assembly GCF_023053635.1). Lineage (NCBI taxonomy): Eukaryota > Metazoa > Chordata > Lepidosauria > Squamata > Anguidae > Elgaria > Elgaria multicarinata. The sequence goes on along the minus strand of NC_086173.1, from coordinate 62,068,018 downwards.
ACTTAACCCTGAATACTAGAGCTCAGTAGAAGGCTCAGAACAAAGGCTATGTTAGTCTCCAGGAAAACTAAAAAGCTCCAGCATTAACTGCAAGTCCACAAACGTTACCAGAGACACAAACAAGGAGAGAACACAGATAACATGCAAGTTTGCAATGGGGAAAAAGCAATGACTCTGAAGCAGTAGAAATTGCCATCAGTTGGGAAATCTGAGGTACCAGCAGCACTAAACTCCTCACACTTTATTCTGGAATATTATAGAAATTTTCTTTTAAATGAACAGCTATCCCCTGGTTCTCAGAAGGTGCCTTAGCCTTTTCTTTTGACAAAGAGTAGCTTTGCTCAGGACTTTGGGAGGAAACAGATGGTGTTTACGGCTGCTGTCCCTTCAATGGAGAAATATCCCTCTTTTCCAATAATGACTTAACATAGTCTCTGGGCACAAACCAAAAGGACACATTGAGAAGCTTTGTGGCACATCCAAGGAATAATATAAATATGACTAACCCTCCCAAAGTTAGGCTGGGACAGGATCCTTTTGGGAAGAGAGATCTGTTAAGATGGATGTCTAGGAATAAGAAGTGGGCAAAACCTGCTTACACAGCTCAGAGATGGAACGAGGCCCCTCTGACCAACACCAAAGAACCATAGTGACAACCTCAGCAATTCTTCAAGAATTAGAAAGGGACCCTTTTGCAAGCGTTCAAGCATATCCAATTTGTCTCTTATGCCTTTCCTTTATTGTGGTATGTACAAGATATGTGTGAATGCAGCAGCCTTTGCAGAGCCAATAGATGTAAAATGTGTCCTGTGCATGGGCAATCCCACACTGGGTCACATTACAAGGTAATGCGAAACACAAGAGCTCCCTGCAAACTGCAAGCCAGCTCTCCTGTTTGCAAGCAGCATCAGCATCAAACAGACTCACTTAGATTTAAGGGGCCTTCTTCCTCCGGCTGTGGCCACTGTGCTTTAGGAGAACTTTGCAGAGGGCTCAGCGGTAGCTTGGGGCTTTTGTCGTCAGGGTTCTTTGGCAGAGGAGAACCAGGCATAGCAGGTGTCACTTTCTTGAGTATGGGAGATCCTGGCTGGGCAACATTCTTGGGGGTGAAACCTGGAGGGGATTTGATTGCTTTGTTTATTACAGGTGGCTCTTGTGGCCGTTCCGTAGCTTTGTTGAGAGGCGGCAGTGTTGGCCGTGAGGACCCTGCAGTCCCTTCTTTGGGAGAAGCAGATTTTTTGCTAAGGCTTGGAGAGATGGGGCCGCTGTCCACTTTGCCCTTCTGTTTCATCAGTTCATACAGTAAGTCGATGGGGGCTCCACTGCTCTCAGACTCAGCCACGCCAAGCTGACGTAAGTGAGAACGGGCATGGCTGGACAGACCCTTGCGCGTCTCGAAGCAGGCGCCACAGACCTCACATGTCGTGAGGTTTGGTGCTGGAAAGAGGAGAGTGACTTATTGAGACAAGGTTAAGCTTAACCCCACACTGTCTTTGCTACCAGCCAGTAGACCAGAGGTGCACGCTATCTTATCTTGATGTGGGTCCCTTTCCATACACCAGCGAAATATCACACTCAGTTCTGGACTAGCTAAACACATTGAAAACTCTAGTCTATTTTGCAGTAGCTGAATTCAGTAAATATTAGTCCAAAATTGTGTTTTGCAGTGAAATTCCTTCAGCAAAAAACAATACCAAACTTAACTACTACTCTGCCAGGCATCCACCCCATTAACCCTGTTCACACATACAATTGGTTCTAGGTGTCTTAAGCTAGCTAAGCTGATGAAATCCACACAATATCAATACTCCCCACCCACTGGCAGCATCATGCTTAACACAATATTACAATTCTTATTTTCAAGCATATTTCAAATACCATCACCTATCTGTTACTACTACGCAAACACAATCAAGCAGTAGGAAGTCTATTCCATCAGGCAGCAGAGGGAGAGATGGGAAGCAGAGCCACTCCATCAGCTCTGCTGAGAGATCAGTTCCATCAGAATCCTCCTTCCCTCAACTGTCACTTAGCAGCAGCCATTCCATCAGGGAAAGATGGGAAACAGGGCCAGTCCATCGGATCTGCCGAAAGACCAGATTCATCGTGCTCCTCCTCTCCCTGAATTGTTTCCATTCCAGCTGGTCATTATAAGAACTGCTATGTAACTTTAAGAACTAGTACCTGAGCTTACTTATTTTTCATTTCCCGCCTCATTTTTTTTCCTTTGGTGCTTTGTCTTTTAGGTTGTCAGCCTGTGAGCAAGGTTTTTGGTTTTATTTATCTTCGTAAGCCACTCTTGGAGCCATTTCGGCTGAAGAGTGGGGTAAAAATACTTTCAATAAATAATAATAAAATTGGTACTGATCAACTACTTGTAATTATCTTAAAAGCTGAAATCAGAAAGTATTAATCTTTTCTTAGTTTCAGGAACAAATACAACCCAAACTCAGAAAGCTAGGAGCCCTCAGAGGTTGTACTCCACATTTCCTTTAAAATGAAGATAAACTACAACAAAGGTATTTTGCTGTACATCATAACAAACAATAGGAAAATAACCCCACATCCAGCCAATAATGGTGCATACTGTTGCTGGCCGATCATATTTACACAAGGGTCCATTAACTAGCTGTCCTTCACCAATGTAGCTTTTGAATGATTTTTAAAAATGATACATAGTATGGAAAGCATTGTAGAGTTTCACTGCTATACAGCATACACAACATATTGAAAAAGAGACATTTTATTAGACCGTCAGTATTTAACAGAAAGAATGCAAGCTTTGAATCTACACACAATTCTTTCTGTGACCTTTTTTATGTGAACAATAGTTTTGTTAGCCACGAAAACTTGTAAATTCTTTCACCAACAGACAAAAGAAAATTAAAAGCATCCTTCCTTTATAAATCAGGTTGTAAGAAAAGAGCTCAGATCTGCAGTGTGGGCCAGCTGAGGGGGGGCTTTCAACACCTCAGATGCCACACACAATACTCAATAGCAATCTCAACAGAAGACAGACTCACTTTTGGAATCTTGGGAGTCTGCCTTGTTGCTGGACGGTTCAGGAGACAGTGAACTCCCTATCCTGTTTGGAATTTGGTCTAATGACCCAGCCAGAGAACTCTTCTTCTGGAGGGGTGGTGACCCCATCTCTGCAGTAATCATCTCCTCTTCCTCCTCAGAAGCCATAACTACCAAAAGACAGGGGGAAAATGGGTTTTGAACAGGAAACTGGAAAATTAACAGCACAAAAAAAAGTTAAGCATCATGCAAATTACTCATTTGTCTCACAATGCTACTTAAGAACTACACTAGACTAATAGGGCAAATCCTATGTGTATCTACTCAGAAATAAGTCTCACAGAGGCCTTAGCTAGACCTAAGGATTATACCAGGCAAATGGTGGGGTGGTCCCTGCCTGTTCCTGGGATCCCTTGTGTGTCATTTGGATGCAGAGGGATGATCCCAAGATATAGGCCTGGTCTAGCCATGGCCTGAGTTCAATGAGTCTTACTTCCAGGTAAGTGTACATATGACAACAGCCAGAAGTGAATTACCAAAACAATACTAACAACAACCTTGACATACAAGGAAGAGTGAAGATATTAAATTCATAACTAAGCCCTTACTTTTGCTTAAAAGTAAAAATATGTGTGAGATCACTGAGCATTAAAGAAATTTTCCTGAGTATGTTTTTTTTAAAAAAAACACCCAATCAATAACTGAATAGTAAATCAATTATATGAAAATATAACAAGTCATGCTATTTATTTGGGCTGGAAATATTATTATTATAAGACAAACAAAAGTCTGAAGGAAGATACAAAATGTAAATATGGATAAACATTACCATAGAGGTAATGAGACCAGATTTTAATGTCAGAAGGTGAAACTATGATAAGCCAATCTGTCTTCCTAGATAATAGGACATAAAATATTTGTTACTCATTATCCATTAGATGAGCTAAACAGAATCCTTAGGGAAAGATAATAAAAAATAATCACATCAGCTAGCCCATCAATTGCTTTTTAATTACATGCTTTTTAGTTACATGCTATATTTCCATCTTCAGTTCAGTAGACAATTCCTTACTTGAAACAGAAAGCACTACAATGAGTGGCCTTTATGCAGGAACACCACAGATATAAGGGGAAATTTGTATTGATGAAGAGAGCAGTAATTACAAACAAACAGAAAATGGGTGTCAATATTTTCATTATAAAGGACACAGTTCTGCCAGAGTAGAGTCACAAAAACTGTTTCTAATAAGAAGCAGAGCATAGGCTTATCTGTTACAATCCAAAATGAAAGTTACAGCAACAGCAGCATTGTTAAGTCATTTAGCCAAAAACTGGTGACAAGGATTAATAAGGGCATAGTGCTAAGCATATTTATCTGGGACTAACACTTATTATAGAGAGCCAACATGGTGTTGTGCTGTCGGACTAAAACTGTGGAGATCCAGGCTCAAATCCCCACACAGCTATGAAGCTCACTAGCTGACCATGGGCAAGTTAATATTTTTAGCTTAATCTACCTAACAGAGCTGTTGTGAAGATGAAGTAAAAAGGGCAGGGATACCACTATCTGAGCTCCATGGAGCAAGGGGCAGGATGTAAGCATAATAAATAAATATAAGTTAATCGAATTTCTAAATAAACACATAGGCACACTGCAAAGATGGGGATGGGCGAAGAAAACTCTTCTAAATGAGACTTATTCCATCTGTTGTTTGCTGGAGAAACTCAATACAATTTAGAAATAATTATATCAGCTACCTAAATGTTATAGAAGTGTCCGTTCTATAAAATATCTTAAACAAATAACAAATGGTTCTATGAAATATCTTAAACAAAGAACAAACAGGACAGGCAGAAGATTAAAGTAGAACTACTGTCTGTTCTACATTGCCTAGTACACTGGGGAGTTTAAAAGACAGAAGTAAAGCATTTCATGATGCACAAGCCTGCAGATAACAAGACAACCTTTTGTATTTAAATCACAGCACTGACAACATTCTATAGATTGCTCAGTACACAAATTCCTTAATCTTGATTTGAGTTTTAGACTAAATCAGCCAGTACCCAGTAAGAAGCTATTATTCAAAAAGATTTCCGAAATCCACTTTAGAATTCATATTTATTAATACGGAGGACTGTTCTGTTTAGAAGTAACGTGATTCTAAAGTCACAAGAACCGAGAGCTATTTTGTTTCAATATGAATTATCCCGTTTTTCCGGGCGGACAAAGATGCTTTGATAAACAGCCCACTTTTCCATTACTAGCGGCTACCAGAGACAGTGACCAGGCGCGAAGGGCGCTGGCCAGATGCTCCGGGTGCTGCAAGCTAAATCTAAGGCGGCTGAAAGACTGTGTGGACCACCGCTATCAGTAAGAGGCGCGAGAGACCGAGCTACCCGGACCGGAGGAGGAGACAAGTCTATCAGGCCTTGACAGGAAACGCTTTAGGATTCCTCTAAGGCAAGCGCGGGAGAAACAGGGCGCTGCTTACTGTCACCCAACTCAACCCCACAGCGCCTTTCAGAGGAACGGGCGCCGCACTCCCGTCAGCTACAGCCCGGGTTCCCCCGAAGGCAGGAGGGGGAGTCAAGGAAGGAAAAGCGGTATTACATCCTGACACTCCCGGCTCGACCTTCCTACCCGATGGGCCGAAGCTCCCCTTCCCCTTTTCAGAGGCTTACCGGCCTCGGGAGGCGGCCCCGCGCCCGCTTCGTCGTCTCGGGGCCGCGGCGCCGCCACCGCTTTTGTCGGTTTGGGCTGCGAGGGGGTGGAGGCCGCCATCTTGGGTCCGGCACATGCGGGGCGGCAGCCAGGCGGGACGGTGGAGTGCCGAAACTCCAGCTGAGCCCGAACAGGTGAAGCAGTCGAGCGCCGAGTTAATCCAAAGAAGCCGGCCCCGGCCGAACCAGAATTCCACAGGCCCAGAGCGATGCCGGAGAGCACGAAAAAAAGCAACGCACGGATCCAGACAGAACAACTCCAGCACCGAATTACCGATGGCTGCCTCGCCTGCAAGGATGGAATCTCGGAGCTTAATACTCCAACAGGCAAAGCCAGTAGAGCACCTAACTCGCCTGAATACAGTTTGAGGGTTTCCTGCAGCGTGGCAAGGCCCAGGAGCGATTTGGGCAGAAAGTACACAGGAGATAGAGAAGGCGGAGCAAGCTAAAGGGCAGGTAGAAAAAAGGAGAGTTTTTAATGTACACTAGAGGATATACATAAATAAACAATTGGTGCTTGTGTGTCCAGTTATGAATAGACGGTAAGTCTAATCACAACCTTTATGAAATAAGCAATTATCCAGAACTGAGCAACAGTAGCAATCCGAGGTTTCTGGTGAAATATCTCATTGTGAGAATGGACAAAAGGAGATAAGATGTCTGTCCTTTTATTTCTGGCGTCCCCTACTACAGCATATTGTATTTCTGGATCAACATTAAGAATAGGAAGTCAAGAAGCTGAAAGACAAAATGGCCAGAGAGTTTTTTTAGTCTGTCCAGTCCATTTGAACAGACTCCAGGCCACTTTGGAATCTTCAGGGCATATTGAAACTCAGTCACCTACTACACATGGAGCAGCAGCAGAGGAACATTTGAAGGACAATGCTCCAAAAAGATCCTTGATGGGTGGAGGTCCCTGGGGCGACTAAGAGAGCCTGGCCAAAAAGTTCCATTGTCCATGGCCTTCCCACAGGCTGCTGCTTAGCAAAAATTACAGAGAAAAAAAGAGGGATAGAATAAAAGTACATGTCTGCATTTGTGTCGCATAGAGGGAGGAGACAGTTTTGGAAATCAGCAAAAAAACAAAGATGATTTTGTAAGATTACAAAATGACTTTGATTCGATCCTATGAGCAATGAGTTTTAAAAAGGGGGGGGAATACAACTTGCTGGAAAAAAGAATACCCCCCCTTATGAAGAATCTAGGTAAGAGACATTTTAAAGGATTGTTGTGTGTTGTATAGCTGCAAGCACTGATTGGTAGATTAAACAGTAGAAGCTCAAATTAAATAGGTACTTTGAAAGCAATTTTAATCAATCATTCTTTAATTGCTGGGACTGTGAGTTAAGGTCACTGTCAGTGCAATCCTTTGCACGTCTACTCAGAAATAAGTCTGAGTTCAACAGAACTTACTCCCAGCTAAGTGTGCACATTGCAGTCCCTTTTTTTAAAAAAAGCCTACTTTGGTTCTGGTATGTTATTGTAATAGAAAATGAAAAGGATAATATTATTATTATTATTATTATTTATTTATATAGCACCATCAATGTACATGGTGCTGTACAGATAACACAGTACATAGCAAGACCCTGCCGCATAGGCTTACAATCTAATAAGTTGTAGTTAACAATAAAGAGGGAAGGAGAATGCAAACAGGCACAGGGAAGTGTAAACAGGCACCGGGTAGGGTAAAGCTAATAGTATAGAGTCAGAACAAACTCAATATTTGAAGGCTATAGGGAAAAGAAAAGTTTTTAGCTGAGTTTTAAAAGCAGTGATTGAGTTTGTAGTTCTCAAGTGTTCTGGAAGAGCGTTCCAGGCGTAAGGGGCAGCAGAAGAAAAAGGACGAAGCCGAGTAAGGGAAGTGGAGGTCCTTGGGCAGGCGAGAAGCATGGCATCAGAGGAGCGGAGAGCCCGGGCGGGGCGATAGTGTGAGATGAGAGAGGAGAGATAGGGAGGAGCTAGACCGTGAAGAGCCTTGAAGGTCAGCAGGAGAAGTTTATATTGGATTCTGGAGTGAATTGGAAGCCAATGAAGAGATTTCAGAAGTGGAGTGACATGGTCAGAGCGGCGGGCCAGGAAGATGATCTTAGCGGCAGAGTGGTGGACAGAGACCAGCGGACTGATGTGAGACGAAGGAAGGCCAGAGAGAAGATGCTTCTTATGATAAGGGGTAGCTTTCATTAAATTGTAAGTTCTTCAACCTTCCTCCAGTTTCTCAAGATAGCACCTATATTGAAGTTTTAGTTTGTTTATATACACACACACTGAATTCATGGGGCTTACTAATGAGTACACACTGAGGGAGTGTGTACTGGGGAGAGGCAACGAGTGGGGTACCGCAGGGCTCAGTCCTGGACCCAGTGCTCTTCAGCATTTTTATTAATGATTTGTACAAGGAGGTGCAGAGAACACTTATCAAATTTGCAGATGACACAAAATTGGGTGGGATAGCTAATACCCTGGAAGACAGAAACAAACTTCAAAGTGATCTTGATAGGCTGGAGTGCTGGGCTGAAAACAACAGAATGAAATTTAATAGGGATAAATGCCAAGTTCTACATCTAGGAAATAGAAACCAAATGCACAGTTACAAGATGGGGGATACTTGGCTCAGCAATACTACAAACGAGAAGGATCTTGGAATTGTAGATCACAAGCTGAATATGAGCCAACAGTGCAATATGGCTGCAAGAAAGGCAAATGCTATTTTGGGCTGCATTAACAGAAGTATAGCTTCCAAATCACGTGAGGTACTGGTTCCTCTCTATTCGGCCCTGGTTAGACCTCATCTAGAGTATTGCGTCCAGTTCTGGGCTCCACAATTCAAGAAGGATGCAGACAAGCTGGAGCGTGTTCAGAGGAGGGCAACCAGGATGATCAGGGGTCTGGAAACAAAGCCCTATGAAGAGAGACTGAAAGAACTGGGCATGTTTAGCCTGGAGAAGAGAAGATTGAGGGGAGACATGATAGCACTCTTCAAATACTTAAAAGGTTGTCACACAGAGGAGGGCCAGGATCTCTTCTCGATCATCCCAGAGTGCAGGACACGAAATAATGGGCTCAAGTTAGAGGAAGCCATATTCCAGCTGCACATCAGGAAAAACTTCCTGACTGTTAGAGCAGTACGACAATGGAAACAGTTACCTAGGAAGGTTGTGGGCAATCCCACACTAGAGGCCTTCAAGAGACAGCTGGACAACCATCTGTCAGGGATGCTTTAGGGTGGATTCCTGCATTGAGCAGAGGGTTGGACTCGATGGCCTTGTAGGTCCCTTCCAACTCTGCTATTCTATGATTCTATGATCATTTAGGGGTCATCTATTAACCCTAGGCTGAGCACAGCCAATAGTGAGGGATGGTATGAGTTATGGCCTTCCAGATGTTTTGGCCTACAAGTTGCCCACCCCTGATTAGAAACTAAAAAAAATTAACTCCTAGGTTGTGTTGCACTTTCTGTCTCAGCTCTTTGTTTAACTAAAATGCATATGGAGGAGATTAACATTAAGTCATTCACAAGAACTAAGATATTGGTTCCAAAGTTTCTAGAATTTCTCACTTAGCACATACCAAGAACTCAATTAGCATTTTATTCCCAGATTTATAATGAACTGGCTACTCCAAAAGGAGATTCTGCAAGTCCTCCAAATTGAATAAAACTTTGTCAGCAATATAATACACCCTCTACTTTCTTGAATTAAAAATCACCATTCACTTTGTCCAGATGCTTGGATTTGATATAGAAAATGCTGCAATGAAACTACTGATACATTAAAGAGGGTATAAAGATTGACAGGAGTCCCGAACATACAAGTAAATGGCATTTGCATTAAGATAAAGAACAGTTTTGAAAGGTTTATCTTTTGCTAATGGCAAACAAGTACAGGTTTCAATTCACTGGCTTTTGCCAATAGTCATACAATCCAACTGTTCATCCATTACTGAAAATACACCTTCAGATAAGGGAATAATACTGCATTTTGAATGAGAAGAAACAAAACATTCTAAAGCTGTATTATTTAGTAACATCAAGCACATCATTCCATTCTCTAAATGCTTCTCCACTGTCAGTATTGCAATCCTATTTTATGTCCATGTTTTGCAGATTATGTTATAATGTAATGTCTTTACTTTCTGAAAATGCTGCCATTTTGTTCCATTTTGCTTAAGGCTAAACAACTTTCTATATAGATACATTCTCAGACAACTAAATTCTTGAGTGACAGCTTTTAATTATGATTGTATTTACAGCTTGACTGAGGGAAAACCAGATAAGAGGCATAACTGCTGCCACTCCTCATCTCCTCCACATTTCCCATAAAATCCCTGTTCTTATCATTTTCTCCTGGGGACAGAGCAATTTGCAACATCATAACCTCACACCACATTTATTAAGCTAGGCACCTGAGAAAGGGCAAGAGAAGAGACAAAGGGCCAGTTTGTACATCACAATAACCCATACTGAAAATAAGCCACGGGGGGGGGGGGGATATTGTTTGCTTACTAAACCACATTACTCTCAAAAGATGACTGGGGGGCTCTGTGACTTCCCATGGCTTGTTCCTCCCTTAGTCTTCCAGCCCCCACCCAGCATGTATCCCAGGGGCCTTCGTGGCACAACTCCATTCCAGGAGTATTTGTGGGTAAGGCTGATGATATTGTGGCAAAGGCCTTTTTGCTCGCAGTCCCTGCCTGCTCAAAAAGTGGCAATCCTTCACCCTCCCTTATGCACCCTCCATTCTCTGTTTGCTGCCCCCTGTTCCATAATCAGCAATCCTCCTCCCGCCTTGCTTTAGCGGGTTACTTTTATGGCCCACCTCCCCCCACCTATCCTGCTTTCATCAGTGGAGGGGAGAGTCATAGTTTTCAGGATGGTTTGTAAACAAGCCATGGGTTTCAGAATGGTTTGCAACCCACTCCAGCCACACACACCCTTCGCCAGGTTCGTATGTCACAACAATCTGAGCCCAGTGAGGGTAATTATGCTGCTGCTGCTGCTATTATTATTATTATTATTATTATTATTATTATTATTATTTAGATGTCTTGCAACCAACACACTTGCGGAAGGAAAATAAGCCACCATGGCTTTTCCCCCCCTCTGTGATAAGCCAGAGTGGGTTGTGAGCCGTGTTTTAGAGCAGTTTGTAGCATTGTCTAAACCCAGCAGGGTAGCTTTAGCATAGCTTGTTTTTAGTCTGGTTCACATGTCACGCCAAGCCATCCTTAGAGTAAAGCACCATGGGGGGGGGGGCTGTTCACTCACCAACCTGAAAGACTTTTAGGTGCTTTGCAGCTTTCAATGGCTTGTTTACCCCTTCAGCCCTCCTGCTCACTCTAGGCATGTGTCCTAGGGGCTTTTGTGGCAGAACTCCTCATTTCCTCGGTCCCTACATCAACACCCTTTCCGCAATTCATCTGCTTTTGTTGCCGCTACGAAGGAATAACTCCCCCTACCCCCAGCATGAGATCACCAAATGGAATTAATTTCCTGAGCCCTTATGAACATGGTAACACATTTGCAAACTTTTCTTTTTAAAAAAGGGTCTTGTAAAAGTGCACAAGAGCACTTGTCTGCCATTTAGTCAAACATACTGATATCCCCCTCTTGTCAATGTCCTTGTCAATTTCATGCTCCATTTCAGTGCTGGCCTTGCTAGTGAACACCTTTTTAAAAAACAAAAAAACCCACTGCTTCATGTACTACCAATTACACCCGCTGGAAAAGCTTCTTCTGCAGCCACCAGCCACTTTCGGCTGTCCCTCCCCTTTCGTACTTGTTGCTTCCCTCCACCAGTCTCTGGTTTTAAGCTGTCAAATATACATATAGGTTATAGAGCAGTGACAAAGAGAAGAAAAGATGCACAAATTTCAAATCAGAGCAAGTAGGGAGAGCAATTGGTAAAGATATGCAAATTTCAAGGCAGGCAAGTGAGGAAGATTGGTAAACAATTTCAAGGCAGAGCAGTAACGCGGAAGGGAAAATTACCCAAATTTCATAGCCGTGGACTTTCAAATGTGCACGCTTGTGTAAGACCCCCTCAAAAATGTTGCAAATACACAATACACTCTCTGGGGTCCTTTCTTCTTGACCTTTAGGAGCAGAGGGCACTGAGAAGGGATGAGGAGAGCTGGCAGCAGCACTAGTGAGATCGCAAGGAATGGCAGTGGCTTCCGCTGCTCTTGCCTAACGGTTCCTGATAACCGATAATGAAGTTGCTCTGTGAAGTTTGGATATCATAACAAGTGACCCTGGACAAGCCAATAACAAGCCGTGGGTACTCAGTCTGGCTTGTTCATGATTTTCCCCCCACCGGGGAAAGTCTCAATTGTGCAGGTGGCGTGGATGGGATTCCAACATGAAAACAGGAGTGGTAGAGCTTAAATCCCCCTTCTCAAATTGCCATGGTCCCAGACGGGGCAGTGTGTGCTTACTCAAATGTAAGTTAATCTGAAATACACACATAGCTTTGCTAGGAAGAGGAATATTGCTTGTTCCAGGAAGCCTTCCAAGAAGGCTTTTTTCCCTTTTCTTTTTTTAAGAATCAGAGGACAGCCAAAAGCTTTAAAAAAAAGGAAATCACACACTTGGAGGGAGGCTTTACTTTTATTGATTAAAAAACTCTTTGCAGGTGGCAGAGGGCAGAGAAGGAGGAGGAGAGTGAACAAAAGCTATTTAAGTCTTTAAAAGTCTTTAAAACACACACATACTTGGTTTAACTCTTATTTCTCACAATTATCTTTGCAGGTAGCAATATGATTGGGGGGGGGGGGGAGAGAAAGGTTTCTCCCCAGAGCTAGCAACAGCAAAACACACTCAAGCACACAAAGCATACCAATAGTAAAAAGGCTACTAATGTAGTGAAGCCGCAAAGGATGCTGGGATACATGCCGCAAGCAGGTGGGAGGACTAAAGGGGAAAAAACACATAGCAAGCTGCAGAGCTCCTGATCATCTGTTGGGAGTAATGTGGATTAGCCACCAACCAACCCAGAGTGGCTTATTTTCAGCACGGCTTATTGCAATGTGCAAACCCACCTGAAGAATGGCAGCAGATCTATGGATCTCATAACACCTAGTTCCACCCTACATAGCCAGTGGCAGAGTCACTTGAATATTTGGGATGAATGGTACATGCTTAGGTCACAACTGCTAAACTGGCATGGAGAATTTGCACTGATATCTCCTTTTATAAAGATTGGTGTAAAGCCTTGCTCACTGGGGCACTATTTTGTCCCAAACCTCATGCTCTGAACTGGGGTGGGTGGACAATGCCAGCTACAGGACTGGGTACAGTGCTGATTGCTCTTCCTATTTCCTATTCCTTTTAGCCTCCTGCACCAGAATAAAGACCTTATTCTGGTGTAGAGGGTTGAAATTCAGATCTGTAGAGATCTATTTACATAGCATCTACACATATGTGAGATAATCAAATTACATATAACACACAAATCTTTTCCCCCATGATACACAAATACAACCACTTTTTCAGATCCAAAGACTAATTGTTGCAAAGACTACCCATCACCAATCACTTCTCAATCTACACCTAAAAATAGTAACATTTCAATTTATATGTTTAATATTTTATAATCCACAGTGTTTACACTACCAGTGTAACTTGGTATCAGCCAATAAAGCTGAGTGGTGGGAGATTCAGGACAGATAAAAAGAAGTACTTCTTCATGCCATGCATAGTTAAACTATGGAATTTACTGCCACAAGTTGTAGAGATAGCAAATCCATGGAGGATAAGACTAACAGTGGGTATTAATCATGATGGCTATACATTACCTCCAATATCAGAGGCAATACAGATGCAGGGGAACACAAGGAGGGGGGCAGAGTACTTTTGTCCTGCTTGTGGGCTTCCAAAGGCATCCAATTGGCTGGTGTCAGAATTTGGGCTTCTTGACTGATGCCATATGGGGTTTGGGATAGACTAAAGCTAAAGCGGCTATCACACAGTGAATCAGAGACACTGAAATCCAAAACCACCTGAGACTGACTGTACACCATCCTAACTATCAGAACTATGTAGGAGCATTTATAATGCCAAATTATATGTCAAACCTATCAATTCCTGAATATAGGAAAGCTTTTATGTTAACCAGATTAAATGTTCTACCTTCTGCACTCCTCGAAGGCAGATATAATAAATCCCTGTTCAAGAGCAAATATGCCCTTGTGACATGGGAAAGTGTGGAAACTGATGCCCATGTATTACTCCATTGTCCTTTTTTACCATGACCTCCACAAAGATCTTATTACCCCAATTCTCTTTTAAAAAACCGCAGGGAGATCTGAAGCATTTTATTTAAAATACCTATTATCAGATCAGAACCTCCTGATTACACACAACGTAGCACAATTCTGTGCATCTGCTATCACCTGCAGCCCTGTCTTTAACTGGATTGCTTTCATAATAGTTGTAATTGTAGTTATTTTAACCTGCCGGTTAGTGACGCTGGTCTCCCTGTTCTTAATTTGGCTTGCTTTTATAATTACCGTATCTTGCTTTTATTACTGTATTTCTAGCTATTTCTTATCTGCTGGTCTATGACCGAATACATTTGATTGACTGATTGATGGCTGGTGCCAGGATGCAGGACTAGATAGGCTTTGGTATGGTACCACACGGCTCTGCGTACATTCAGGTTTGCCACTTCATCTGCTATTTGTGAGGACCTGTCCAGCAGAGTTGTTGCAAGCAGACCGTTTTCTCTATTTACATTTCTCCATTTTCCCACTTTGTAATTTTATAAGCCTCTATTTTGTCCTTCCTTGGTCATCTTTCTTTTTCTAAACTGCTGACTTAAATGCATTTGACTAGCAACAAAAACTCATCCATATGTGATTTTCTTTTCAACCCAGCTTTCCATTTGAGTCACTATCTTAATTCCCCCATAGGAGTTTTTAAAAAGTACAGAAATATACCCTTCTGCAAGTGTAAAACCATTTAACTGTTTTAAACAGTCTGGAACAATTTTATCAACGGACAGATGCATACTAATAGGAGCACTAATAAGGGTGTGCAAACTGATGGCTCCATATGCTGATGTTTCAGCTGTTAGTGAGCTTAGGCAGACTTTCTTGCTATATGAGGTCTCCATGTTGCAAAACCACCTGCAGTTTTTTCACAGTTCTTAATGTGGGTGACCTTTTCTCAGAATCAGAAGCACACAGCACCATGTCTGTAAATTCCTTTTTGTCAGTAATTCCAATCCCATTGTAGAAATGCCCACTTGCTTAGCTTGCATATAATGAACTGATATATTTCTTGCTGGTGAACTTGCAAATGGATTATTTAGCACATTTTTATTCTGTTCTTCCTCTAAATAGCTTGTGGTAGCTTACATATGGTTCCCAGGCAGTGACCCATCTAGGCAGTTCACAGGCCCAGAATTGTTTAACTTTAGCAGTGGTGATGCATCATGTGCCAACAGATCATTTTCTGAGCCAATCATGTAACATTCCTGCATTTCACAATGTAACATTCCCTTTGAATCAGCTATTTAGCATCCCTTGCACTTGTTTCACAGACAGGGGGACTCATATCAACTTATTGATAATAACATCAAAACATTGTGTTGCAATTCACACCTCCAAGGTTCTAAAAGTTGCACAAACAAGATGACTGGCAGTATTAAAAAGAATGGCCTTTTTCTAGTGACAGAGAGAGAGAAAGAGAGAGAGAGAGAGAGAGAGATCACCCTCTATAGAAGTTCTGACTAATCTATGTCTGTTTACTTTGCCATTTGAAAGGGTATCATACTGTCCATTATATAAGCTGTGGAGGACCCCCCTATAGTCTCATAAGCCTCATAATGTTGAAAAAAAGAGATCTCAGAGAGGCATCCGGCACAATTTTCTCTGCACTGGCTGCAAGGAGAAGAGGAGCACAGATTCTTGTGTCCGAGGTTAGAGTACTGTCTCTAACCTTGGATCCAGGAATCCAAACTATCCAATTCTTGTTTTTTTATACATTCCTCTTAGACTGAATCCTTTCCACTCTACACTTTTGTTCTAATTCTGACTTAATGTTTTCTCTCTCATCCCCATTTTAGCTTTTCTACTTTTGCTTCCTTCTCTTCTCTCCCCTCACTTTAAAACAAAACAAAACAACTTTCCCCTTTTCCTTTTAAAATCCTTTCCTGAAGCAGATCTAGACTGAGCCAGGAATTGAACAAGCCTAAAAGACTTCCAGAAAGGCTTGAGCTCTAGCATCTCTCAGTAGACACTACTTGGAATAGGTGTGTGCCGGGGGACAGGGACGGAAAGATGGAAATCAGATGGAAGATGGAAATCAGAACACAAGGAAAACAGATTCTCCCACTAGCACATTCAGGTTTCCATTTCTCCCTCTGTAGGCTCCTTCAAAATGCCTGAGTCCCCCATTTTACAAAAAAAACCCACCCAAAAACCCACCTTGCACCTCTGCTTATCATTATAATTTACAACATACACCATCATTTCATTCATGTTGTGTAAAGGTTATATTCAGGGAGAGTAAAAGAGACAGAATGCTTACTTATATTAGCACTATTTCTAGTATGCACATAAAGCTTAAAAGCTGCTTACCATCTCTGAAGGACTGCATGGGCTCGTCTCCCCAGGAAAGAGGGAATGGGGAGAAAGGTGATTGTGAAATGCTGCATTCAGATATGGGGGTCGTACTTTTGCCAGGCCTAAACCCAAGCATCTCTCTCTCTTGATTTGGAGATGAAGGCTCTACTCCTAGCGCAGACTGAAGCATAGGATGTTCTGATGAGTTGGCTAGTAGCTCTTTCAAGATGTTAATTGGAGAAATGGTAAGCTCCCAGTTGGTGATACCAAAATCCCTCAGGTGGGCCCTGGCATGGCTGGACAACCCTGCACGTGTGTCAAAGCCAGCCCCACAGAATTCACATCTCATTAAACTGAAAGTACTTGGGTCAAAGTTTGCAACTGTGGGAAAAGAGAATAATCCATGTCATAATAAAGCATGAAGTAGAGGCAATAGATTTTCAGAAAACCCACACCACCACTAGATCACGTGATTAAACACATAATACCGTGACCACTAGATATTGCAAGGATGCTATAACATCTGCCGTTGAGAGAGAAAACGGGAACATACATACCCATCTTCAAGGGAATGAAAAATATTAGGAAAAAATGAAAAAATTATAAATTGAATACATACTACCTTTTTTCTTCTTCTTTTGGAAGGAAAATTTTTGCTCAATAGCTTTCACTTCTTCTGCAGAGATGAAGTGACGGACATTGTAGCTCACACCCACCCTGTTCAGGTGGCCCCGCACGTGATTGGCTAGGCCAATCCCATTGTGGAACCTGTCAGGACAGTATGGGCATTTCCTCTCCTCATTCTTCAGCATTGATGAATCTGCATCCAGTAGATCATCCAGCTCTAGAGATCCTTCTAGAGAGGAATCTAATAGGAAGACACCTAAAGGAAGGGACTCATCCATTCCAAACTCTTGGGAGAGAGGCGACAACTTTTTCTTGAGGATCTTCATCTTGGGTCTCTTCATCTTTCTGGGATAAAGGTTAATCTCCTCAACAAGAACAACAGGAACCATCTGACGTAACTGATGCTGCTGTCCTGCGGATGCAATTGGATAATCTGTTTCCTTTAAAGTACCCCTGAATGTCCTTTTGAGGTCCAAGGCAGATTGAGGAAGAACAAAGGGCCTGAAGTATCTATTTTCTGCTAATTCTATTTCTGTTGCTAAGGGAAATTCTTCGTCCATACTCCTAATATCATTTGCAGGTGACCATTTGTGCTGCAGTTCCTCTAGCCCACCTGGATGGCTTTTGGCATTCTCTCTCTCGGCCTCAAGTAGCAGTGCTGTGCTTTTATTCTTCACTTGTTTCAGGGCATATGGAGAATATGCTTTTGCTGAGGTAAGAGGGGACATCCCCAAGATCTTATGTGAAGAGCTGTAGGGAGCTCTTTTCCTAGCCCGAAACCCAGGCATGGGGATGTCTTTTTTATTAGTGCTATTGCTTTTATTAAGTCTCTGGTGGCCCAGTGTAAAACCAGGGACAGAATCATAGTGGGGCATGGTTTCACAGTGGGGCTGGGGAAAGTGTCTGTCTGCTTTGCTCAAATAATCGCTTTCTGAAAGTCGGCCTGACCTGCTGGGGCTATAGGCATCCCTACTAGTTCCAGGCTGGTTCATATCCGCGTCAAAAGCCTCTGTGTTCCAGGATGGGTGGGAATGAGCATATTTCATGTGTTCTTTTAAAATGTTTTCATTTGGGGCAGGGAAGCTGCAAAGCATGCAAGTACTAAGACCTTTGTTGCTACTGTGTGCATGTGTCATTTGAGGTACATTTGGTCTGAAGTGCCTATATACGTTTTGCATGGAGCCGTCCCGTGGTTCATTACCACCAGAAGTGCCAAACAAATTCACATTCTTCAACCCCTGGTCTTTCCTCTCCCTGACATGCATCTTTGCATGCTGGACAAACACCTTAGAGGAGTTGGTGCCAAACACACATTTCGGGCACTGTAGCCTGGCATCACGGCCTTCATCTGGGAATTCATTGAGCTTCTGAATTTCCTCAATGATTTTTTCTCTCGACTCCTGATGGAGTCTCTTGTGCTGCTCTAGAGAACCAATATCCCCAAAAGCCCATCCACACTCATTACAGGTCAAGTGACACTGACCTCCAATTCTCTCTCTGCTTTGATCCTGCCCTAGTCCCCTGTTATGTTGAAGCATGTGATCCATCAAGTGTTCCTTCATCTTAAAATAGATGCTGCATTCAATGCAGGTGTACACAGTGGGGTCCTCTTCCTGCCCTATGTCATCTTTCCCCTGCTCCTCTAGCAGGACATTGCACATATAGGGCCTTGTCTCCTCATAGGTGCTGCAGGAAGGAGATTCCGCAGACCTCGGAGGAATATGCTCCATAGTGTCTCTGGCACTAACAGTCCAAGGATGTTTACGGGCAGCAAGGTCCGTGGCGGCCTGGAGCGCTGATTTCTGTAATGGCCACTCCGCTGTGTTAACAGAACTTACTTCACCTAAATCAGAGTCCATTGCCTGTCCCTTCCTGGGGGAAAGCGCACTCTCAGCAGTCTTCACTTGACTTAAGTGAGGATTTAGCATTTTTCTAAATACTGGCAGAGCCAACAAAGAAGCTTCTCGTGCAGACTGTCCCCTGACAGACAGGTTTGTTGCTGCATCGGCTGGCTTATTCATGTCTCTGTAGGGAGGCCCAAGCCCTTCATTGTGCTCAGAAAGCCAGTCAAACCTCTGAAAGCCCTTCTTGTCCAGCTCTTGCCTTTTGTCTAAGTGCTCTTTGCTGAAGGCTTCTAGCTGCTTTGGTTCATTGCTATGGTATCTTTCATCCCCACCAACAGTCTGTGCTCCAGCAAGTGGTGGAGAAGCTTCCACTGCTGCCTTGCCAGGGTCTAAGTGCTCAAGCTCCCCTTCTAGCTCGTCAGTATTCATTTGCACAGTTTTTATAATGTTAGGTTCCGTTGCAGAAGTGGGCTCCTTAGGGTAAGAAGGATTTCTCCGTGCTGCTTGCTTAGAGTTCGCTGGATCCTTCAAACCAGGGAGTCTTTCTAAAGTGCTTTCTTCTTTGGAGACACTACCCATTGTCTCCCGTGTAGAGCAATCCCACAGGACAGCCGTGCTTCTTTGATCTGTGGGTCCCCTTGAATCTGCTTTATAACAGCCTTTCCTGAACTTTACACGGTCTTCTGTCTTGGTGCTGAAAAGAACAGTCAACACTTATTTGCTGAAGACTCTATATTGAATTGTTGCCTTAAAAAGATAAACATATTTAATAATCATGGACTTTGAAGATATTATTGCTCTAACTCACAGTACTCATCCCCCCAAACCTCCCCTTGGTGCTGTGTAGAAAACTGATGCATCAGCACATTTCAAATGCCTGCTCCTCACACTTCCATCTATGTATCTACTAACAGCATTTTTAGAATGTATTTTTATTTATTTAATTTCTATTCCGCCCAGTAGCCAAAGAACCATTCTTCCTAACTGCAGCAGCAAGAGCTGAAATCCCAAAGCCTGCTCCACTGGCTCAGCCAGCTGGGACTAACGGCCTCTTGGTGTCTTCTCTCCCAGAATTGGCATTGCAGTGGCCATTCTACCTGGTCACTATGTAACTGGAAAGTTCTGGAATCTAAATTTGCTTTTTGCTCCTCTTCCTTCTCATTATTTGTTTCTTTTTGTATTGTGTCATTTCAATTCTACACCTGAGGACAGGGCGTGAGTCTTTTTTAATCTTTGTACAGCTCCAAGATAATTTTAGGCACAATGATAACAAATCATCATCATCGGCTGCTTACTATCTAGCTCAAGGGTGTGCAACTGCAGGAGATCCGGGGACCATTTTTGTCCCCCAGACCCCCTCCCCATGGGCCACACCTCCCCATGGGCCCTCCACGCTCCCACAAAATAAAAACAAAAATCAGTATTTTGCTGCTGCAGTTCAACAGTAAACCACTCCATAGTGCTACAAGGGTTAAATTTAGCTGGTGCAAGGAGGAAAGAACAAAGCCCCTCTCCCCTCTCCTCCTGATTCTGTTTGGGGCCTCTGCATCTTTTTTTGTCACAAAAAATAAAGTGACCAGTGCCAACCACGCTTTTTAAAATATGTGCTTAATGTAACTTGTAGTTTGGCCCTCATGCTCTCCCACCTCCTGGCCATTGTCCCATCCTTCCATCATCACTGGAACCTTTTTTTAAAATAAAACTGTAGATTTGTACAATTGCACCTGTGTACCTAGTGCACCTGTGCTAATTTCTTTTTACAGAAGTGTCCTGTGGATTGCTTGCTCTCTAGGATGAAACAATAACTGTCCTGCCGAAAATGAATTATAAACTTCATTAGACTTTTGAAAAGCAAGCATATCATTCCAGTTCCTTGGCCAATATCACCTCCAATGGAAAGGGGAGGATACTTGAGTAGCTGATGGGACCTACATATTCCCCATCAAGCCTATATGGCAACGAGGACTACAGAAATCCAAGGACGAATTATTGAAGCATCCTGCTATTTAAAAGCTTGAAGTCTAGAGATGGTACTAACTCCCCCAACCCTATACACTTTACTTGGAAGCCAGTCTCAATGATTTCCACAGAGGTTATTTCAGATAAACATGCCTAGGACCAGTGATCAAGTATGTGCTATCAACTGATCCACAAGCATTTCCGACTTGACTATGACCCACTTCAAAGAGAAGCTAGGGAAATTTTCCAGGAAGGATTACATGGGTGAGGCTGCACATGTTATATTGAATGGTATTATACTAAGCTTGATGTTCCAGTACAAATGAAAGACCTTGGGAACTGGCCCATAGAGATTAAAAAATGCCAACCACTGTAATTCTTCCTCTAGAAATTTCAACACTTACCAGACTTCCTTCCTGCGAGTTGTGATAGAGACAACACTATGAGGCTCATCTGCAAGACAGAGAAAGTAACATCACAGGCCTGACTGCCGAATACAGTGTAATTTACAATCATGTAATTTTAAAGCTATAAAGCTTTCCAAGCAGATAAAACCACCCAGCTTGTGTGCCTTCCTGGGGGCGATTTTGGATTAGCATGGGATTTCTAACCCACACTATTTAATCCTGAGCACCAACAATTTGATATATAATCATTCCTTCAGTTAAGCAGTTTACATTTTTAATATATATATATATTTGAAATAAATCATGCCCAAGAATCTTTCCCAAAAGAAGGCAATTTATTTAATTGCGATAGGTTTTATTTGAGCTATGCCACAGAAATACAAACTTGCTCTCTGTATAAAGTCAGAAACAATTCTTACACAACATTACATTATAGTTGACCACTATAAATACAGTGATTTGCCCTGCCTATGCTCTCAGAGAAAAAGCTACACACACACACACACACACACACACACTATATCACACTCTTATATTATACTCACCTCCCAGACCAGTTACAAAGACTAGAGTTTCCATAATCTTACATTTTGAGGAGACAAAAAACTACTGCTTATCTTGAAACATTCTTTAAGAAGATTTCTCATCAAACTTCAGCAATAGAGAGACAACCTACATTTCGATTTACTCTCAAATTGGAATAGAGGCGCAAGTTGAAACAAAAAGAAAACCAGATTTTTACAAATGACTCACAAAACTCCTTGTCCCTCCCACATGGATCATCTCTAACCTAATTTAGCGGGCTCTATACCAAGGGCAGGCAGAAGGTAGTTCAGGATGTACTGATAGAGCTCCAGATTTAATAACAGCAAGAACGGAAAAACTTTTTCCCTCTTAAATTACGTAAGAAAGCTTTGGAGAAAGCAGGAGTAGATGTATATGGAAAGGATTTGCATGCAAGCTCCAGTTCTGTTAGCGAAAAATTCCTGGGCTGAGCATGTGCTTAGAAGAGGTGCCTTGTTCCTCAAATCTATGTCCACCTTCCTAAGCCACTATTTTGCACCTGGCTCTGATTAGTGGAGTTCAGGGTGTCTATTGAAAAATGAACTTGATCCTGCAAACCTAAAGTCACCCACCGCCTCCTTGCAAATGTTTTCCTTCAAATTCTCTGAAAGGGTTTCCTGGAGGTAGAATCACATATAATAGATACATGGAAACTGCTTAGGTTCAGCACAACATTCCAGGGACTAATGCAATAATCTATTCTGGGAATAAATGCAGAGGATTTGGCTTTCTTTGGTGCAAAAACAGGGATTGGGGCGGGGGGGGGGCAGTGTCAGAGTACACAAAGCCCTGCTTTTAAAACAGGAAAGCTATGCAAAAGCACAAATTATGCCCACATATCTTGACTTACTTGGCATTCCAATGAATGCTTTAAACTATGCCCACTATCTGGTACTTCCAAGTGCTGCACGGAAAGTCTTCTATTATTTTGGCAGCCACCAAACGTCTGGCCCAGACACTCACTAAAACCTTCTGCATCTGGCTCTGTGCTGAAGTGCATTGTCATTTGGCTGCATTCTACAAAATCCCAAGTGAGATGGCATGCAGTGGCAAACCGTGTTCTTGAGGAAACAGACTTTACTTTGCCAGAACCTGACTGCTTGAGAAATGGCTTAAGGAGAGAGGCATTATACAAGTTCACCATAATCATATTAAAGCCATCTTTAATTTAAAAAGCCCAACTTGTCACATGTCTTTCATATTCATACAGTCCAAAATGGTGGAAGCTTCAATAATTTTCAACTACTGATCAGAATTTAACAAGAACATAAGAACAGCCATGCTGGATCTGACCAAGGTTTCAATGTAGTCCTGTTCACACACAGTGGCCAACCAGCTGCCCAAGGAAACCCGCAAGCAGGACATGAGTGCAACAGCATCTCCCACCTACATTCCCCAGCAACTGGTGTACATAGGCTTACTGCCTCTATAGCATATAACCATCAGGACTGGTAGCCATCAAAAGCCTTATCATCCATGAATTTGTCCAACTTCCCTCTAAAAGCATCCAAATTGGTGGCCATCACTACATCTTGTGGATGTGAATTCCGTAGTTGAACTATGTGCTGTGTGAAGAAGTACCTCCTTTTTTCTGTCCCTGAATTTCCCACCAATCAGCTTCATGGGATGACCGGGTTCTAGTATTATGAGAGAGAGCAATGTCTCCCTATTCACTTTTGAAACACCATGAGTAATTTGTACACCTCTATCATGCCCCCTCCTTACTTGCTTTTTCCTTAAGCTAAACAATCCCAGCCCAAGGATAATTCTAGTTGACCTTGTAAGAAGTTTTTCCAATTCTACAATATCCTTTTTAGGTGCTGTGACCAGAACTGTGAACAGTATTCCAACTGTGGTCACACTATAGATTTGTATAACAGGAGTATGATCTTTGCAGTTTTATTTTCAGTTCCTTTCCTAATTATACTTAACATGGCATTTTCCTTTTTCACCACTACTCCACGTGTTTTCATCAAGCTAACCACCACAATCCCAAGATCTCTTTCTTGGTCAGTCATTGCTAGCTCAGATCCCATCAGTTTATACTTGACGTTGAGAACTTTTGGCCCAATGTAAAGTACTTTACACTGAACTAAATTGCCATTTTGATGCCCATTCTCAGTTTGGAGAGATCCTTTTAGAGCTCCTCACAATCCCATTTTGTTTTAATTACCCTAAATAATTTGGTATCACTGGCAAACCTGGCCACACTCCTAATTCCAGATAATTTATGAATAAGTTGAAAAGCATTGGTCCTAATACAGATCCCTGTAGGACCCCACTGTTTACGTCACTCCATTGGAAGAAGTTTCCATTAATCCTTCTCTCAGCTTTCTGTTTTTTAACCAGTTGCTGATTCATAAGAAAACTTCTCCTCTTATTCCATGCCTGCTAAATTTGCTCAGCAGTCTTTGGTAAGGGACTTTGTCAAAACCCTTTGAAAGTCCAAGTAAACAATGTCCACTGAATCACCCCTGTCCACATGTTTATTGACACTCTCAAAGAATTCTAGAGATTAGTGAGAGGGGACTTACCTTTGTAGAAGCTGAGTTGATTCTTTTTCAGGAGGGCTTGTCCTTCTCTATGCTTACTAATTTCAGCTTTAATAATGCTTTCCACCAATTTACCCAGAACAGACATTAAGATAACCGGCCTGTAATTTCCTGGATCCCCCTGGATCCCTTTTTAAAAATTGGTGTTACATTTGCTATTCTCCAGTCCTCTGGCACAGAGACTGATCTTAGGGACACATTGCATATTACTGTTAGAAGATCACTTTCAGTTTATCAATAAGGTAGAGGACTTCACCTTTTGTCACCACTAGGGCACAGTCATTAAGGGCACTGATAAATGTAACCTCTTTGTTGTGACAGAACATGCATTGATCTCATCAGCGTGGAGGTAATTGAAGTCACCCATTATTACAACACTTTCTCACATGAAGGCTTCCCTTATTTTGTTTTTCATCTCAAGATCACCCTGAGTGTTCTAGTCTGGGCAACGACAGTATACACCTAGTACTAAATTAGATTTAGAACCAGTATTCACCCACAGTGCTTCTGTGGAAGAGTTGCTCAACACTCTACCCTCTTTGACATACTGAGCAACACCTCCTCCAGTAAGTCTTTCCATGTCCTTTCTATAGAGTTTATAGCCAGAAATAACCATATCCCACTGGTTCATTCCATTCCACCAAATTTCCATAATGCCCACTCTATGTAGGTTCTCCTTTAAAAGCAGGCACTCCAATTCTCCTATTTTGGCTTGGAGGCGTCTAGTATTTGCATAGAAACCACCTATACACACTATTCCTCCCCAGATCTCTCTGGCCTGTCCATCTTCTGCTATGGCACTTAAGCCTCTTTGACTGGCTGTCATGTTTCACCATATGCTCATGGCCTATTTCCTCCCCTTCTACATTTGAGCAATTGGAAACATTTTCAGCTTCATTCCCTGGAGATGATTTAACCTGAACCAGATGCTTCACAGCTCCTGTCAGCTTTTCCCAAGGGTTCAGTTTAAAAGCTGCACCTATTTTATATAGTGTCAGCTAAACATAACTCAAATGAAAAGAAGGGGAAATTGGAAAGAGCACAAAACTCATCTCGTAAGCACTCTAGGTGTGGTATGGAACTCTTTCCTGGATAATTAGGGAAGAAAACATAGGACTTCGGAGCACAAAGTGTTGCATACTAAGGGCAGTGTCGCGTAGTGATTAGAATATTGGGACTAGCACTGGGGAGGCCTGGTTTCAAATCCTCACTCAGCCATGAAGCTCACTAGGTGATTTTGGGCAGATCATGATACCACCCTAACCTGTCTCACAGGGTTGTTGTGAGGATAAAATGGGAGAGGAGAGAACCATGTACACCATCTTAAGTGCATTGTAGGAAAAGTGGGATACAAATGCAATAAATGTGCTGTGATGTTAAATTCATACGTGTATTTAACATGCAAGTTTTTTAAAAAAAAATGCAAATAGCATCAGCTGGGGGTGATAATTATTGGGTTCACAGCAAGCATGGAAGGAGGAATTGAACCCTTTCCTCCTTCGCAGCAATCCTGAGGAAAACCCTCCCTCTGAAGTTGGTACTTACTTTGGGAAGAAATCCTCCACTGATGTCAATGTCTAACTCGGCAGAGGATTTACTGAGACACATCTATAATTCTGCAAGTGCAGGTAGCAGGAACAATGGCAGACTGCTGACATACATTGCTATAGATGAAACGTATTTTAATATGTGGCTTCAGCAAGCGTTATAGTGGAGAGGAGAGCAGTAACGTGATGTCTGAGCTGGCAGGAGGAACCCAGTGCTACTGGAAAACATAGGACGAGAGTATCAGGTCTTAACTGAAAGAGAGCTTGAAAATGCACTGTCATTTTTGTAGATGTTGTCTTTGTACATTCCTATATCTGAAAGCATTCACAGATAGGAAATGTAGTGTCAGAGACTACAAATCATCCCCAGCTATGGGAAGCATTGATTACATTTGCAGTGCAATAAAGACAAAATGAAAGAAAAGAAATGTAAAGTAGCTACAGTGCAATAAAGATAAAATGAAAGAAAAGGAATTTAAAGTAGCTGCAGGCAAGATTTACGATTCATTGCAGTTTTCTCACACACGATTAACCAGGGAAAGAAAAGTTGCTAGTGTCATCTCAGGATGAAGACAGATATAATATTTTAACCGTATGAGCCTGCCTTTAGCCCAGTTTCAGATGTGCAACAGTAAGTCAAATTATGGTTCAGTTAGCAACCTTGCCCCCTCTACTTTACATGGGCTATTCTCCCACTTTTTAAAGAGCACATGTAGATTTATAGGTTCACCCTTTTCCTTGTAAAAGCAAATGCAAAGATTTTTAAAAAAACAGTTGTAGAACTATTCCAGAGTTTGAGAAGGAGGGAGGTATGTTGGGGGGAGGGGCTGTATGGCTTCAGGTTGCTGCTGCTATAAGCAGAACCCTGCACTTTTGCTGCTTTGGGGTTGTAGCAGCGAGGAATAATAATAATAATAATAATAATAATAATAATAATAATAATAATATTTATTATCCGCCTCTCCCTCCGGATTGAGGTGGGGAACAACATCAAATACAAAAATACTATAAAATACATAAAACTGATTAAAAACGTATAAAACGAATACATTATTAAAATAACAGCCAGACATCTTAAAATTTGACTGGATAAGCCTGCTTGAAGAGATCAGTCTTTATAGCTTTTTTTAAATTCGGAGAGACTTAAGTTGGTGAATCTCTCCCGGCAGGCCATTCCACAGTCTGAGAGCGGCAGAAGAGAAGGTTCTCTGGGTAACAGTTGTCAATCTAGTTTTATCTGGCTGAAGTAAATTCTTCCCAGAGGACCTGAGTGTGCAGGGCGGATTGTACAGGAGAAGGCGATCCCACAGGTAACCTGGACCCAAGCCAGTAAGACTTTAAAGGTAATAACCAACATTTTATACTTTGCCCAGAAACTAATTGGCAGCCAATGAAGTGATTTTAAAATTGGTTTAATATGGGCACCTCTAGGTGTATTGGTGACCAAACTGGCTGCCATATTTTGAACTAGTATGGCGGATGTGCCGTACTTGCCTGGGTCCGAAGAAAAAAGTCAGGTTAAGTCCCTAACTTTTTTTCTTTGCAGCTTCATGAGAAAGCCCCAGGGTGAGTGTGCAATGGCTACTGCATCATATAATCGATGCAGAGCTACCACAAACACACCCCGGGTGTTTCCTTGCTTATAGACAAGCCCAGGGTTGTCACAGGAACTAGCCAATCAACAGCATTTAGAGATGAAATTTTCACATTTAAATTGAAACACTTTCAAAAAACTGCAAATTTGTTTAGCACTTGCCCCAAAGATAAAAAGATAAATTTGGACTAAACAGATACAACACTCTTCCAAGCCACTCCTGTTATAATACATATGATACATCTATGTTCACCTCCACATTTTGACGAAAGGCACAGCTATGCTATAATTTGGATGCTTGCTTCTCAAAAACAAGTGAATCTTTTTTTTAAAAAAAAGACTCTGCTTCAAAGTGTCATGTCAAAACACAGAATGAATTAATCTAATTTTCTTATACACTACTTTCAAACCAAGTCATGAAATGGTTCCAATTTTTTGTTGAAAGGCTGATGAAAATCCAGGCCGGAGGATAACATCTGTGAAGTTTTAGAGAATGACTTATCTCAAAGTTCTTCATATTTGTAAAAAAGTGTTTTGCAAGAGAGGAGAAATGAAATTGATCTCTTGGTAGAGAAACAGCAAGGTCCTGTTTGTTCAGAAAACAGATACTGAATAGGCTAGTTTCAGTTGAAGGGAGGGAAGAAGTTGCAGAATTGCTATCTTTATGAAGGGACAAAGAAAGGGACATTTTAGAGTATTAAAAACGTGGAGCCGTGTTCAGGGAAAAGAGCAAAAGTACAGATAAAGAGAGAAGGACAATGGTAGAGGTGGATCTTAGGAATTCTTTTGTTCGTGGGAGCTCCAGCATGCTCTATTTTTAGAAACCATCTCCTTTAGAGGAAAAACAGAGCGATTTATCTTCCTTCTGATGAGCACAAAACTGTACTCTGTGCTGCAAGACCTCATTTCTTGGAAACCGCAAGAGATGAATTTAATGTCTTGATCTTAGCAGGCTAGCATTTTACCCTCTATGGAAATCCAAAATAAACTTTGCTTCTGAATATTAAGAATGGTAGACATGGGCTTTTAGACAAAGGCTGAATAAATGCACACAGCAACACTAGGCCCTCCCCTTAGCTACAGGTTCAAACATGCTGCTACATTCAACTGGGAAAG
This sequence comes from Elgaria multicarinata webbii, assembly GCF_023053635.1. Taxonomy (NCBI): domain Eukaryota; kingdom Metazoa; phylum Chordata; class Lepidosauria; order Squamata; family Anguidae; genus Elgaria; species Elgaria multicarinata. The sequence goes on along the minus strand of NC_086173.1, from coordinate 62,039,500 downwards.
CATCCATATCAACTAAATAGCGAAATTTGATATATTATTCAAGGAAGGAACAGTTACGACAACCTAATAGTAATGTTTCATTAATATTTGTGCAGCTACTCTCCTCCACCTTTATGATCCATTTTGGTGTGGAGCAAGTTGCTGACCTTTCCACTAGCCTTCCCTGAAACTTAGCTCAACCACACGGTCATGCCCACATCACATTCATAGACTTGAGCCGTTCATAACCTCGGTCCATGGTGCTTAAGAAAAAATTATAACCTGCACAGCATTTCCAAAAGACTCTCTGGCATCAAACACAATCCAATTCCGGGTGTACCTTCTCTAACAAAGAATTTAAGATCCGCCTGTACTGCTTTGGACTTTATCCATCCACCTTATACTGCATCAACCTGCTTTCATTTCATCTGGTTCCAACTGCCCAGAGAAAACCGGTTCTCTTTCCCCATTTTCACTATGCAGCCAAAAGGCATCAAGATCTTATAAACCCAATAACATCAAGTTCGTTCTGAGACAGCTCAATGTTTTCATCAACACCTTATTCTCAAAGACTATTAGTTATAGTCATGAATTCTGAAGTGGTTTCTTTGCCAATGGATTATACTTTCCAAGCCTGTCCGTTTTCCTAAAATCTATACTGTGATCTATTAAAATTATATATTGTTTTATTCCTCTACTCCGTTCTTACCCAACCTCGTGCCCACCAGATGTTTTGGACTTCGACTCTCATCAACATTAGCCAGCGCAGCTAATGGTCAGGAATTCCAGGACTGCTAGTCCAAAACATTTGTAGGGCACCAGGTTGGGGAAGGCTGCTTTACTCCCTTTAAATCCAGTGGCTTTAATACCCTTGTCAGATTTTTCACACAGGGTAATCTGGAAACACAAGCAGCTTTTCCCACCACCACTTAACTATATACTGATGTCTAGTTTACATAACTCCCCTGCTATTTTCATTAGAGCTACTCTGACAAGAGGAGAGGATGTCTTTCTGTCTTCAAGTCTTAGATAAGTTATTTATCTATTTCATTTATATCCCACCTTTCTTCCTCCAAGGAACCAAAGGTGGCGTACATAATCCTCCTCCTCTCCATTTTATCTCAGGTTGGGCCGAGAGTCTGTGACTGGCCCAAAGTCACCCAGTGGGTTTCCATGGCTGAGTGGGGACTAGAACTTGGATCCCATTAAGAATTAGGATGGAAATCTATTTATTATGGAACTTTCCCCCATAAATTACTACACTTTCTTTTGACTTGACACATTTTTTCAAGTTATCCTAAGAGAACTTAAAATTATTCTCTTTAATTACCTAAAACTGGCTGGGTGCTCATAGGAATTGGAACATAACCTGGTTACCTCCCTGATAGTCTTCCATTTGATAAATTTGATAGCAGGATGGTGGCCACTATGCCAGAGTGGTATGATAGCACTTGCAACTTTTGATGTGTATTGTGGAAATTCCTAACTTGCTGATGTGTCCTGCTGTGCTATTCACATTTGCTATGCGCAAGATAGAATGGTCAACATGGCGTCTGGCACAGGCGCCAGGAAGATTGTTTGCCCAACAGCTTAGGTGTCCTTGTGTGCCGCAGAGCGGTAAAGCAGCAGTTTCTGCAGCTGAAACTCTCCCCACGGCCTGAGTTCGATCCCAGCAGAAGCTGGTTTCAGGCAGCCGGCTCGGGTCGACTCAGCCTTCCATCCTCCCGAGATCGGTAAAATGAGTACCCAGTTAGCTGGGGGAAAGGTAATAATGGCCGGGGAAAGCAATAGCAAACCACCCCGCTATAAAGCGTGCCAAGAAAACGTCAACGAAAGCTGGCATCCCTCCAAGCGTCAGTAATGACTCAGTGCTTGCACGAGAGGTTCCTTTCCTTTTAGGTGCATGTGTAATATGTAACCTATGGGAAGCATACTCACTGGCAAGTTTCCAAGACTATGTAAGGGTAGTGGGCGCTGAGTCGTGTCTGCTTGCTTTGTGAACAATCGCCAAACACCCCTTTCTGCGCAGATCGAGAAAATAAAGATTAAGTTGGATCCTCCATCCCTGCGTGTTTTATTGGACCTAGCACACTGGGCACGGGTCCTCCTGTCCTTTTGGGGGACAACACTTTCACCAAACCTTGGGCACCACACAATATTAAGTCAAGAGTCTCCTTCCCTCTAATGGCTCCATGACTAAGACAGAACCGTTTTTATAGATATCTTGTCTAGATTTTATGCTGAGCTTGGAGGTGAGTTGGGAAAGAACTACTGGAGCAGGATGAAGCAGAGAGCTTGAGGTGAAGCATTTGAATAAGTGAGAAATAAAAATAGAAGTGGTATTTATGGCTCTTGGTCATGTGAGAGTTTGTTATGTACCTCTGAAGATTAGGAACTTTGGCTATTCTCTTAAAGCCAAATTAGAAGTTTATTATTTTCTCTATTTATTATTATATTTATATCCTGCTTTTCTTCCTCTTGCAAGGAACTCAAGGCAGCTTACATATTTTTTTATTTTATTTATTTAAGCATTTTTATCCCTCCATTCAGCCAAAAAAGGCTCTCATATCCTCATCTCCATTTTATTCTCACAACAACCCTGTGAGGTAGGTTAAGCTGAGAGTCAGTGACTGGCCCAAAGTCATCCAGTGAGCTTCATGGCAAAGTGGGGACTAGAACCTGGATCTCCTGAGTCCCAGTACAACATTATAATAATTACACCACACAAGTTCTCTGAGATGTATGTTTCCTGCCTGCTCCTCCTCGACTGAAGATATGGAAGGCCTGCCAATTTGAGCAGATGAACTAGAGGAGGTAAAAAGAAAGTACCCATATATTTCCCCCACAAATGGGAAAGCAGTGTTTGGCACATCCCTGGGAGCGAGTGAGGAAGCGCAGTTCAGAAGCTGCAGCTTGTGCAAAATGCAGCGGCAAGACTGATAACAGGGGTTAGGAGGTTCTAACCTGATTCAAGGTGCTGGTTCTAACCTATGAAGTCCTACACAGCTTGGGATCACAATACCTGATGGAATGCCTTTCACTCGTCAAAATGAAGGAGGGGAAAAAACACTATGCAAATCAAATGAAAAAGAAGAGATAGTCTCTAGCGTTGAAAAATAGAAAAAGGTTTTTATTTTTTGCTACACATGTCTTCAATTTTTTAAAATTGTATTGTTATAAAAGGACTTAATCCTTTTACAACAATACAATTTTTAAAGATTGAAGACATGTGTCCTAATGAAAATCCTAATGAAAAAAAAACAATAGTACCAGGTACAAGGTAGTGTAATTGTGTGGCCAAGACTGAACCATAAGATACATTTAACCCAAAATGATTAGTAACCATCACTTCATTTTGTCTCTGAATACAGCTATATATTTTTAAAGCCTGTAGGCTTTCAGAAGTGGATCTGAAGAGGCAGAAAAACATTAGGGGGCAGTCTCTTCACATCCTAAATCCATAAGAATACTTCCTAAAACGTACATTGCTCACCCATTCTGGGTAAATGTTTGGTGATTTCTTTTTCTTTCCTTCCTTCTTTTTTTTGGCATCTGGAGCTCTCCATTCCTGCTGCTCTGCAGTCAAAGAACGCATCCTTTGTCAGATTTAAAACTTAAATATTGTGAACTCAGAAACATAATCGCAAGTTCCTCACAGAAGGAAGCTACAGAGACAGCTGCTAAGAAGAAAGACCTGTGAGTTTATGAAAGAGATCCTTGTGCGTTGACAGTCAGAGTCTTTAAGATGCTGGCAGATCTGAAGCAGACTCAGTGTGATATCAGGATAAAAGCAAGCAAGCAAGTTCTTTCGGTCAGAAGAACACATATTATAAGACCACTCTTCTCACTTCAGCAAGCTAACCTGAATACCTCCCTCTTCATCAGACTGCAATTGAGAGCCTTCCATCCTTGTCTGTGATTACTGAGACCACGCTTTGGAAAAGTAGATGGACTACCAGTTTCGGCACGTCATTTTCTACTTTATTGAGGATAATGTACTGGTTACAATCAACTCCAGGTTCAGTATTGTTCACATCTGTCTCTACATAGTATCGAATGCATTAAATGACTCCCAAAACTCTTACAAAATGAGCTTGCAGCTTCATCCCACTGATATCTGTATTTTTCTGGTACCTACATAAAGCAAATGGGAGCAGAGGTGGCCACTCACTACCCAGAGAGCTTTGGCTATTCGGTGGTACAGAAATGTAATAAATAAATGAAAGGAACTTCACCCTATGAGCCTACAAAAAGGTGGAGGTGGGCCAAGAAAAGGTATCAAAATCTTGACTCACAGGCTGCCAGGGAGATGTTCAGAGATTATCTAATTCTAAACTGAATAGAAAACAAAACTTGCAGTCAGAATATATCAGTAAATTAAAAACATAGGCACAAGTCCTTTATGACACCATTTGGGGATTTTATACAACTAAAAATTAGGGTAGATAGTGGAGCTAGACAGGGAAAGAAGGGAACATCTGTATTTCACTTAGGTATTGGTACTCCAACTTTTCAAGGCAAAACATCTTCAGAAATCAGCTTACAATATAAGTGGCTTACAAACACATGTGGCATCAAGGACAACAGATAACGATAGTTATGAGTTCAGGGGACAAGTTCAGACTAAAGGCTATAGGAAAGAACAATAAAACGCAAATGTTCCTCTTATTTCCTGGGCCAACTTAACAGAAGTTGACTACACATGTTCAAGCTATTCTTGAAGAATACTAACATTATCAAGAATATAACAAATTCAACTATCTCTGAATAAGAACGTCTCTTTGGCCACACCCATGTAGCAGAACTCTCCTGTCAGCCTAAGCAGGCAGAATGAAACTTCTTCCATCAGCAGAAAATGATGCAACCCATCATCCTATTAGTTTTATTCCTGGCACTCTGTACCATTCATGATCTGCCAAAGAGATTCTTCTGATGAGCAGCATCTTTTAAACAACAGGGGCACAAGGACAACCTATTAGTACATTCTTCCAGTCATGGTATTGTTATTGTATTGAACATCTTCTAGGCCAATCATCTTCTTTCTCTAAAGCTACAAGAGAGTATGTGTAAGTGCAAAATAAGCATTCATTATTAGTATTTTTAAAATATTAGTACCTATTGGTTAGAACTGCCTTCCCAAACCCATCACCCTCCAGCTGTGTTGGAGTACAACTCCCATTACCCCCAGCTAACATGGCCCTTTGGGCTTGCTGGGAAGGGAATGTAGTCCAACACATCTGAAGGACACCAGGTTGGGAAGGCTGGCCTAGCAGATGCTCAGTACGATAACAATACCATGACTGGAAGAATGTACTAATAGGTTGTCCATGTGCTCCTGTGGTTTAAAAGATGCTGCTCATCAGAAGAATCTCTTTGACATACAATGAATCAGAAAAAAGTGTTAGGCAAACATCCATCTTGTTGGTGGCCAGGTCAATGCAACTGATACTCCATTACAAAGTTTAGTAACAAGACCTAAAATTACTTGGACCTAGCTAGGGGCTTTCAGGATTTTGAACTGGAATGAAACTTGAAGCCAGACCATGATTTTTCCAGGCTCACAAATGCATTATAAGACAGTTCATGATTGTTCCAGATTCACGAATTAATTATAAGACAGTTTATAATCGGAGAATATAAAAACCCTAAAATGGAGGATCACATATTATTTATTTATTGCATTTTTATACCACCCAATAGCCGAAGCTCTCTAGGCAGTATACAAAAATCAAAACCATAGAAACCATTCAAAATATAAAACAAACAGTATAAAAGCATAATATAAAATACAATATAAAAACACAGCCAGGACATTCCCCCCACTTCTTCCTGCCATGATCTGGGGCAGCAAGAACCTCCTGTAGCCACACTTTGGGACTAGTCTGGAACTTGTCAACGATGTACTGCTTACTAAAGATAGCATTTAACAATGTATAATTTTTTGCAGCTAAGCCCTAAACTTTTAAATCTATTTAGTGAGTGCACAATCTGTGCCCTTATAGCTGGTGTAGATGCAAAATGAAGAATTTGGTTATCTGTGTCCCAGTTTTTGGTTGCAACCTGTTATATAGGTTAATGAGTCTACATAAACCTTTTTCCTCCCATTTTGTAGACTGTTTAAAATTGTCTCCACAATAATAAAAAAAGTGGATGACATAAAATTCAAATATCCTCCTATTATTAGCCCATCCCTAAACTTGAGATTTTCTAATGTTTCCAAACCAGGTGCTATGTCAGAATGATCATAACAAAACCTGTGGCCAGTGTGGGCACAAGATGGCATTTTTTACTTCCAGGTTCACAAGGTGGACCAATAGGTCTTGCAGTTTATTGCTGTTCAGCAGGGACCTGCCTGACATCCTATGCCCTTTTCTCTCATCTGTTCAGGATATTCTGAGCTCAGGTATTACTTCTGACAGCCAAGTAACTAGGAAGTTGGTTGCATCTCAACCTTGCACCAATTCTGCTATCAGAGAGACCTGGCCCCAGTTTGGGGAGAGCTACAGCCTGTGATACTGATTCTCAGTCATACAGGGATGTTGCAGAGTCAGGCCCAGACTTGGGAACCCAGACACCGGAGAACTCAGTTCTACCAGGCCTCCCACTGGCTTACAAGCCAGGTGGGGATGAGATGCAGGACACTGATAAGGCCTATCTTCCACAGCCGGGAGACCTGACCTTGACAGAGGTCTCTGCTTCTTAAAAAAGGTTGTCTTCTATACGAGAACAGGGCAGCAGCAGGAGGTCTCTGCAGGAGAGAGTGTTTCAAGGGTGTCTCCTTTAGGGGTGTCTCAACTAAAGAGGGCATTTCCGAGGCATTCAGTGAGGTGCAGCAACCACCTAAGAGCCAGGTTTCCCTGTCCAATACTGATCCTGAGTGGTCTCTCCCCTGTATTTAAAACAGAGCAACCTGGAAAGCTTCTCTGCTTCCACTAGAACTCTCTGAACTTACTTGGATTTATTCTGTGTGCTAAATCCAGGCTGTTTGTGTTGTTTGTTGTGATGCTTATGAGCTGATTCTGGTCAAGGACTTTTTTTGTGATCTGTTAACTGTGAATTGTTCATGGGATTGTAAAGCCTTATAGCTAATTATTGGAATTACTGCAATAAAAGGTTTTACTGTGACTTGTGACTTGCCTCCGGGAGGTCAGTTTATATCCCTGAAATGGATATTTGGTCTACAACTGTAGTTTTCCAATGACTCAATATATTGCTGTAGCTCTTCATTGTTTTTTCTCAAGCCTAGTATTAGCCCTGTTTTTTTGCAACCCCAAATCCATTAGCCAATATTCCCAATTGGCAGCAACTCTGTCTATTTCTTCTTGAAGTAGCTGTAACACTTTAACACATTTCTCAAAGAGGTTTTGTATTTGAGTAGTTATTACTTGTAAGGGGTTCATACCTTCTGTTATCACCTTAGGTGCTTTTCACACTTATGTAGGGCCTTCTTCTCCTTTGTCTAAACCAGAGTCTGGAGCTGCATTTTTTGCACCAAAATAGGAGGTAAGATCTCTGTTTTTATTCTGTGGTGATCCTTAAAACATCTTCTTACAGGGTACTAATTTTAAGACTTTTGCAGACCTGCTGTTTGCTATTTGTTTTTATTATTTTACAGTGTCAGTACGGAGCTCAGGGATTAAGTAGCCATTTGGTTGCAAACTGACTCTGACCCACAATTCCCTTTGTATTTGAAACACTGGTGAATACTCAATGGGGAGTAGCAATGTTTTTGGCAGGGGAGAAGAAATGGCTATGCTTGATCAGGGTCTGGGGTTCTAGAGGAGTCTGGATTTGGGGTTTCACTTTTCTTATCATCAGTCACTTTTTATATTCGCTAACACAACACAATGCTTTGCATGACTAATTTTTGAAATGCATAAATGTTCTTTTTGAACTGCATTTTTTTCTTTTTAGAACCACATATTTTATGTCTGGTTGCATATTTTTAAAAAATCCTACAAAATAAACCCTTAGGACAGGGTCTGGAAACTTTGGGAGGTCTAGAGGCCACTTTCCACCTCCCCTGGACCACAGTCCTGTTGGTGGTTTGGTGGCAGCGGTTTGACAAGCTACATTTATATTTTTTAAGGATGGTTTGATGCATATTTTTTGCCACCACCTGGCAGGAGCATTTTCAGCAATGTAGCAGAGGCCTTAGAAGAGCTTGTGTCAGCCACCCCTGCCTTTTAGACATCAGAGACTGTATGGATGCTCTGTGAGGTGAGAAGGTGGATTATAGATGAGAGTTGGGACCATCATAACTTGAGCAAAATCTGGCTGATGTAGCTAAAATGTTCAGTCATAAACATCAGGATGATGTTGATGAGGCAATTTAAATTGATTTCGATCACCAAGAAAAAGGGGAGAATTAAAATCACTGTTTTAAATCAAGTTTCCCATTCTGAATTAATATATTTCCTGAACAAGTATGTGTACTAATTAGCTATTACAATAAAATATACTCTTGTTTGTAAAGCCTAATACAATCAAGGAGAACTATCCAAAACCTTTGGTCACAGAGCCCACATGCCATTTATATTTGCAGAATGTATTAGCTAAGAGAACAAGAGATAGATTTATACTTGGCACTTTTTGCACACATGCAAGGATTTAAGCAAGATACTTACTTGAAAGCAAAAGATGTAATCGTATGTGCAATTATTTGGAAGAAAGTCCCACTGAACAAAATAGGATTCGTTCCCAAATAAACATGCACAGGATCAAGTAGTAAGTGTACCGATGTTTGCAAAAGCAAAGGATAGCAGTTAGTGTTCAAAACAGTGCACCTCTGTGAGATGGAAAATAAGTGTCCACACTGTCTGGTTTGTAAAAACATAAATATTCATAATTTGAAACTGAATACAGTGCAGAGCTCGGGTAGCTAGAGGGCACAGAGCAGCAGTACAAGTTCAGTGTTTGGGCTCAGTGGATGATCCTGGCCCGATACAGGGTGACATCTCCTGAATCTCCATACTTCTGAAGATATGCTAGTTTCTTGGGACACTAGGAAAACCACATTATAATGCAAAACTTCCTGTATGAATTACAAAGCTTAACTTCAAAAGTATTTTTAAACTATTGTTCCCTCTTTTACTCAATATTTTATTCTGCTGGTAGTAGCAATCCCTTGGTGGAGGTCTGGTTAGAATACTTCCACCAAGACGAGTTTAAATGTTTTATTGTTTTCCAAAACACAAACCAACCAAGCAAATAAACATTTGCTTTTTGTAATGTTTATTTGTTTGGTTGGTTTGTGTTTTAGAAAATAATAAAACATTTAAACTCGGAGAATACTTCCACCAGGACAAAGTGAAGAGGCAATTTCCTGTTTTCCCCTCCTCTTGCAGCCCCCAGTTCCATCTCCCTCATAATTCTAGAGCATCCTCCTGCCCTCCAGAGCAGATTTTCAAGAGGCATCAGGGGCTGCAGAGTGAAGCGGGGTGGGTGGGTGGGAACTGACAAAAAGCACATCCTCCTCTATTCCATTAGGAGAAATGCTCCGCAGGATTAGAAGCCTCCCACAGACGAAAGGAGTCTTTCTATCCAAAAGAAACAAACGTTGGATTCAATCCAGTGTTTTCGATAAATGGTCATGATTAAGTTTTAAGAATTCTGTACAAGCTTAACATCTTTGGGTTAAATTCAGGTTTCCTTTTAACTGAGACACTATAACTGATTTTTTTTAAGCTGTCAATTTTCTATCGGTTCCAATGGCAAGATGCTCTGCATAGTATATTTGTGGATTGCACTGTTTTTTAATATAATAATACGAGGTTCAAGATCAAGTTTGTTTATACTCTCAACAAACATTTAGAAACTGCTATGAAAGCAGGTCATAATGCTACAGAAGTACTTCATTTGAAGACTATTTTAATAAAGGCTATTACAAGAGTATGAGAGAAAATAACTAAACTTGTCACTAGAATTAGAAGACAAACAAACACAAATGAAGTGTGACAAAGCTAAAGATAGGCACGCTGAACTGTTCCCCTCCTCATGCTGGTTGGGGGATGCTGGGAGGTGTAGTCTAACATCTGGAAGGCACCAGGTTGCAGAAGGCTGCCGTAAACACTAACCAATCACATTTAGTGCATGTATGCTGTTGCCTGTGAGGGATGCTGTGGTTTCTTCTCTTACTCCAAAGATCTAGCAACTACCTCCAAAGCATAACCAACAACTTTACCAGTCAGAGAGTGCAAAGCAATAATCATCAGATAACAATCACACAGACCTGCTTCCTCCAAGTCATCAATCTCGCAACAGTAAAATGTTTTAAGCTGCTTTATCTTCCCAATGAAGGTTACCTTTCCAGAACTTTTCTTCTAGAGTTCACTTCATACTTGCTCTCCTGGCTAAACAAAACTACCTACTACTTCTCTTTCAAAAGGCGCATCTCATTATGCATGGCCAAATTATTTTTCAGCTGCTCTAACAAACTGAGATGCCATATGAACTTCACAGGATGGTAGCACTGGTTACCATCAGGACTTTGACAAAGGCCCCTTTGCAATGAAGCTATGAACATAAGTTATCTCCTACAAAGTAAGTCAGTGGCACAATGTATTATGTTCCTGAGAGGAGAGCAGTCATTCAGGAGCAGAGGAAATTATAGTCTCATCCATGCACAAAGCCAGCTAAAGTTCCTGTGTAGCATGAGAAGACGTTGTGGTAATGAAATGTCAAAAATAGAATGTCTAGTGAGAGTGGTTTAGGCTACAATCCTAAACACACTTTCTAGGGAATAAGTCCCATTGGGCACAGCGGGACTTGTGTCTGAGTAAACAGGCATAGGATTATGCTGTTAGAATCCTTACCTCAGCCATCTTCTCAGGACAAGACAAAAAAATTACAATTCAAGTACTGAACTAAACAAACAGGGACAGTTTGCCTGGCAGCACTGTCTTATTCTCAGAATGGGGAAAGCAATCCAGGGTCCTTTTCATATGCTCACATCAAGTGGCCTCAAACACACTTAAGCCCCTGAAGGATATTCCTACTAGTAACTTTGCAATGATAATATTGCAATATCCCATCCACATCTAAAACAAAGGCAATAGCCTTAGTGGCTACCTTTTGCCACTTGGGAATTTTATAAAATCCAGCTAGATTTGCACTCCTATCCCAGGTGTGTGTGTGTGGCAAGGGTACACAGCAGGAGTGAAGGTATTTCGTACAAGAGTAGCAGACACATTAGATCTAGTTTCCAGTGGCACTGTTTAGCACTCTGTGAATTGCAGGTTTGATCTCAACAAAGAACACATTTGAAGCCCTTCTAGCTGTGAAGATGGACTTGAAAATGTGTGGGTGATGCCTGATGAAATCTCACAAATCATAGAAAGATTCAGTAGGAGTTTAGTTATCAGAACTGGAAGCGTATTGCTTCAATGCACTGCATAGGTCTCTGCCCTTCTTGTTGACTAAACCAAACTGGACAAAATAAGACAATCCAGGGAAATTTGTGGATTTCATACAAGTAGTAGAACTCAGCTTTTCTTGGCATACCATTCATTTAACATTTGAGCAGAATCAAGCAAGTATATACAGATGAGTATTCAGCCTCCAACTACCGAAATGGTTCACAAAACAGCAGGCGCAGTGGCTGTCAAGATGTTATGCTGCTCATCAAGATGTTATGCTGCTTATCATTAACAAGTTAGTGCCTCTGACACATTCCGCACGGCAGTCACAATAGTAATGGATGGCACCATCTGGGGGAAATAGTGCATTTCCCCTGGGTATAAAATCCTGCTCGTTGAGCAATCGTAAGATGAAATATCCTCACAACAAAACTTTATAGCATTTAAATTTTATGGCTTCCCTAGGAAATGGAGCAAGGAAAGCAAATGCAAAAAACAGAGCCCTCCAACTGTCAGAACTTGGGAGCTTTTCTGTCCTAAATAGATTTGGTACCTTTCCTTTCACAGTGTCATATTTATTTATTGTATGCTTACTCCTCAATAGTGTCTGCGCTGAACATTTCTACTATTGGCACCCCAATTTTGACAAGCTTAAGATGTAAGTACTGCAGAGGATTCTTCTGGGTTTAACAAATCAGCAACAGTTATTGGCCAGACTATTTACTATGCACAGCTGAATTCAGATCCTTCTCTGATGTGTTGAACTCACAAGCTGTTGAACTTTGAGGTGCATTTTGATCCTGTTCTTGGGGCTGCCTATACACTACCAGGTTGCTGCCGCCTTAAGCAAAAAACCACACTTTTTCTGCAGTGGGGTGGCAATGGTTAATCCCGATGCAGAAGGAGGGCGCAGAGTTTCCGGGGGCCATTGGCACACTGGGCATGTCCCCTGCCCTCTGCCTGGGCAGACAGAGACCTATCAGGGGTTGCCATCTGCCCGAGAATGATTCCACCACGACTCCAGACCAAGGGTAGATGGCAGATGCGCCATACTCGCCTTGCTCCAGGGAAAAAAGTCTGGGTAAGTCCCTGACTTTTTAAAATTACAGCTTTGTGGGAAAGCTCCGTGATGTCTGTAAGGTAGTTGCTGCGCTGTATAACTCACGCAGTGACACCATGCATCCACCGCAGGGCCTTTGGACCATTTGGACAGCCCCCATTTGTCTCAAGCAAACAAACAACAGGCAACTCCCCACATTATGCATATTTCCAATTTAGATCCAATTAGCCATGGCACCAGAACTGTGTCACTTGCCTTCAGACCATTCTTTGGGCTGACATTTGATTTGTTCAACAAAACTTTCATTATCATCTCAAAGGTTTGCCTGGCCTCTGCTTTATCTACCTTGAAATAAATAAAACCTTAAAAGGTCTCATTTTCAGAAAAAAGCTCCTGTCATTACAAGACATAGAACTTACCTGTCACTTCACTGGCTTCCAAAGCATCATCTGGCTCTTGATGAGCGAATGGTGGCAAAAAGCTGGGATCCTCTTTCCGGCTACACATCTCAGTAGTCACTTTCCCTTCTCTATTCATTGATTCTAGTTTTTCTGAAGAATTGGGGACATCCTCCTTAAGACCAATCCCCCCTTCCTTCGATGGCCCCAACAGAGCCGTGCTCTCCAGAGAAGTTTTTGCATCTTTTAAAAAGGCAGCGACCCTCTCTTCACCTTGGGGGCACTCAAGGGCAGCAAGATCCTCTTTGTTTGACACCAGGGTCATTGGCACAGCTTTTTCTCCCTCATCCCCACACTCTTTCATCCGTTCTGATAAAGCAGTGGGAATGGCTTTCTCCATTCCTTGTGGATTGTGCTGTGTCAGTTTTACAAACCAGACATCAACGTTTTGGAATAATTACCGCCAGACAACCTGTAATAAAAAAGGTGTCAAAATGTCACATGTTCAGAAGCATTCAGAAGACTGAATTTCATACAATTTATTTATTTATTTATTTATTACATTTCTATACCGCCCAATAGCCAGAGCTCTCTGGGCGGTTCACAAGCCCTCTTCAGGCATGTTGGTTAAGATTTATTTATTTATTTTATTTATTACATTTTTATACCACCCAATAGCCGAAGCTCTCTGGGCGGTTCACAAAAATTAAAACCATTAAGAACATTAAAAAAATCCAACAATCTAAAAACCCTAAGATCTAAGATTTAGTGCATGCACAACTTCTAAAAATACTCATTATACACATTCAGAACGAATGCCTCCTACCTAGAGACAATGTCCATGTTTGGAGTCCTGATAGCTATGTGCTACCTCTAGTACAGAGGCAGTATGCCTATGTACACCAGATGCTGTGGAACATGGGCAGGAGGGTGCTCTTACACTTGTGTCCTGCTTGTGGGTTCACAGTTGGTATAACTATTGTCCCTAAATATGGGTTATACTGGCTTGTTTTACTGAATTATGTGAAATCTTTCTACCAGCTACTATACCATTTCTTATCAGCAATACTTCTTTTAGTTTCAGACTTATAGCTAACCCCTTATAAAGGAAATTTTAATGTAAGATGTAATATATTCAGTTGTAGGTTTAGCTAATTCCTTCAAACTGTCACTGTCATGTTAGTTTGAATGACAGCCAAAGTGATTTGTCATTAATTATTTTGGAACAAATATTTGAGCAGAAATATTGTAGAAACTAAATCACACCCCATGCTCAATCTCCCAGTTGGTATCAGACCTTACTGAAATCAAAATGAAATAACTGTACTGTATTTGGAAAAAGGCAATTTTATACATTATGTATTTTTTCCATGATCAATTACTATAGTTACTCTGTGTTAAACATGCTGACTTACATTCATACCAGGAATGGGCATGCTGAACTTATGGCAGCCTATTATGAGCCTATACACTCTATTCTAATCATTAAGCAAGCTGAGGTCCAAAGGTATCTTGATATATAACACAATCTGGCTTTCAGTTCCAGGTATTCTCTATCAAAAACCTTAATAAGGCCTTTTACTCTGGGCAAAAACCAGACTTGTATTTAAGCACTAGCCTGATAGCCCTAGGTGACAAGAAATTGCATCCACGCAAGTACACCCAGCAGTTTGCCAAAAGAGGGAAGTCCCCGTTAGTGATGTGGGTTTTCCAGATAATTTTGAATTGGCTAATTGAATTAAGGTCATTTGCATAGGGTAATTTGCAATTTAATTTTTTCAGTATGCATTAGAAAATTTTCTGGTGCCCAATAATTGATCTAATTTTGCATGTCAATTTTACTTCTATTCAGTAAACAACAAAACTAAAAAAAAGTGTCCCATGTTATTTATTTTTTGTCTCAGTACTCCACAGGTATTTCATGTAAAATATTTCATGGAGGGAGGGATTAAAGGCACTCTTAATGTGATTTAAATGTTATACTACATAAATGTTTAAATTTAAATACCTGTAAAAATTAGAAGAGAATACCATGATGTACTTTTAAATTGTTTAAATTTAAGGCAGGGGGTACTGGAAACTATTGACACACTAATAAATTTTAGCAACCAAAGAACTTTGCATGATATGCTGATGCCCACTCATCTATTTCAACAGAGTTCAACTCTCTTCCACTGAGATTCTTGGGGGACCTTCAATTTTGCTATCATTAGTTCTATTACACACTGAAACATATATATATTTCAATGACATATATGTATTCTTTCACATATTTGCTAGGGATAACCACCTAAAAATATTAATTACAGCTTTGAAACTGTCAAACTGTCTAATAATATATTTGCAATCAGCATCAATTCAATGTTACTTACGAACACATAAAATGGATTTTTTCCCCCACAGAAAAGTAAAGCCCTGGAAGAAATTGTTTTGGGAAATTTTCCATCCCACATCACTGCCCCCCTCCTCCACACCCAGCACAGAAATGCAACAGGTGGTCCAGGAGGGGCACATCTCTCCATTTCTCCTCTGACTGTCCCTAATAGGCTAGTAACCTTTGTAGGTTTATTTACAAGGGTGGGTAAAATCATACATTTAAACCAGCATCATATATAGGTACGAGTGTTAATGAAGACATTTTAGACACATCCTACTAATATCATTAATATATTATCAGCAAGAACCCCTATTTTGTTTCAGAGCTATCCTATTTGAACTTGGGCACAGAAGCCATCTTTCCTCTTGAAACGGCTATATTATTTTAAAGTATGTCTGTATTATATTATATTACACACATAGACAATCTTGTTTACTATAAGCTCTTGTAATATGGCCTATCAGTTCTATTATCTCCTCACCCACCCCACCATCTGCCCAAATATATTAACTGCTAGTCTGATATAGTTTCTTTCTGTCCAAATGTGCCAGTTCAGTTGTTAACATTATATCAAGACTGACTGGAGAGAAAAAAAAAACATTCAGCAAATGTATAACTTTTTCAAAACTGATTACCATATTCATTATCAGCCAAATCCTATGCATTCTTATTTAAGGCCCATTGGCTTAAATGGAAGGGCTTCTTCCATTCCTAGAAGGCATTTGATCCAGTGCTGGTGGAAGGATGTGACTCAAGGCAATTTCCCCTAATCCCTCTGCACCCCATTCTGTTTCAGAGTGTCCCCCAACCCCCTGGAACAGATGGGTGGGTGTAAGGGGCTGTAGAAAGAAGGAGATATTGTTGAAACTCTCGTCTCCTCTTCCACTGACAGGACATTCCCACTGAGAGAAGGGGACATAGGATCCTAGTCAATGACTTTACTGGAATTTTTTTGCAAGTAACTGTGCACAGAAATACAACCTAAAATTATAAATGTATATATATTTTTATTTCAAGTTTCTCAGCATCTAGTAATTTCGCACTTAATTTGAAGACAAGTTAAAACTCAGTCTGAAAGATAACAATGGAAAGGTTGAAGTGACTGCAGTATGCTCCCAGACATTTTAAGCAGTCAAATTAGACATTACTGAAGACAGAACCTATTAGCCATAGACTTATCTGTGTGTCCACCTTAAGATTTTTAGTATTCTTGGTTGACCAAACCTTTATTTAAGAATAAATTAGCAGGGCAACTATAGGAGAGCCCTGAAGATAAATGCTGCTTAGTCTGCAGGCACTGGGAGCTGGTTCTACTAGACCCATATTCTTCTCTGAAGAATCATGATGCAGAATGTCCATTTGGAACCGAGAGAAGTGCTGTTGCTTAACAGAGAGACGCGAGCCCTGAGCAGCGTGTTTAGGCCAGGGCCAGCAGAGAGCAATAAATCTAGTTACCACTAGGAGGAGATAGATGCCAAAAAGTGATGTTAACTGAGGCTACGGCTGTCTGAGTAAGCACACAGAACGGGTAGTTGAAGGGTGCTAGATGAAATACAGACAACAATGATTTGGCAAGCTTTTTACCCCAAGATGACACACTTGTTGCACCTTTCTTCCATGCAAGCCACACTCACCAGGCAAACTACAACAGCCTCACTCCTCCCAATCTGTTATGCTGCGGCATGTGCCAAGACTGACCTTGTGAATACCATTCGAGTTCACAAAGATGCTACTCAAGAACAGCAGCAATAAAGTCATGTCTATTCAGGCACTTTCCTTGGAATCATCACAATCATGGTGAGAGATGATTTAGTTCTCAAACTTCCTGTTCTACCAGAGCTCCAACGGTCTCCCACTACCCTTTGAGTTAATAAGAGTTTACCTCTGACAAATGTCAACTGCATGGAGAGCACTGGCCATAGTGGATTGATGCACTGCCAAGGCTCCCTTTGCTGTGCACCTTTGCCAGAGGAAGGGACAGTACAATGTTCAAGGAAGACATTATTGTGACAACAACTGAGTTATTAATTCATCTCAAGAGGTAGTTATTAAAAGAGCAATACAGGCAAACAGATTGCTGCCCTACAGCACCCTTTTACAGGAGCAAGACTAGATATATAAGACAGAAAACTTATCACTTCCCACAGATGCCATTGGGGGGGGGATTAATTCCACAAGCATTTCCAAAGCATCATCAGTTCTCAAATTAAGACTATTATAGTGTAGTCTTCTTCCTTGGAGAGCCCTCAAATGATCCACTAAAACATGTAGAGCAGTATGGTTATAGCCACCTTCATTTAACAGTGCAATCCTATGCATGTTTACTCTGAAATAAGTCCCACTATATTTACTATCTGAGAAATGCGCGTAGGACTGCAGCCTAAGAACAAAGAAAAATATACCTGCTTCCAGTAACCAGATCAAAACTATACATGTATAGCTTTCTGGTTAGAAGACACAATATCCTTTATTTAGTTTCAAGGGACTTCATTGGCATATCAGACCTTTGCAACTGCAAAGCGAAAAGTAAACCTGATTGACAAAATCTATATAACGCTATCCATATACATGACAACAAAATTAGTTAGAACACACTATCCCTGGGCATGATGCTTTATGAAGTAATATAAAAGAAAACATAGGTCTCAGCCCCAAGGAGCTTTCAATATGAATTTCAACAATGGAGTAGGCAAGGTAGGGAGAGATGAGGATAACACACAGAAGTGAGGAATAGAACAGTTGCAGGTTGCTTTTAGCAGAAGATATTTTCCTCCATTGGGACTGAAGTAAGATAAGCAGAAACAGACCATTGGCAGTTCCTAGGATAGTTTCCTAAAGTAGAGTGACCATATGAAAAGGAGGACAGGGCTCCTGTATCTTTAAAGTTGTATAGAAAAGGGAATTTCAGCAAGTGTCATTTGAATTAATGTAGCAGCTGGTGAAATTTTGTCTTCATCATAAGAGTTAAAGCTGCAGGAGTCCTGCCCTCTTGACCAGATACAAAAGAGATGAGGGCACCTGCACCTTTAACTATTGCTATGAAAAGGGAATTTCACCAGGTGCTGTCTGCATACAAATGACACCTGCTGAAAATCCTTTTTCTCTACAACTGTTAAAGCTACAGGAGCCCTGTCCTCCTTTTCATATGGTCACCCTACCTAAAGAAGCAATCCTATGCCTGTTTAGACAAAAAAAAAACAACCCTCCAAACTCTCAGCATTATCTAGCCAGCATGTTTATATGGTTGGCTGGGGAACGCTGGGAGCTGGAGGACTTTTCTCTGTCTAAACATGCATAGGATTGCACCCTAAGAATCTTTTCAGTCACATCGGCCTTTGCTCTGCAATTACTTCCACAAAGGAAAGTTTTTGCATGACCACTCTCCTTTCTGGGCTCTCTTCAACTGGCACCACAAGTAGGGCCACACTCACAGAAACTTCCACATATTTAATAAGCTAATTTCACGGATGCCAAACAACAACAACAACAAAAGCCCTGACTACATTGTCATCCAATAGATGCAGTGCTGCGTTTGGGCTCAGACACTCATCTTCACCATAAACCGACTGATAGAGCTATTGTAAAGATAAATATGATAGAAGACTCCAAAGCATATTAATAACTCCATAATGAAAAGGCTTGCATTCCCTCTTCTGGCTGCAACCACAAGCCTTCAAGTACGCAGCACACATTGAATCAATATCTGCCTGAACATGCAAGCAACTAGAAACAATTGTTCTACATTTAACAAAGCAGACCTTTTCTTTTAGAGAAAGTTAATTGCTGGGGTTCAGTGCCAAACACATGCATAGTTATCAGCTCTCAACAATCAGTTAATAAACCTTCCCATTACATTCATTTCTTTCTTTTTTAAATTTCATTTTTATTGATTTTCAATATTAAAACAATTTTACAAACAATTTTAACACAACTTCATGGGTAAATATACCAAACCATACATGATATAATACATTTTGTTAAGATGTTCTTCAACTTCAGCAAGGAAGATACAGAAATATACAAAATAATAATAATAATAATAATAATAATAATAATAATAATAATATTTTTGAGCTCATACAGGTAAGTTCAATTTGCTATCAATATACTTTTTTTCCATTGAAACCACACATTTTGAAAGGCAGCTGGGACTTGTATTGTCGCATCGTCTTGATTTGTGTATGTAATGAAGTCCCACCAATCAGCAGTGAAAGTTTCCCTTTTTTCTGTCCCCGGACACTCTCACTTTTTGTGTTAGTTTTTCTGATAATGCAAGTTCCCATACTATATTGTACCATTTTTGTATCGTCAATCCTGTCATTACATTCATTTCTAAGGTAACATATGATGGAGAAACCAGTCAACCAACAGTTACATGGTCAAGGGATGTTAGCAGGCACACAAGGAATTCACTCTGCCACACAGCCAAAAAGTCTGCCACTCAGCTGAGGCTAGTAGCAACCACCTCTGCATGAGCAGTCAAATGGAAAACTGTGCTTCTGCCTGTCCCCACTGTATTATATTTTAAAAAGATATTTACACCATATGCCAATTTTTACAAAAATAAGGAAGTTTACAACAATTAAAACTATATATTAAAACAGCAGCAATTAAGTCAGTATTAAAACTATCCAACATAAATTAGGCTTTAGGTTAGCCTCTTTGTGGGGTGCCACAACCAAGAAGGCCCTCTCTCTAATGCCCCCTCTCCTCTCAGATGGCGGGGGGGGCATCCTGAGGAGGGCCTTAAAAGTAGATTTTAACGCATCAGCAGGTTGATGTGGGAAAATACATTCCCTCAAGCACCTGGGTCCCAGAATCCCAAAACTTCTAACACTAATTGTCCGAACTATTGCCTGCCTGCCTCTCTATTAGAATTATGTTTACTAGGAGCAAAGGAATATGGTAGCTTACTCAACTCTGTATGCCATAGCTATGGTTTTCATTTCTTAATTCAACTTAAAACTGTAACTAGCACAAGGGCAGAGAATTACATGCCTGAATCGAGGGAGATTTGGGTATCTGAAGCCACTTTTCAGCATAGGTCTAATGGGAATAACAATACAGGCACCAGCTGATTGGTGGGAGATTCAGGACAGATAAAAAAGGAAGTACTTCTTCACATGATACATA